>NC_083098.1:140082076-140405436 GCF_949774975.1 Lagenorhynchus albirostris | reverse complement strand
TGTTTTGTTCCCTGCTGAATTCCTAGTGCCTAGAAATAGTGTACGCTCAACGATAAAACTAATAACTGTGGTAGATAGTAGTAATTCCAGTATGTATTCACTTTTCCCTCAGCACACCCTCTGTAGGAGAATTATACTTCCTTACTTCTTGGTACTAGGTTTAGTTACATGATTTGCTTTGGCCAAAAGAATGTGAATAGATAGTTGGCCGGCCCATTCTAAAAGAGGTTTTAACTGATTCATAGGCCAATGAACAGGAAATAAATATTTGTTGCTGTAAGTCAATGAGTTTTGGGGTAGTTTATTGCATGGCAGTATCACAACAAAGGCTGAAAAATACCATAATTCATACATATGTTTCCTATAAGACAGATACTATTCATAGTACATTACATATTTAACATATATATGTATATATACATATATGCACACATTTTCAACCTAATAGTAAGGTAGATACTATTATAAGCTAAGTTTTACAAATGAAAAATCTGAGGTGCAGAGTTTAAGTAACATACTCAAGTCCATATAAACTACCAATTGCAGAGTTAAGATATGAATTAAGCCTTTTGGCTCCAGAATTAGGGTTGTCAGATTTAGCAAGTAAGAATTACAGGATACTGGCTAATTTGAATTTCATATAAATGATGAATAACTTTTTTTTTAGTATAAGTTTGTTCCAAGTACTGTAAAAGTGCCTTGTATTTTATCTGTAATCTTATCCAGAGTCATTTCTCTTAACCACAGTGTGGTGTTGTTCTTTTATAAATATTTATACAGTCTGTGTTAGTCCATCCATGCTGCTGTAACAGAATACCACAAACTGGATAGCTTATAAAAAACAGAAATGCATTTTCTACTGTTCTGTAGGTTGGGAAGTCTAAGACCAAGGTGTTGGTGGAGTCAGTGTTTGATGAGGTCCCATTTCCTGGTTCATAAACAGTCATCTTCTCATTGTGTTCTCACTTAGTGGAAGGGGAAAGGGAGCTCTGTGCGGCCTCTTTTATAAGGACACTAATCTCATTCAGGAGGGCTCCACTCACATGAATTAATGACCTCCTGAAGGCCCCCACCTCCAAATATCTTCACACTGGGAATTATGTTTCAACATATGAATTTTGTGGGGGGGAACATAAACATTCAGTCTATAGCATATTTCAAAAAGAAATTTAGCAAAGTCTTATGATGGATGTCCAAGTAGTGCTTTCTAATATAAAAAGGGGTAATATTAATTATTCAAGGTTTTTTTGCATTTACAAATTCAAGTCATTTAGCAATTCAAAAGCAGCTGTAAAAGAAAATAAAATAGCATATCTGCTTATTTTATAGCCAAAAAATGCTCAAGAAAAAAAATGGGATCGTGATAAATTGATATTGTTCTTGACTTTTATTCTGATGTTGGATAACTCTGTGTGTAACTACATTAGGTCCAAGTACAACTTTATGTACTACATTTACAGAAATAAATCTCATTAAGTAATTCATAACTATGTACTCTATAATCACCTACTATAAACCAAATAATGAACAGATGTAGTTCACTTATTCATTTTTCCATCCAAAAAATACTTTCTAAAAACTGTTTCCTATGGGCAAAACAGTACTTTATCGGCTGAAAATATATCTTTCTGTTCTCAGAGAATTCTAAAATAATAGTCATATTACCTACCCTCAAATATTTGACTTGAAGAAATATATGCATGCACATGTATTTATATTAAAACGTATCAGATGATAAAAGAGGTATTTCCAGAGAAATTTGGAAAGTGGGGCAGAACTAATTGCCTTGGTGAATTAGAAAAGAGTTTACTGATAAGCTGATACATGAATTTTATCTTTAAGGAATAGCGCATGTTGAGAAGTTAAACAGCATGAAACTTACGGAACACAAGTTCATGTAACTTACAGTGAGGCCAAACAAACGGAAACATTGGAGTCTGGAGCAGAGAAAGGTTTATTGCAGGGCTAAGCAAGGAGAATGGGTGACTGATGCTCAAAAAAACCGAACTCCCCAATGGTTTTCAGGGAGTTTTTATAGGCAAAGTTTGGGGTGAAGGCTGCAGGGCGTGTGACTTTCCTCCAACTGGTTGGTGGTGAGGTGACAGGGCGGTGCTCCAGGAATCTTGCGCTCAGCCTGAAGTTACCATCCTCCATCTGGGTGGGTGGGGTCTTAGTTCCTGAAAAAGAACTCAGAGACACTGTTCTGTATATCCCTTGAACAGGAAACAGAATCCTGCTTTAATTGCTGCACTATTGTTTCTTGATTGCTCCTCCTTTTTTTTCATCCCCTTACTTCCCTGATTAGTAACTGTTTGAATCTGTCCTTTGGTACTCAGGGAAGGTCTGGGAGGCTGAAGCCTTTATCCTGCACATAAGAAATGGGGGACCTGGAAAGGCTTTTGTGCCCAGGAGGGCCCCCTAGAATCCTGCGTGGTTTCATCATGTCTGAGAGATGTTACGAAGCTGGATGGGCTGCAGTAAAGGAAGTTTCATTTGAATTGGGTCTTGAGAAATGATGGATAATAAGAAAAAGAAGCAGCTCAAGGGTGGGAAAGGAAGTTGGCCCCAGGCGGCTGGCAGGTGCTCTGAGTTTCCACAGGCCGTGCCATTAGGTGGTAATCAGCTGAGAGGCGGGAAAGCGAGGGCAGGCCTGGGAGGCCCGGGGAGGTGGGGCATGGCCCACTGGGCTTCATCTGCGGCTGCGCCTCGCCCTCCCCTCCCCCTCAGCGCTGGGGCCTCTGAAGTGCCCGCCAGCGGCTGCAGCAGACCTGGGCCGCCGATGAGGCTTCGTGATCCACTTCTTGGGTGCGAAGGGGCTGCTGGACTGGGGCCAAGGCGGGCAGCAGCCCTCGGAGACCGTGGCGCAGAGGTGTTTCTGCCAGGTAAGTGGTTACTTGGATGATTATACCTGTGATGTTGAAACCGTTGATAGATTTAAGAGCTACAGGCTTTTCCTAAGACTTTCGAAACTTCTGGAAGGTCACTACTTTAGCTATTACAAGGTAAACCTGAAAAAGCCATGTCCTTTCTGGAATGATAAGGGACTGTGCTGTCGGGCTTTGTCAACTGGATGAAGTTCCTGTTGGGGATAAATCTGCGAGCTACAGGTATTCTGAGGAAGCCAGTAACCCCATTGCAGAATGTGAGCAGACCTAGCGCCTTGCAGCTGAGGATGAATCAGGGCGTGAGGAAATGCAGAAGGCTGCTCTTCAGTGGTCCAAGCATGATGACTCCTCAGGCAGCTTCTGTGAAACTGATGGTATAACTTTTTTTTTTTTTCTTTTTGTGGTACGCGGGCCTGTCACTGCCGCGGCCTCCCCCGCCGCGGAGCACAGGCTCCGGACGCGCAGGCCCAGCGGCCACGGCCCACAGGCCGAGCCGCTCCGCGGCACGTGGGATCCTCCCGGACCGGGGCACGAACCCGCGTCCCCTGCATCGGCAGGCGGACCCCCAAACACTGCGCCACCAGGGAAGCCCTGGTATAACATTTTTTATGCTGTGCATACGGTTTAAAAGCGTGCCTAAGGAACAAAAATTCTTTTAAAATAATTTTTAAAAAGCCCTTCAGTTTCTAACAGTTTGGCAGTTCCTCAAAAAGCTAAGCACAGAAATACCATATGACTTAACAGGTCAACTCATAAGCATATACCCAAAAAGACCGAAGACATGGAAATGGATACTTGTACACCCATGTTCACGGCCATAGCCAAAAGGTGGAAACAACCCAAGTATCCACAGAGGTATTTTACATAAAGAGCTAAAAGGTAGAGATTGCAAAAACCTGCTTTTGTTATATTGGCCTTGGATTGTTAAATATTTTCCTAATGATGCTCTGTGTTATTTTTGATAAAGAAAACGAACATCTAAAATTAAGCCAGAGTACTGGTACTCTTAACATCTAGGAGCCCTAGAACCCATTAGAATCATTTGATTTATGGATTTATGAAATTACATTTATGGATTCTCCTATTCTTCCTTTTTTTTTTAGTATCTCCTTTTTTGTAAGTTTAATTGTTAGCCTTTTAATTGGCTAAACAAAATCAAACCAAATTGAGTTTTTGTATCCTTTGATTCTTTTGGAACAGATTAATGATCTTTTAAAATATCAATGGAAAGAATGATACAGATCATTTTAGTTACAAGCAAAATATGAATTCTGCAAACCTACCACCCCCAACAAAAAAAGAGGAAGAAAAAGGGAAAGTACTTATTGTTAACTTGTGGCTTTATTTTGGAAAAAAGGAAAAAAGATACATATGCTTTCCTTAATAAAAGCCATGACCATATTTTGGCAGATACATATCTATAATCCTTGATTCTTAATTCCCAAGTTTGAAAATGAACATTTTTCTCTTTAAGTTTAGTACAGATTCATTCAGTGTGAATATTTATGTGTTTTACTGAAGCAATATTTATGTGTTCGATTAAAGGTTGCTACCCCACTCCCTGATGGGATAATATTCAACATATGTTGCGTGTACTGTTATTACCTTTCTAAAGTCTGAGAAGTTCTGGATTCCAAAACACGTTTGGCCCTTGGGGTGTTGATTAAGGAGCTGTGGACTTATATCTAGCTTTAGGCCAGTAAAGAAAGGGGGATAAAATGCTCTCCCAACCATCCTAACTTTGCCATCTTTTCTGCAAGGATTCTTTGGCCTAAACATTGCTGTGTGAGATAGAATTAAGAATAAAAAATGAGAAGCAACACCTTGTTTGTAAAGAGATAGATAGATAGATAGAAACATGTAAATAATTTTTTCTAGAGTTGATGGGAGGCACCACAGTTCCATAAGCAAGTATGTGTCATTCTTATATTTGTGTTTTGGAGGGAAAATGTCAAATATATCATGGTACTTCATGCTTTCCCTCTGGAAAGATGTGAATCCCAGAATTAAGGAATACCAAAAAAAAGTCTTCCTAATTATATCAGTTTAGTAGCCCTGAATAGAGTTTAATGATGAAAAAGATATTTCTCCAACTGATAAAAAGACTTATATGCTGCAAAGACTGGAATATTCTGTGTCTATATCACTAACAGGAGTAAAGGCCTTCCATGTAGAGGTGAAGCATAATCACTGCTGTGGCTGGAGCTGAATGAATTCCTGGGGTGACATCTGGCCTGGAGTGTGTAGTCTTAGATGACCTCTGCTGTCGGGATTTCTTGGGCACTCTTTTTTTTTATAAGATTTTTTTTTTGATGTGGACCATTTTTAAAGTCTTTATTGAATTTGTTACAATATTGTTTCTGTTTTCTGTTTTGGTTTTTTTGGCTGCGAGGCATGTGGGATCTTAGCTCCCTGACCAGGGATCAAACCCGCACCCCCTGCATTGGAAGACGAAGTCTTAACCACTGGACTGCCAGGGAAGTCCCTATTGGGCACTCTTTTTTTTTTTTTTTCCCTGGCTGCGTTGGGTCTTCGTTGCTGCGTGCGGGTTTTTCTCTAGTTGCGGCGATCGGGAGCTGCTCTTTGTTGCAGTGACCGGGCCTTCTCATTGCGGTGGCTTCTCTTGTTGCGGAGCATGGGCTCTAGGTGCGTGGGCTTCAGTAGTTGTGGTACGCGGACCCTAGAGCGCAGGCTCAGTGGTTGTGGCGCATGGGCTTAGTTGCTCCGTGGCATGTGGAATCTTCCCTGACCAGGGCTCGAACCCGTGTCCCCTGTATTGGCAGGTGGATTCTTAACCCCTGCACCACCAGGGAAGCCCCCCACCCTTGGGCACTCTTAAACCTGGACATTGATTTGTTGGTGGGGTTTATAAGGTAGGGATGAAAAATCATCACCTTAAGTAAATGTGAAAAATTCTGTTGTTTTGAATAGTTAGTTGCTTGGATTCAGTCAAAGAAGTGGAATAAATAAGATTCTTACCTCCTATACACATTTTATGCAAACTATACACATTTTATGCAAACTTTAAAGGACCAATGAAAACATATGTGTTCATTTAGTGAGTACTGTTACATAGAGTAAGTAATGAATTAATAAGTAGATTAGATAAGTCTTCCTTAAATATATTTTAATAAAAAATTTATTAGTTTTAAAATACAATAACAGTCTTTGGGTTGAGAATGTAGTATTAAAGACATTTCTTAGGCACTCCATTCTCTGAAACCAATTGAAGACAAGAGTATCATGGAAAAGTAAAGGATAAAGTTAGTGTCAGTGAAACTAGAAAGCATCTCAGATTCCAAATTTCAAACTAAGAAGAATACTTTAAATACAATACTTCGTATCTATAATGTATCAATACTTTGATTCAGGTAGTATTTTTCTAGCATTTGGGATATATTAGTGGGGGAAAGAGAAAAGCAGGTAAAAATTCCTATACTTGCAAAACTTGCATTTTAGTAGAAGTTAGACAATGAACAATAAACATAAATAAATTATATAAAATATAAAAAGATGATTAATGATGTGAAACAGAGAGAAAATATAGCAGGGTAAAATTGGACGGGGGATTTTTAATGGTGTCAAAGAGAAATTGCACCTGACAGAGTTAAATGGTCAAAGAAGACTTTATTCAAAACTGTTGCTGTGCATTACATTCCCAGTAGTGAAGGGAGGTTGAACTGAACTGTGCTGAAACAAAAAGTGGGAGAGGTTTTTTTTTGTTTAATTGAAACATATGCGATTTACAATGTTGTGTTAATTTCTGCTGTACAGCAAAGTGATTCAGTTGTATTGTACCTATATATACATTCTTTTTCATATTCTTTTCCATTATGGTTTATCACAGGATATTAAATATAGTTCCCTGTGCTACACAGTAGGACCTTATTGTTTATCCATTCTGCATATAAGAGATTGCATCAAAAAGTGGCAGCATTTTTAAGAGCTGGGCTGAGATAGTGGAAAATTGCTGGAGGATATTAGGGGGGGATGTAGGTCAAAGTGATTAAGCCATCTGTGTTTGCTAATTGGCACTGATTGAAGTTGGGCTCCTACTCTCCCTCTGAGACTGGAAGATAGAGGCACTGTTTTCTTGATCATCATATTTCAAAGAGATGGCTCCCAGGTCCTTGACAAAGATATTCCTGGGTTGTAAAACTAGCAAGAGGCTGGGTGAAAATTTACATCTCAAAGGAGCAGAGAAAGAATATACAAATGCAAGTTATCTAAAGTAAATGCTCAGAGAAAAGGGAGGTCAGGGCCTCTTTAAACTTGTCTAAAGTTTAGTCAAGCTGAGAACTTCAAGGCTCTCTTGGTCCATGGTGGGGAGGTGGGATGCAGGTTGTAATCATCATTAACAGGAAAAACACTGAGGAGAGCACAGATACATGCCCTTGGAAGAGAGGTCTCAGCAGCTGTGGTAGGGAAATTTAAAAATTATCTGTATTAAAGATGCCTGTGGAGCCTGTTGTTCTCCCTATCCTGCCCTTACACTACAATGAGCAAACCAGAGGCCCAGAGAGACTTGGCTACAGACAACGTGAAGGATAAAGAAACAGCAAGAGCCACATGCATAGAGACACAAAAAGAAAATTAAAGTTATAAAAGGATATAGCGAACAATGTTGATTAAAGCATACACAGACAAAAGGAGGTCTTAAAAATGCAGAAAATGTTTCTGACAAAAATTCTTGGTATTCTCAAAGAAATATTGTGGTTTGTTAGCTGAGAGACAAGGTGCAGTCAAAAAAGAAATGAAAGAAAAACCAATTGTTAATCTCATTCCATAAGTAAGGAAACTGAGAGTTTAGGTTAGGTAACCAATATCACACAAAAAGTATGGATTTTTATCTTATAAACTTGAAACTCCAGGTCCAGTGCTCTAAACCACTGTTCTGTATAGGCTCATCTATTCTTTCTGGTGAAATATCTTGATAAAATTCCTCCAATAAAAAATTGAATTAAAACAGAGAGCTCAAGATTGGAGAAACTGTGGTATTTGAAATGACCAATGGTATTAAATTTGGTTACATCTAGAGAACTAAGGTTAATAACTGAGAACTATGTGTTTAGAAAAAAGTTACCGTAGCAGGCTTAAGGCTACTAATTTTAGAAAAGCCTACTTGTCAGTTTGGCCCTTGGCTGGCATATGGAAACTTGGATTTCAGGAGTATTCCAGCTATTCCCCAAACAGATAGGAATGTATTTGAACTATGCCTAACCTGTTTGTAAGCAATATGGTTTTATAGTGAACACCTGCTTTCCTTCTGGGAGTCTTGATTTTTGGTTCTTCCTAGGCAGAGAGTGCCTATGTGATCAGACCCCAAGAAAAACCCTGGACCTTTCACACATGTGCTGTGTTGTCACTACTTCTTGCTGGCAGAATTAAGCACTTCCTTTGTGACTCAACTGGGAGAAGCTGGAACTAATTTCCTCTGCACTTTGTCCCATCTGCCTTTGCTGATTTTATCGTTTCACTGTAATGAATCTTAGCCGTGAGTGTGACTATATGCTGTGTCCTCTGAATACTTCTAGTGAATCATCAAACCTATGGCTGATTTTCAGGACCTCAGGCACACTATAGTTTACCTAGTAAATTACTAATGCTATAAATCTTGAAAATGTAAAAGTACAATATTAAAAATAGTGAACACATATAATATTTGTGAGACTACACCACATTCTTTTTGGGAATCAAGGTGACCCCTCTCCTTGTCATATTGATACATACGAGTTTATCAATCACAACATCCTCTAACATTATTCTTGCCAAATAAATGGGAAAGTAACCTAGGTCAGGCCAGTTATAAAACTGTATGAATGACTATAAAACTGTATGAATGACAAGTATAAGAATTCAGCAATTTTCCAAAATTTCTTATTTTAATCATTTGGAGGTATGAGACTGTCTTGCATGTATCACAATGAAAAACTGTCTGAAGAAGCAGACAAATAATCCACAGTTTTATAAAAACAGATAATTATCAGCCAATGTAGAAAGAGCAAGAGGAGTAAAGAGAAAGATTGAGTTTGAATTTTTAGTTAAAAGAATAAAATTGACAAAATGCAAGTTTAGGGAAAGAGAGGTGAAAGGAATGTAGACAAGATGATTGCCTCATTTTTTTTTTTACTATAGGGCATCAATAGATACTTTCTGAAACTTATAAATAAAACATGAGATTTAAGATATAAATTTAAAGGCAAAAAAATAAGCGCTAGATTATTTGAAAACCAAACTTGTAGGTTTCCAAAGAGAAACACACAGGCACACATAGTGCACAAATGTACAAATGCATAAGGTAAAAGGAGAGATCACATTGCAAAAAAGAATCCAAAGAAATATTTTAGAAAGTTATGTGGTATGTGGAACGCATTTGCTTATCTCTATTTCCTCTATACGATTCAGTGAAATATGAAAAAGACATTTAGCATGTAGAATAGAATTGGTTATCCCCACTTGCCTGATTAATCAACTAATAATATGGCAAGAATAAAAATACATAAAACCCACAAGTATGAAGAAAATGGAAGAGAAAATGATAGGAGATGAGCAACACCAACAATCGTTGGAAATGGAAGAACAAATGGTAATTTTGCAGAATGAAGACAGTGACTTCATCTACTACAGAAAGACAAGCCAACAAGTCTTAAATTGGACTCAAAAAATGCCAAGAAGGGCTTCCCTGGTGGCGCAGTGGTCGAGAGTCCGCCTGCCGATGCAGGGGACGCGGGTTCGTGCCCCGGTCCGGGAGGATCCCACATGCCGCGGAGGGGCTGGGCCCGTGAGCCATGGCCGCTGAGCCTGCGCGTCCGGAGCCTGTGCTCCGCAGTGGGAGAGGCCACAACAGTGAGAGGCCTGCGTACCGCAAAAAAAAAAAAAACAAAAACCAAGAAGCCTCAGAAATTGAAGATACAAGTAGCTTTAAAAGTGAAAGATTTATGGATTTAAAAGCAGAGTTGAACTATTATACAAGAAACACTTATACCCTTAGGTGCTCTCCTTTATTGTTTTGTGTCCAGACTAAAACCCCTTTGCAATGTGGTTTAAGGTAAGGGATTTCTTTTCTGGAGATACTAATCATAAAAAGTAAAACAAAACAATATTTTAGATGTAAGAATACCAAGAAAATGGGGAAACTAGATCTAAGTAACATTTTAATCACCTGTAGGATGTATTCCTATATTCTTTAGTAAGTGAAAATCTACATACTCTTTATTCCCTTTCTTTCCACTGGGACCCCAGAAATGAGCAGCCAGTTCAGACTGGCCAATTAGGAGGACACACTGCCATAGTGAGCTCCAGTGAAACAGTCACTACTTTATTTGAAAAACTAGATTGTAACCCTCCAGCCATTTCATCTTTCTCATGCTTCAAAACAGTTTTTAAGGCCCTCAACTGAAAATATAAAAAAGAAAAGAATGAAAAATAAGAGGAATTTACCGTGAATTTATAGAGATCAAAACATAAACAAAGGCTCCTAAAGCAGAGTTAAACTTCAACAAAAAACTATAATTCATATCACAATTATGGGAAGATACTGTAACCATGAATAGAAACAGTGCTATATAAAAAAGGAAAGGAAGTGTTTCATGAAACAAATACGTCTTGAAAACTAATTGTGGTGTTAATACTTTGGAAAAAATCACAATAATAATTGAAAGCTACTTGCAAATAGGAGGGTAAAATGAAGATATTTTCAGCCATAGAAAATGCTTCATACTTCTGTTCATTGAAAACTGCTGAAGGATGTGTTTTATTGAAAGAAATAAGAAAAAAGAACTTACATGATTCAGAGAAAAAAGAATTTAGAGTAGAATAGGGTCAAGAGTATTTCTTAGGGGAAAACGTGTGTGTGTGTGTGTGTGTGTGTGTGTGTGTGTGTGTGTACAAATCTGAACATCTGCAGAATTGTGGCTACATAAACACTAAAGAATAATTTAACCGAACATTATGAGTAAAGTCTTTTGAGAGGTTTAGAGGAGTACAAGTGTTTTCTTCAAGTGAGGATGAGAGTTTAAGAAACTAACATCCTCATTTAACATACTAGAAAAATTTGTATCTAAAACAGAAAAAAAATAATGTGTATTACTCTACAAATGTATTTTTAAAAACACATTTAAAAGGTAAAAGAAAAGATACATTGTTCAAAATAAATTTTTGTTCTTCTAATTTTTAAGTACATTGCAGCAAATGCTGTCTAAAATTCCTGAATATTCAATCCAAAGCTCTAATTTTATTTAATGACCCCCCTTATTCCCAAACACTTCCTATAATTTTAACATCTCTTCAAAATTAAAAAATATTATATGGGATAATCATCCCTAACATTTTGATCAGATACATTAAACTACAATAAAATAAGTTTCCAAAGACAACCCTCAATTTACCTAGGCCAAAAAAAAGAAAAAAAAGAAAGTGGGGGGTATATTCTTATTTTCAAAATAAACATCACTGCTGTCGTTTTATTCAGAACTATTTAAATTGTTAAAAATCATTGGTTCCAGTACCATGCCATACAAGCTTATAAATTTATAAACAGTTTACGCTCATACATAGAGTTTCACTGTCGGTATTTGTAAACTGTAAGACAGAATAAGTAAGTCACAGAACATGTTCATTCACTGAAGATGGCTTGCAAAGTAATAAATGCATAAAGTGTTTACTAATAACTTTGAACTGTAATGAAGCCAGCAAACTGACGTTTCACAGTGCAAAATCTATGCAGAAATCATGTGCCCTCAGTGACTTCATATGTGCTCCCTGAAGAGAGTGCATGCAATGAGCCAACAGATATGTGTCCACATTTACTTGGATTAGCATACATTTTAATTCTCTCCTAAACTATACTATTGCTATTTTACTTAGTGAAAGGGCTCATTGAGCAGAACAGTTGAATCTGAGGAAGAAGATATACTCTCCAGAATGGCAGGATTTTACTATTTTATATTCAACAAAATCTTGAGCCTTCTTGAAAAAGGAGGATATAATATCATTTAACGTAAAGTTTGATTTTTCAAAATGAATTGACCCATGAAGAAATATGTATTCATTAGGCAATCATATGGCTCTCATCTCTTACTGTACTCTATTTACAACTCACCTTACATTATTTTCATTGTTTTTGTTTTTGAAGGATATTTAAAAGTTTAGCCTACTGTGTCCCACTTTAATATAATTCAGGGAAGTATCAGACAGGTAGCTGAGTTAACCTTTTACGGAATGGTCTTGCCAGAACTCATAAAAATACATCACATGGGCTGGCTACACCTATTTACTAAGCCAGTTCCTTTTGAAGCTTTAGGGAAATCATCACTGGACAATAAAAAGTAGCATTTTTGACTGACGCATAAAGAAATTCCATAAATCTTATACAGATTTCCCCTGTTTTCAGGAAGCAGAGCTTTCCTATGAGACCTTTTGTAAACTGAAATGGCATAAAGCAAAGAAGCAACTACCTTAGGCCACATGTTCGTAATAGATGCACAAAATAAACTGACATTAAGCACAGATGCCCACAGATACACGTCTAGGCTATGGTGGCTTGATGCTGAGATGCTGAGTGTAGTTCCCGGGGAAGGAGCTTGGTGGCGCCACTCTCACTGCTCAGGGTGCATGTTGCCTCTATAATGGCTCCTGCAAAACAAATGCTGAACGCAGTTTTCCCTTTTCACCGAAGCAAAAATCCTCTTCAGATTTCTCTTAGTTAGCAAAATCAGGTACTAATGTAGGTCTTTCGTAAAAGTGTTGTAAAGCAAACTTTTGAAAAGGGAGGTATACCTGTATTAAAATTAACTTAGACTGTGGTCATATATTTAGTCTTTGAGTCTAGATACAAAGTAATCCAGTTCTCATATATAGGTCTATGATTTTTTTTTTTCCTTCAGATTGCTTTAGTAAATGGTACTACAGTGATCTAAAAGTTGCCTAATTATGTGTTCTTCTAATATTTGGCTTAATACTTAGTATACAGTAGGCATTCCATAATTTCTTGCTTAATCAAATAAAATTAAGTTACTAGCAGGAAATTAAGTTGCTGGGAAATTTTTTAAAAAATTATTAAGTGTCCTTCTACCATTCCCAAGTTAATTATTAGTACAAAAGTGTGTTCAGTATCAAGACGGGGCTCAACTACACTCAAACTCTTATTAATCCTCCATGACTTGTATAAATGTTTAACTTTAAAATGGAAAAAGGTAGAAAGATATTACTTTAACATATGATTGAATAGTGGAAACCCAAAGTTACAACATGGCTCTTTAAGATTTAAACAAAGCAATTTCTTGTACAGTGACTGCAATATCTTCAACTTAAAAAAAAATCCTGCAAATTTATAACAAAATGTTATTTTTATTTACCATTTACACTGAAGGATATAATCACAGGGAAGGATTAACTCACAACTGAGTCAGACATTTCTATTTAATATGTGCAAAAAAATAATTGTACTTCTCACTTTAGAAAGTTTTTCCAAATAAATTTTACATTTTCAGTCTTACAAGTAATTTGCTGCATTCTAATCTAATAAGGTTTTGCCTTCTACATTGCCACTTCATTTTTTTTTTTTTTTTTTTTTGCGGTACACGGGCCTGTCACTGTTGTGGCCTCTCCCGTCGCGGAGCACAGGCTCCGGACGCGCAGGCTCAGCGGCCATGGCTCACGGGCCCAGCCGCTCCGCGGCATGTGGGATCCTCCCGGACCGGGGCACGAACCCACGTGCCCTGCATCGGCAGGCGGACTCTCAACCACTGCGCCACCAGGGAAGCCCGCCACTTCATTTTTGATGGGCACTTAGGTTGCTTCCATATCCTGGGGCTATTGTAAATAATGCTGTAATTAACATAGGAGTGCCTCTATCTTTTCAAATTAGTGTCTCTGTTTTCTTCAGATAAATACCCAGGAGTAGAATTGTTGGATTGTATGGTAGCTCTGTTTTTAATTTTTTGTGGAATCTCCATACTGCTTTCCCTAGTGGCTGCAACAATTTACATTCCCACCAATAGTGCACAAGGGGTCTCTTTTTTTCCACATACTCATTAACGTATGATATTTCTTGTCTTTTTGATAATAGCCATTCTGACAGGTGTGAAGTGATATCTCATTGTGGTTTTGATTTGCATTTCCCTGAGGATTAGTGGTGTTGAGAATCTTTTCACGTGCCTGTTGGTCACCTGCATGTTTTCTTTCACAAGTGTCTACACAGGTTCCTCTGCACATGTTTTAATCAGGTTCTTTGCTTTTTGACCTTGGGTTGTATGAGTTCTTCATATATATTGGATATTAATCCCTTATTGGATGTATCATTTGCAATCATCTTCTCCCATTCAGTAGGCATATTTTACTTTTGTTGATAGTTTCCTTCAATGTGCAAAAGCTTTTTAGTTTGATGTAATCCATTTGTTTGTTTTTGCTTTTGTTTCCCTTGCCTGAGAAGACATATCCAGAAAATAAAAAATATACTACTAAAACTGATGTGAGAGATCATACTGCCTATGTTTTCTTTTAGGATTTTTAGGATTTCAGGTCTTACACTTAAGTCTTTATCTATTGTGAGTTTGCTTTTGTATATGGTGTAAGAAAGTAGTCCACTTTAATTCTTGAACATGCAGATGCCCAGTTTTCCCAGCACCATTTATTGAAAAATGGTGCTGTATATTGTATACAATTGTATATTCTTGCATCTGTTTTCTTTGATGCATTGCCCATATAAATGTGCATTCCTTTCTGAGCTATTTCCATTTATCTTTGTGTCTCTTTTCATGCCAGTACCATACTGTTTTGATTACCGTAGCTTTGTAGTATACTTTGAAATCAAGGAGCTTAGTATCTTCTGTTTTGTTCTTTTTTCTTAAAATTGTTTTGAAAATTTGGGGTCTTCTGTGTTCCCCTATAAATTTTAGAATTATTTGTTCTAGTTATGTAAAAAATGCCATTGGTATTTTGATAGGGATTGCATTAAATCTCTAGATGGCCCTGGGTAGTATGGTCTTTAACAACGTTAATTCTTCCAATCCACGAACACAGTGTATCTTTCCATCTTCAACTTGTGTCATCTTCAATTTCTTTCATCAGTGTCTTATAGTTTTCCAAATACAGGAATTTTACTTCCTTAGTTAGATTTATTCCTAGGTATTTTACTCTTTTTGATGTGATGGTAAATGAATTTGTTTTCTTAATTTCTCTTTCTGATAGTTAATTGTTAGTGTATAGAAACACAGCAGATTACTGTATACTAATTCTGTATCCTGCAGCTTTACCAAATTCATTGGTGGTTCTAGTAGTTTTTTGGTGGTATCGTTAGGATTTTCTATGTATAGTGTCATGTTATCTGCAAACAGTGACAGTTTTCCTTCTTCCTTTCTAATTTAGATTCCCATTGCTTCTTTTTCTTGTATGATTGCAGTGACTAAGACTTTCAATACTGTGTTGAATAAAAGTGACATGAATGGGCATTCTTGTCTTATTCCTAATTTTAGAAAAAAATGCTTTCAGCTTTTCACCTTTGAGTATGGTGTTAGCTGTGGACTTGTCATATATGACCTTTATTACGATGAGCTATGTTCCTTTTATACCCACTTTATTGAGAATTTTTATCATAAATGAATGTTGGATTTTGTCAAAAAGCTGTAGAATTACTTTGATAAAGGGTTTGAAATTTGTGAAATCTTTAATTCATATTGATTTCCCATCAGGAAATATAAATTCTAGTCCCACCAAAAGTTTATAAAATGTATATTTCCTTGAATCTTTGCCAAAATAGCTATTATATATAAAGTCTCAATTTGTTAGAAAAATATCAATTTCAATTAATGTTTACTACATTTTAAAATTTCTTTTGTATTTTATCAGATGAGTTTATTTTGATTGTATTTCTTTTTCTCTCTGTGCTGTTTCATATTTAAACACTTTTAAAAGTTGAAGCCTTACAAAATGCTTTAGCTCAACAAGATAATATTTATTAAGTACAAAATCAATACTCTAATAACAAATATCTTTTGAAGGCCCTAGGAATACCTATACATACCCAAATCCAAAATCAAGAGACTCATCCTAGACTTTGTGAATCAAACATCTACAAGTACAGCACACATACATTTTCATTTTATAAAATCTCTCAGAGAATTGGATGCATGCTTTCAAAAACCATTTTAATTTTGGATACATTTATGGGCTGTCTGACATGCGTCAGTAAGTAAATAACTTATGGCAATAGATAAGTAGGACTCTTGTAGTAATTTAAATAGATTCAATATATTAAACCACAAGCAAATATATGATATGGTTTCCATTTGAATGCATTTGTTAAAAGAGGCTTTTGACAGAAATGGAACTCAGAAAATTACACAATGGGAAATTATGTGATTAAAGGAATATTAATTGTGTAATCAAATAAGCACACATAAGATGTATCCATATTAAAATGCATAAGGAGATTATTTAGAATGATCTTGGTAGAATTATACTATTTTTCTAGGCAAAATTATGTGCTATGGTTGAGAGTCACAGATTTCTTTTGATATCAAAGAGAAAATATTAGAATATTAAAAGCAGAAGCATTTAGGAAAAGACATAGAAAAGTACAAAAAGACATACTAAGAATTTTTTTAAACATGAGCGATATCAACATTTCCCTCTATATTTTTAGAGCCCCTTAGAGAATTACTATGGACAGTTTGTAGTAACCACGGTTATGTGCCTTAGCTAATTCCCATAATAACCAGTAAAATCAAGCAAAGTGTTTATGATCAGGTTAGCTTTTTATTATAGGGCCAGTTACTACACAAAACTATTAGAAAATCTTGCTGATCGTTTTTTATAAACAGAGGTTTTCATAAGACTGTATTTTGACCCTTTGTTTTATGAAAGCAGTTTATTGGTTTTGCTATATTTATACTATAATAATAGTTCAAATGGAATATTGAAATCATTTAAGACCATTTTTAAAATGTAAATGTAAATTTACATGTAAATTTAAATGTAAATGTGTGTAAAAGAGATCAAGAATTAGTTAAAATGCTTATATGATCATTCTAAATCTAATAAACATTTTTACTGAAGTATTAGATTATATTTTGAGTCTATTTTATCTTCTTTGCTTTAAAAGATAATCTGCTACTTTAAGAAGGTTCTGATGCCTTTTAGTCTTATTCAGCATTTTGGCATCATATTCAAGATCAAAATTTTTAAAATTATTATTGGTTTACCGTACTATCCCCAAGTTACAAAGTCTCCAATGATTACCTCATATGAATGATTTTTATTTGAAGTATAAAAAATACAGTTGTTTTTGCAATTCTCATACTTGTTAGTCAATCACTTTGTGTAGAAAAAAGAAAAATAATGACATACATATTATTTACTTTGGGCCCTGTGAGTAGAAATCAGGAAAATCAATAGAAAGTTGCATTATTATTTAAACATTAAAATATCCATGGCAAACAATTTCATGTAAAACAATTTTTTATCAGTGAAATAAAAATTTTAATGATTTTTTAAACTTGTTCTTATCTAATGATCCATCATATACTAGCATGACTGCAGTATCCACTATGATAAACATACTTATGCTTAGATGGATTTTAAGCACATGCTTGAGTTGACCAAAGAAGGAACTTGCCACTCTTGTCCAACTACAAACCTCCTCTTTTAATGTTATTTTAACAAAATCTTTTTACAATGACTCTGTTAAGAAGGATGGGAATGTCCTAAATTATTATACTCATTTTTTTTTTCTGCACCGTATCTCTACTTGTGACCTCTGAATTAGCCCATATATGGCTGTTATTTTGTTCTACGTCAATAGTGGTTTCTACACTTGTCCCATGTATCTCTTTCCACTGTTGTCTTTGTCCTCCTAATTTGAAGGGCTTTCTTAAGTCTGTTTTCCATCTGCACCATAAGATCTTTTAAGCTAAATTTCTCTTACTCTCTCAACTCTCTTGCTCTCTCTTTCTGTCCAACTTCTGTCTCTGTCTCTCTCCCTGCTCCCTCTCTCTCAAACAATCAGTACAAGATATGACACAGATTGTTTTCTTGCCCAGCAGATATTTATTGATTGCTTACCACTGTTCTAGATGCTAGAAGTACATCTGTAGAAAAATAGACAATAACCCATATCTCCATGGAGTTTATATACTAAAAGGGAAATAAGCAAAAGCATTAAGGAAACTATGTTGCATGGTCTACAGAGATAAATTCTAAGAAGGGAAGAGGGAAGGGAATATTGGAGAGGGGAATTTTGGTTTAAACAGTGCTTAGGGAAGGCCTCTTTCACAGGGTGCTACGTATAACATAAACACAAGGGTTGCAGCATCACACAACTCCAGACCGTCATTCACACTGTAATCTATGTGAATGATGCCTCTTGAGTTGTGCTGGCCACAGGCTATGCAGCCATCATCAGTAGTGCTCTGGTAAAGACCTGAAAGAGTTAGGGGAGAAAGGCATGCAAATACTTAGAGAAGAGAAGTCTAGGCAGAGGACACAAATGTCTTATTTAAGACAGAAGCGTGCATAGATGTTTGTGTATCATCAAAGAACTCAGTATGTCTGAAAGGTGCTCAGTGAGTATCTGCATACGATTTAAATATCATCCACAATCAACTGTGTTGATTATGTACTGATCCAAACTGATATCTCTAACGTCCTAAAACTCCAGAAAGGAAATTATTTTCAGTTTATTTTTCTAGTATTGTATAACTCAAACTTTGTCACAGTTGAACACTTACCATCATGAAGACTTTCATTTTTGGAACAAAATGTAGCCAGATAAAATAAATACTGATGATGAATAAATATCATGTATTGACTGGCATATATATTATTATTCCTTTTCGTGTTTGAGAAAAAATTTCTGCAGATTAATAATATTCATCTTGTGGTCTGTGCAAGGAAGTTGCGTAACGGTGAATTGGTTTAGACATGCTGAAATAAGAACACACCATTTGCAAATATTAGTGGCTTTGGATTTCTTTCTAGATACTTACATTGTGAAGAATCTTATTAAAAATATTTCTACATTCTGTGCAAGGATGCCCATACTCAGAAAACATCCAAAAGCATCTGCCTAGTGATTGAAAAATAAATAGAGCAGTGTTTCTTTTGAATTGATGCCATGCTTCTTCCCATCTGGGACTCTTAGCTCAATCAGAACAAAAGGGTTGTTTTGGAGAGAGTAAAAGAAGTCATTTGAGCTTTTTCACTTACACTGTCTGCTTTAACCCTTTTCAAGGTACAAGTTTTAGATCCCTCCTCCCCCACACCCAAAAATGTTCTAGGGAAATTGTAATTCTTTGTTCCAGTCCCAGAATTTTCTGTTTTTCCAAAAGAATGCTTTAAATGTTAACAACACAAACGAAGCCACCAGTTTTAAAGCAAAAATAACAGCCAGCCCTCTCTAGCCTACACTTTGGGATATTAAATTCTAAGTGTATTGTGAGCAGCTCATTTCAACAACCAATTACTGCCTCAGAGACCAAATGAAGACTAAGTAAGAAAGTATCATCCACCTCACATTTCTGAAGTGTATGTGCTCTGTGTGAGCCAAGCCCCATGAAGCGTTGAACCAAACAACCACACCAGGTTCCTATCCTCTTGGTTATTCAGCATTAATTTCTTAATGCCTGGCTGGGCCTGCTGATGAGTGGCCTCTATCTCTCAGGTATTCTGCAACATTGATTTCCAGCCTTGGAGTGAATTATTTGTTCGTTTTCTCTTTGCATGATTTAGCACAGTTGGACTGCTATGAAGAGAGGGGGAGGGAAAGGAACCTCTCGAATAGATGTGCCCTACTTGAGGCTTCTGTTTAGTAATACTGAGGTGAATGTACATGTTTTTTAAAAGACTGCTAAGATTTCTTCTGGCTACAAAGTTGTAATATTTTGCATTTAGCTACCAAATGCTTATTATTCAACATTTTTGTACCCAACACATGCAGTTTACAATTAAGATCACTGTAATAAAATATTTTCAATGCACATGAGTCCCTCCAACCAAATACCGTTTTTTTAATTTACTTGCAGAGATGTTTTATTAATGTATTTTTCCAAAATGTTTCTGAAGCCAGTTCAAAGGCTCTTTTGCATGCTTGCTATTTTATAATTTAGTACAATTGCTTTGAGCAAAATTGTCATCTTTTCCATTTCTTTTGTATTTTTCTTACTAATATAACACTGAATGAATGCTCTAAATTTTTGGTTACTAAATCTGGACAGCATTTAGCATCAATAAGTGTTTTAATATCTGAAAAATTGTCCTATATAACATTATTTAGAAATGAGAACAGTACACACAAAACAGTGTCTAGTTCTGAGTCATAACCCCTTGTATTATGAATGTTCATGTTTTCATCTTTGTCATCTTTATCAACATTACAGAATTTTTCCATTAAAAATAAGTTATCCATTATACATTTTAAAAATGATCACCTGTGATCAATATTGCACTTCATTAGAAATGACTTTCTATACTAACATATACAAACATATGAAATATATCAAAAAAATCTTCTTAGAGATTTATAAAAAAAGTTACTTCTGAAAGAGACTCTTTACTGAAAGATGTAATGAATTTTTATATCAAAACTCAATTAGTAATTTTCCCACTGTCTCTCCAAATATAATTCTACTTTCAGATATGTCAAATAAGTCCTTAAACGGACACATATACTTCTGAGCACCAGAAATATCAATAGTATAATAATAATTAGCCTATATTTTATATTCAGAGAATACAGAGTCCACAGATTCATATAAAATAATTAGAACTTCTAGTTAAAAATGTTAAGTTATCCTAATGGTTTCAGACGTGTGTCCCCATATCTGAATATTCCTCAAAAAATGTACTAATATTGCTTTATAAAGTCAGTGTCAAAACAGTTTTAAAGAGTGAAGTTTCAAAATGTTCCTGATATACCAATTCTACAAATTCACTTGTTGTCATGAAGAGATAGAAATTGAATATAATTGGATATTATGCTGAGCATATTAAGTGCATCACATAGTCAACTGACCAACTAATTCTTTTGAATTTCATAAAGTATAGTAGTAACCAAAAGATGGAAGAAAGACTTTTTCTTCTGGTGAAGATTTTAAACTTAATTCTATATCTTAAAGCAAAAATATTATTGTGAACTATCAAAAAGACCAACAAATAGATTATCAGGTTAAGATGTCAAAAACCTCTGCATATTTGACTATTTTGACTAATTTTCCATATTTTTGTATCATTTAAACACATGTTATACAAAAATGTTTTCATAGATATGAATTTTAAATGGCCTATTGACATATCTAGGCAGTTTTACTTGTTCCCCCCTCCAAATATTGGTCAATACGCTTGTAAATTCATATCACGACCCAGTTTTTTCTCATAATGATTAGAACATTGACAACAGCAACAAGCAACAACATCATCAACAAGAAGCCACTAAAATTAGAAGCACTTTTGTGCTTTTCTCTCTGTGAAGGACATATGTGCATGGGTGTGGAGATGAAAGAGAGAGAGCCTCATCAATCCATCATAGCACAGTATCATAATTATAGATTTATTAAAATGAATTTAGTCTTTAATGGTCAGTCAGTATGCCAAAGAGTAATTCTAATTATCTTGTAAATTGTTTGCATCTATGACTAATTCTACTGTAATACATCTTTGTCAATCAACTTACACCGTTTCTGAATACCGCTTATTTACATCTTTGTCACTCTTCAATGTAATTTTACACTATACATGCGCATTTTTCTTCTTTGTAATTATTTTTCACCTACCTTACATATGTAGCTATTGTTTTTCTACTGAAAAATCACACAGGATTTGAATCAGATTTTTATAACCTCTGAAACAAAGTTGTGTTGTGCATACTTTACTCTTGTTTTTAGCTTTGGAAACATAAGTAGAGACCACTTATGCATATAACTAAAAACCAAAAATATAATTAAAACATCTATTAAATTGGGAAATACTTGAACATTATTAAGTCAGCATGGAAGGCAACTGAACAGCTCAAAGCTCTGAAATTTATCATCCTGTACTAGACTTGGCAAGGCTTTTATGGAAGAGAGAGAAAGGCATTATTTTAGATTAGCTCTCTAAGGTCCCTTGCAAACCTGAAATTCAAGAAAAAGAAAAGCAAATTTCATTATTAATAAATAAACAAAATCTTCCTGTGGGTACTTCTGCTTTCAAAAAAAGGAATGAGAGGATAGCTTTGTACCAGGCAAAAAACAAAATCTGTAAAGTGTTCTCTTATGCTTATAAAGAATGATGGGGAAAGAAGCCACTCTTCACACTTGCTATTTGCCAAGAGAAAGATATTTATTTCAAAGTTTCTGCCTTTTTTTTTTTTTTTTTTTTTTTGGCCATATCGCGTGGCATGCGGGATCTTAGTTCCCGGACCAGGGATTGAACCTGTGACCCCTGCAGTGGAAGCACAAAGTCTTAACCACTGGACCACCAGGGAAGTCCCTCTGCCGTTTTTTTTGTATTACTAATAGATAAACTCCTGTGATCATGAGTAGAGAAATAAACTACAGTTAAGCTTCTTAATAGTGTTTGGGATATATAAAGGAAGGTCCAGAACTATATGAGACAAAGGGGAAAGAGAGACCAGAATAAACTAGTAAAGCTGGGAGGAACTTTCAACTTCTGGACACAACCAAAGTGAAACAGGTTGAAAGAACAACAAAGAGAAATTCCAAGTCAGACATACCCTGTAGTTGTCTACCTAGAGGGCCACGAGACTTTTAAGAACAAAGATATATATTACTCAATTTTACACTTTTAAAATCAGCTATTTATGATAATATAACCCCTGCATTCAGCCCTGAATCTTTAGCAAAGCTTTCAATAGAGAATAAGCCTTAGAAGTTATTTTGGAAGGACTGATTTCCATGGGCACAAAGAAGTGACAGAAGAGTTAGCACGTCTGGAAGTAAGCTACAATAAGTATGGAATATAATTAAAGTAGAAGTTACTCTGAGAAAAAGAAGTACTCTGAATATCCTTTAAAATATTGAAAGAAATATGGGCATTTATTTTAAAAAATAATGCAAGCTGAGACTTCTCTGGTTGCGCAGTGACTAAGAATCCTCCTGCCAATGCAGGGGACACAGGTTCGATCCCTGGTCCGGGAATATCCCACATTCCGCGGGGCAACTAAGCCCATGCAGCACAACTACTGAGCCTGCGCTCTAGAACCCGCAAGCCCATGCTCTGCAACAAGAGAAGCCACTGCAGTGAGAAGCCTGTGCACTGCAACAAAGAGTAGACCCCACTCGACACAACTAGAGAAAGCCCAAGTGCAGCAACGAAGACCAATGCAAACAAAAATAAATAAATAATAAAATAAAGCATGCAGTCTCATGACAATGGAGACAACCAACGAGAGAGGTGATACTGTCTTATAATTTAAAATCTGCCCTGAGCACAAATAAACATTTTTGGTTTCTATCCTGAATAATTTGTGTAGAGATTCACCAAGAAGCTACTCAGAAACTGTCAAACTTGGGGGTATTGGTGTTTCCCAATTATATATTCTTTCAGTTACTACATTCTGGAATAAGGTTGTAGAATGGGTACAAAAGAAATTTCAATCCTAGAGAATATTTACAGTTAAGACAATTGTAACTAATAGTGATTTCAAATAGTAAAGAGTTGTCTGTGAGATCTAATTCTATGACCTCTTCTCTGGCCACTGTCTCCATCACTATCCTGCTTTTGCCAAACTGACTCGTTTCTTTTCTTAAATCACAAGAATATGCACACTGCCATGTCACTGATTAAAGCAAATCACAAGGTCAAGCCAGATAACAATGTTGTGGGAAAGAATACTTCTATGGTGGTGCAAAGGCGTCCTTGATGAACAGCTATTTAGTCTACCTTCCAATACAATATGGATTTGGGGATTTCCTTTTAGCAATGTATAGCTTATACATTTTATTGGTATATTTGATTTTGTGTCTCCCTGAAGGTTGAAATTTCAGAAGGAGCTCTCATATCATTAACTTATTTACTCCCAAGATCCATCCAGGAAGATTAGAGATATTTATTTATCTACTTTTAGGAAGGAAAATTTTTACTTACTTGTATCATAATTTGTATTGTTGCCTATGATGATAATAGAAAATATTTCTAATTACATATTTTAATGTGAGCATACTTAATATCTCTCTCTCTAAATGGTTAATATAACTTTGTTTCCCTTTTTCCTAAAAGAAATATCCTGTAAATTTTTTCTAAGAAAATTTTCACTTATAGGCTAATACCTATATTCATTTTACTCATAAGTTCAGATGATGACACAGCTTTCAGAAATATCCTATTCAAACAAAATATATCAATTTTATTTATACTACTAGTATAAGTTATTATTACAAGAATAAATGTAATAGAGGTTGCCACAGTCAGTAAATCACAGACCTGGTTTTACTTCTGCTCCCCAAACTAAACTTTGACTTTATGTAAGGCAACATAAAATTCTCAGTAGTTGGTTGTCTTTGTTTATCTAATGGTAGTAAAAATATCTGTTTTATATTTTTGTTGTGAGGAAAGAAAAGGATATAAAGCTCTTAGCACCGTGCCTGACACAGGTGAATGTTGCTGATGGCTTACATGGTCACGGTTATTATAATTACCAAAATTAGCATTTATTAATCCCTTAATTTTTGTCAGGTACAGTGCTAAGCAACTTATTAAGTTAGTTTCATTTATGTACCACCCCTCCCCTCAGTAAAACGAACACAAATCCTTAGACAGGTACTAATATTAGTCCCATGTTATAAATAAAGAAACAAGTACAACAGAGTTAATTGGCCAAGTTTACAGCTAGTATAAGTGGGTTCCCTGATGGCCCTCATTAAAATTTCTCCAGGGCACGGTATGTGAATATTTAGCTCAGAAATAGCCACTACTCTACTTTGTGCCCCTGCATATATCAATAATTAGCCAAGGAGTGCTTATTCATTCAGCCTACAAGTGCAAGTGTTCTCAACCCAGACCTCTAGGCAGCCCCTACCAATTAATCAGAGTTTGTATTTAAATTGAAATATGTTTATCATCTGGCTCTAAAAGGATATAATTCTGTTAATGAACATTTTTATATAACTAGTAACTAGCCCACTAGCTTTAGTCAATCCCATTTGTACTCTGCATTTGGACTAGTTCCAGGTGGGATTTTATAATCAAACTGGGTGTGGAGTAGTAAAAGAAAGAGTCGATTTGGACATGCATAAGGACAGTAGGATCAGTGCTCTCATATTTTGAAACAGTGCTCTCTAGCCTTTGATTTTAGATGGTGCTGATGTATCCCAGGATTACTTTTGAATTAGGAAGGTTTCGGTGGAAAAAAAAAAGTTGAAATAGTTTTTAAAAAAACAAGTGGATTGTTTACAGAATTATTCTGTGCTAGTTAAAAGGACTAGATGAAATAAAATAAGTCAATAATGTCTATCCCCAGGGGAAAAAAAAATTTCAGACAATCAGACAATTCTGGGTGGCAAGCATGACCTGCCAGAGGTCGCAGAGGAAGTGAATCTGTGTTATCTACCAAGGCAACTGTGACAACTGCAACCTTGTATGTAGTTATTCCCTTTTTTGTCCCGCTTTATTCCTACTTCTTGGGATCATTTACCATGTAAGCCACCTACATGAGAATTAGGTGATGTTTTAGGAGAGCACAAACTAAATCAAAGGATTGTATATTTACTTGGGTAACCAGTGACTCTTTTTTTAATTTATTTTTTGCTTGAGAACAAAATGAAAACTTCCATACCTTATTATCACTGATGCTGTTTTCTAGGTTCTGTCTCAAATTTGTATACTAATAAGTACATGTAAATTGTTTTTTTCTATTAAATATCTTCATTTCAATACAGGACGTGCTAAAAATAGAAAATATTGGGCTACATTTATATATAACCTCTTCATTTCTCCAGCCCTTTGCCAACCCTCCATATGCTTACTTGTTCTATTGAAGTATAAATGACTACATGACCTTTACCTGAATCATCTTCTGTGCTCTGAAAGCACAGAAGAATTTCATACAACAGTGGATGTTTGTGGTTTCTAAAGATGCTTTCTTTACTAGCCAATATTATAACTTTTCAGAGAAAATGTATATCTCCAGTGTTTGGCTTCCATACTTTTTAGATGGGAATTGTCATCTGTTGGTCCATTTCTATGTGCAGAACAGATAGTACATTATTCTACATCAGTAGTTGGCAAACGATGGTCTATGGACCAAATCTGGCCCACCAATGTTTTTGGAAAAAATTTCATTAGTACACAGTCAGTCCCATTTGATTATATGTCTATGGCTGCTTTCATACTACAAAGGCAGAGTGGGGTAGTTGTGACAGAGAGAGTGTGATATGAAAGCTAAACATATTTACTATCAAGTTTTTTAAAGAAAATGTTTGCTCTGTTCTATGCTATAACTCTGAAATCTCTTTTGTTCATTTTGCTTCTGCCTGTCAATTTTTATGTTATATCACAGGGAGCTGTGGATTTATATCTTATTCTCCAATTGCAAAACGTAAGATTACTTAGCTTTAATAATAACTTCCAGGGTGGAAACCTTTGAAACGTGTATGAAACAGGACATTCCAGACAGGAATAAACTGTGGCTTTTAACTACCCTTGCAAGTTTTATTATCCTTGTTACAGCAGTTCTGTGAATGCTCTGATGAGATTTTCTCAAGAGAGAACGTGTTTCTAGGAGTATATTTAGCTGACAAACTATACCTGCTAGATATTCGGGATCTGACAGCATATAAACGAAGCCCATGCTCTCTTCAGTCAATGACTGAAATCACATGGGTACTCTGAGACTCCTCTTGGGATTGTAAGTTTCCCAGAATTTCACTGCAGTTCTGTCCAGCCCTGCTTTACCTCCCTCTTCCCTTTTACAAGAGCCAGATTTGTATAGTTTTCTGAAAGTTCTCTCTGCCCAAAACTGCTTCCTTTCCCCTTTATCTATAAATCCTTTACTCCCAACAAGTATCTTGCATGTATAATTCTGTCAGCATCTATATTTGGAGAACCCAATCTTACATACCTGCTCTGTTCTTATTTCCTTTTGTTCTATGTTAGCATTCCACTCAAAACAAACAAACAAATGAAAACAAAAGGAAAGTTGTAAATAATAACAAAATAAAGCATATCTGGAGAGTGGCAGTTTTTGAAAATTATTTATCAGATTATAAACTTGGAAAATCTGTTGGGAGATCATTTCCATTCGTCTCCTGCGTTTCTACACATCTTACAAGCAGAGACTTTACTCTGCTATATTTTTCTGAACTACATTTTCAAGGCTGAAAATAGGGATAGTTTCTTCCTGTGGGGCAGATAGCAGGTTTGATTGCTGTCCAGGATAATAAAGATAATCCGTCCCTTCAGGGTAAACATGAGGCAGGTTTCTAGTAGATTCTTTAAAAGATTGGGGTTTCCTAACCTTATATTTCTCAGTTGTGATACAAACCACCTGTGTGGGCAGCATGCACACACATGGCTCCACATTGCCCCATAAGACACAGGGGACAAAGGGAACTAATGCAAACATGCAGCTTATGCTATATGCTGTGGCATGAACAGCAAAATCTTTTGTCCCTAACCTGGAACCTCTTTTTCTGCATCTGTTAAACTGTGACAGACTAACTTGTTAGCACACAGCTGGCAAAATCTCAAACCCTTCCCAGTTCTTGAAAAAGTCTAATCAAGAAATTTAAAGTATAAAAAAAACTTTGCAAAATGATTGAATGTGGAATAAATAACCATTAAGTCTCCTTTCCCCAAATACAAGTGCTGCTCTCTTAACTCTGTGATAAGGTAAATACTCTTTTATTGCAAATTAGACTTTAAAATTTGATAGACTTGTGAAAGCCATTTTGGGTCACTGCTTGAGAATTCAGGAAGGAAAGAAAAAAAAATTTCCAGCAAACCTATAAAGACATCACTTAGGATTTCAAAATATTTTTATCAGTCAGTATGCCCATTGATTTAGGAAAATAGATCACTTAAGTATTTTTATCCCTTCAAAATCCACAGCATTACTTTAGATGGAAGCAGATTTCTGGTCTAAATTATGGCTCTATCAGGCGTTGGAGAAATGAATGACAGGACTAAGCACCTCATGTAGGAGTCTCCTCGATTACCCTTCAGCAGTCTAGCTCTCTGTTCAGCTCATGTTCAGCTATGATGATTATTTTATGCTAATAAAGTAATATTATGTAGTTTTTACTGAGACAGGAATAAGCAAAATGAGCCTGGAGAGGACTCTGCAGCTGTGTGGGTTGACTGTATATGATCCTTGGGGGATGTGATTATCAGGCGACTGAACCATCATTAGGATAATTAGTGTACTTGGCAACTGCATTAGTGAAATTATTGTCATTGCTCACAGCTTGTCAGTGCAGTGTTTTTTGACTTGGTAAGATTCATTTTTACAAAGGCAACTGACCATGTGAATGAAATCAGGAGAAGTAAATACTTCCGTTATTTCTATTCAGTCAGTTACAGAACTAATAAATGAAAGGGGAATATACTTAAGCCTAAAGGGGGTATTTTCTAAAATTAAATGGTTAACTTGCAACTGTCTTGGATGTAAACTTAAATAATCAACACGAAATCTCTTATTGTTTATGAACAGATAATCTGTTTAATTGTCAGCGCTCATTGTGAGTCACTTCTTAAAAGATAAATGCTAAGGCCATTGAGGCTATTCTTTTTTTTTTAATGGAAGTATGGTTGATTTACAATGTTGTGTTAGTTTCAGATGTACAGCAAAGTGATTCAGTTATATATGTGTGTGTGTATATTTCTAAATATTTTTTCTTTTTCAGATCCTTTTCCATATAGGTTATTAGAAAATATTGAGTATAGTTCCCTGTGCTCTACAGTAGGTCCTTGTTGGTTATCTGTTTTTTTTTTAAAGGGACACTTTAAAAATTTTATTTATTTATTTGTTTGTTTGTTTGTGTATTTATTTATTTATTTTGCGGTACACGGGCCTCTCACCGCTGTGGCCTCTCCCGTTGCGGAGCACAGGCTCCGGACGCGCAGGCTCAGCGGCCATGGCTCACGAGCCCAGCCGCTCCGCGGCACGTGGGACCTTCCCGGACCAGGGTCCGAACCCTCGTCCCCTGCGTCAGCAGGTGGACTCTCAACCACTGTGCCACCAGGGAAGCCCGGTTATCTGTTTTATGTATAGCAGTGCGTATATGTTAATCCCAAACTCCAAACATATGGAATGCTTTGTGAATTTGCATCTCATCCTTGCGCAAGTGCCATGCTGATCTTCTCTGTATCGTTCCAATTTTTAGTATATGTTCTGCTGAAGCAAGCATGAAGCCATTCTTATACAACTGTCTTAGTAATTACTTTGTCTGTTACTCTTTGGGCCTGCCATGACTATTCACAAGTGGCTTCCATTTCTATTTTGGAAGAAATCATACCTTGAAAAAGTACAAAAGAACTACTCACATATAGTTAGTGCTCAGTGATGCTGTTTTTCTTTGTTTATTAAATATGCTGAATTTCTGATTAAGGATGACTGATCTCTAATAATTCTGATGACCCAACCACAGCAGAGCACTGACTGTTAGGGTTTGGCACAGTCATCTGTTCTACCCTAGACAATGATATTTTTGTTCCACATGATGTTTATGATTGTTTTCAATAGACCGAACCTCTAAGCACAAGGTTGTCCTGCTTGACATTTTGCTTCTTTCATGGGATTGATAGGGTGAGTACACACTATATGGAAACTCAGTCTTTTCAACTTCTCTTTTCACCAAGTTTATCTAGCTTTTCTCAATAAGAGAGTGAAGGACCACATGTCTGTCCTTACTGAAAGACTATGAAATATTGCTGGAAGTCATCTTATTTTTTGTCATGTACATTTGGGCCTTACATTGTTTTCTGGACCCTCTTTCCTCCATTTGTTTTTTCATCTCTCCTGTCCCCATGAGAGTAGTCAGTCTTGGCAAAAGTCATAGAGCTGACTTGTGTTCAAGAATACAGGGAATAGGAGGAAGCTCCTTGACATTGATCTTGGCAGTGATTTTTTGGATATGACACCAAAAGCAAAAACAACAAAAGCAAACATCAACAAATGGGAGTACACCAAACTTAGAAGCTTCTATACAGCAAAAGAAACAACAAAAAATCATGCAGAATGAGAGAAAGCTTTTGCAAATCGTATTTCAGCTAAGGGGTTAATAACCAAAATATGTAAAGCACTTATACAACTCAATAACAACAAAAAATCCAATTAAAAAATGAGCAGAGGAACTAAACAGACATATGTCCAAAGAAGATATCCAAATGGCCAATGGGTATGTGAAAAGATGAAAATATCACTAATCCTCAGGGAAATACACATCAAAACAACAATGAGATATAACCTCATACCTGTTAGAATAGCTATCATTAAGAAGACAAGAGATAACAAGTCTTGGTGAGGATGTGACTAAAAGGGAACCCTTGTACACTCTTGGTGGGAATGTAAATTGGTGCAGCCACTATGGAAAATGACATGGAGGTTCCTCAAGAATTAAAAATAGAACTTCCGTATGGTCCAGCAGTTTTACTTCTGGGTATATACTCAAAGAAAATGAAAACAGGATATCTAAGAGAAATATTCATTCCCATGTTTATTGCAGCAATTTTTACAATATCCAAGATATGGAAACAACCTAAATGCCCATCAACAGATGAATGGATAAAAGATGGTGGTGTATATGCCAACCCTCCCCACAATGGATAAATGGAGTATAACTTTATAGATAGCCCTCCATTTCCATGGTTCCATATCCTGGGGTTCAACCAAACTTGGATCATGTAGTATGAATATATTTAGTGGAAATAGAATCCTCTTATAAGTGGACCCAGGAAGTTCAAACCCATGTTGTTCAAGTGTCCACTCTATATACATTGGAATATTATTTAGCCATGAGAAAGAAAGACATCCTGCCTTTCCCAATAACATGGATGGACCTTGAGCACATTATGCTAAGTGAGATAATTCAGACAGAAAAAAATACTGTACAATATCATTTATATGTGGAATCTAAAAATGCGAAACTCATAAAAACAGAGAGCCAAATGGTGGTTACAGGGGACGGTGGTGGGTGGATAGAACATTTGCTGTTTAAGTGTACAAACTTGGCATTGAGTGGTAAATAAGTCCTAGAGATCTAGTGAACAGTATCATAAATATAGAGAACAATATTGTATTATAATCACTAAATGTGCTAAGACACTAGAACTTAATGTTTTAAATCACTAAAAAGAAATGATAATTATGTAATTCAGTAAAGGTTCTAATTATCACTACAGTGGTAATCACATCACAATGTATCAATTTAACATGTTATACACATTATATTGGCACAATGTTATATGTCAAATATATTTAAAAAAATGAATTAGGGGAATCTGATAATGGGACACAGGAATATCAGAACCCATTCCTCAAACCTACTGTCTTTTTTATGGAAGATAAAAAAATCATTTATTGGATTTTCTCCTTTAAAAGAAGACCCAGTATATGTACTTTGAAAAATATTTAAAATTTTTTACCCAACAAATAAAGATCACAACCAGCCAATGTATAAAAATTAAGTATTTAGAGAAAAAAATTCAGACATATGAAAGCTTGTAATGAGAAATAATATTTTTCAGTTATGAGGAAAAATAAAAACAGAACTAGAACACTGAAAAACTATGGGTTGGCCAAAAATTTCCTTTGGTTTTTAAAGTAAAAATAAAAGACACATTTTTCATTTTCACCAAGAATTTTATTGAACAATGCATTCACTGTTTTGTTCCACTACCTTCTGCCATTTTTAAGGCAACTTCATAATTCCTCTTCCCAAAACTTTTTATCTTTTTGAGCAAAGAACTGTTCCAGGTGCCTTTTACAGTCTTCCAGGGAATCGAAATTTTTTCCATTATGAGAATTTCGTAAAGACCGAAATAAATGGAGATCCGAAAGTGCAATGTCTGGTGAATACGGCAGATGAATCAGAACTTCCCAGCCAAGCTGTAACAGTTTTTGCCTGGTCATCAAAGAAACATGTGGTCTTACATTATCCTGATGGAAGACTATGTGCTTTCTGTTGACTATTTCCGGGAGCTTTTCGTCAAATGCTGCTTTCAGTTGGTCTAATTGGGAACAGTAGTTGTTGGAATTAATTGTTTGGTTTTCTGGAAGGAGCCCATAATAGAGGACCTCCCTTCCAGTCCCACCGTATACACAACATCACCTTCTTTGGATGAAGACCAGCCTTTGCTGTGGTTGGTGGTGATTCATTTCTCTTGCCCCACTATCTCTTCTGTTCCACATTACTGTACGGTGTCCACTTTTGATGGCCCATCACAATTTGTTTTAAAAACGAACGTTTTCATTATGTTTCAGTAGAGAATCGCGTGTGGAAATACGGTCAAGAAGGTTTTTTTCACTTAACTAATGTGGAACCCAAACATCAAAGTGATTCACATAACCAGGCTGGTTCAAATGATGTTCAATGCTTGATTTGGATATTTTGAGTATGTCTGCAGTCTCCCGCATGGTATAATGTTGATTGTTCTCAATTAATGTCTCCATTTGATTACTATCAACTGGTCTACCTGACTGTGGAGCATCATCCAGCGAAAAATCTCCAGCACGAAACTTCTCAAACCACTTTTGAAACATTTGATCAGTCACAGCACCTTCTCCATGCATTACACCAATCTTTTTTTTGCGTTTCAGTTGCTTTTTTTTTACCTTTCATGAAATAATAAAGCATAATTTGCTGAAAATGTTGCTTTTTTCTTCCATCTTCAATATTAAAATGATTACACAAAAATTCACCAATTTTGATAAGCTTTTTTTTAATGCACACTGATATGACAGCTGCCACAATGCAATCTAACAGAATTGTTTTGAATGAAGTTAAAGACAGCTAAGCGCTACTAGAGCCATCTTATGGAAAAAACCAAACGAACTTTTTTGGCTAACCCAATATTTACAATATAACCAACAGATGATAAACATTATAACTCATAATAGGAATGGATTTGAAAGTGAGCATATAACATAATTCTGTGTCCACAAACCGGGAAAGGGATACATGCCTTTTTTTTTTCCTTTAATCAACCTTGTCTCTTTTTGTTTTAACTTTTTGAAAATTTTTATTTAAAAAGAAAAACACAAAAACACAGACTTCTTTCACTTCAGTATGTGGTATGATGCATTTTCCAGTTTGTTCAATGCTTTAAAGCTCAAGGATGCCTCTGCTTTCAATTGTACATGGGCCTAAAGCATTCTAACTTTTAGCAAGCAGGCAGGAGACTCAACAAAAATCAAAATAAAACAAGGCAGACTAAATGCAGGGCACATCTGTAAACATATTATACATTTGAAAATGACAATATCTGTAAAAGTTTCTTCAGACATTATTGAAGTGTAGCGCATTTTTACCTTCTCTTTTTAACTTCATCTCCTCAATTCTATCAATTCTTTATAAAATCTCTGTGCCAACAGATTTCATAATACTCAATTTATTGAATACAATAAGAGCTTACTAAAATCAAGAGACATTAAAGAACATTTAGTAAACAACTAGATGAATATAATTAGCTCTGATTTCATTTTATATAAATTAATTGATGTTAGCTTGGAAAATCCAACTGTAGCTAAAGCACAAGCATTTTCCCTGCATGAATCATTTTAGTAGGAGTATCAATATTAAATGGTAAATGATTTGAAAATTATACTGACCAAATCACTGCAGCCTACTAAATATTCTACTCAGAATATCTATGTTTCATTCTAAACCATTTATACTTGTTACCATTAAAAGTCTGCTATTCAAGAAAAGTGTTTTTTCATTAGAGGGAATTAATCCTCTTGATAAATTCCTCCTATACTTCAGGTACTTGTGCTCTGTAATTTTTATTTTACCTAATCTTTTGTTTATTGTAACTGTTATGTGTAATGGATGAGGTTAGTCTTTTTTCTTTGCCTTTACTTTAAGTCCAAGTGGATCTAGACACAAGTACCACAAGTGAACGTGCCACATACATTTCCCTATGTTACTTTATATACTGAATTAGAATGTAGGTACAAGAAATTTCACAAGTTCATAGTTGACTATAAAATAAAATTTAGAGAGAGTTAAAATCACAAGTATCTATATAATCTATGTGCTTATCTTTTTTTCTTTGGCCACGCTGCGCAGCTTACGGTATCTTAGTTCCCTGATCGTGGATTGAACCCATGGCCCCTGCAGTAGAAGCACTGAGTCCTAACCACTGGACCGCCAGGAAATTCCCTCTGTGAGCTTATCTTAATTCAGATATCATTGATAATTATGCTGGTATTTCTGGCATGTAGAAATGCTTTATTTATTTATTTTTTCATCTTGTTCTTCTAAGAATGCTTTAATATCTGAATAGGTTCAAAATGCCTTGACACTTCTGTTAATTCCCTGAATGATTTAGCTCTTCATTCTGTAACTTTCCCTATAGCCAAAACTCTTTGTCATCAGTGAATTATTCACATCCACAGATAAAGACGATAGTATGCCTCTGTGTCTGAGACCTGGACTCCTAATTACAGAAACCAAAGCCCTTATTTCTTTAAATTTATGCATGTGGTTTCTAAGGTGCCATTTTCTTAACTATTTGAGCCACATTCAGATTCATGATTGATCATAATCTTAGCCTTACTCTACAGATAGAGAAAATCTTAGAGCTAACATTGCATAACACTTATCTTGCTTACCTACTCAGAGCCAGCTATAATATTTTACATATTATTTATTCCTCATGTAGTACAGTGTTATTATATCCACTTATTCAGCTGAGGAAACAGTCTCAGAGATGTAACTTATCTAATTTATGGTCCTGCAGCTAAAGATGGTAGAAATAGGATTTAATCTTATTTCTGTCCGACACCATAGTCCATGTTATATATATTTTGCTATTAAACACATGCATGCTAATACTGTAAAATAGATTATGGTGTCCATGAGTATGTGCTTGTCAGACTGCAATTACAGGGAGTGTCACTGATCAAGGACCCCAGTCACTGGACTCTGAAACCCACTGAGACATCTGCACCAAAGCCAGGCTTTCCAGTCTAAGAAGGAGCATGCCAGAGATACCAAGGTGAATCCATTTCTAGGATTCACAGGTCTTTTCTGAAGGCTCATCTTGGCTTGAACACTCCCCAGTGCCTTGTTGGACCTTTCTTAGACTGCACAGTAGCCTAAGACTCATTCACCTCATCTTTTCTTCCTCTCCTTTCCTCAGGGTGTGACTTGCTTTGCAGTCTTACTGGTGGCTCTCAACAAGACATTTTCCCTAGTAAAATCCTGGAACACTTAAAAAAAAAAAAAAGTAGCAAACCATTTCCACGAAATTTTTAAGGTTCCAGTGATCTGGAGTGTGCTAACACATGCCCTCCGAAATAAAAGACAAGGGCTAAATCTTGCATCATCCCCTATCACAGAGAAAGATGCACAGTGCCTGGTAGGTCTTTTTTGGATTCTAGAACACTGCAAGTGCTTTGCCAAAACTTCTTAAAACTGTGTGACAGTCTAGGAAGTTTCTTCCCAACCGTCTGTCCTTCTCTCCTTAACCTGGAATCACGCTTAATGTCACTGTCTGAGGCTCTCCCAGTCTTACCTGGCTTCTTCCCTAGTTTGTCTCACATGGACATTTCTCCTAATATAAAACCTGTGCATTTTAATCCTGTCTTGGCATCTGCTTCTTAGAAGACCCTGACTTACATATATTCAATATGTTAATTAAAAACTATGTTAAAGGGCTTCCCTGGTGGGGCAGTGGTTAAGAATCCTCCTGACAATGCAGGGGACACAGGTTCGAGACCTGGTCTGGGAAAATCCCACATGCCGCGGAGCAACTAGGCCCATGTGCCACAACTACTGAGCCTGCGCTCTAGAGCCCGTGCTCTGCAACAAGAGAAGCCACCGCAATGACAAGCTTGCGCACTGCAACGAAGAGTAGCTCATGCCCATGTGTAGCAACGAAGACCCAATGCAGCCAAAAATAAGTAAAAAAAAAAAAAAAAAGGTATTAGTACATTAAAAAAAAAACTATGTTAAATTGTATGACTTACTGATGACGTGATTAGACTAGGCAGTATAGGATTAATTCTACTAATAAAAGCAATTTCCTATTTCATATATTGATTAAAATTTGTTATAAATGAGTTAAGCAAGGTTCCTTATAAATGAGTTAAGCAAGGTTGCTAAAATCGTGAAAATGACAGATTAATGGGAACTGTGTTTGTTACAAATGTAACAACCAACTAAAAACATTGTTATTCAATAATCTACATAAAAATTATGAGAACTACAATTAAAATGTGTAAAATTTCTAAGCAGACAATTAAAGGAAATATTTTTTTTTATGGGGGACCAATTCAACTCACTAGAAATAATTAGAGAAATAATGAAAAGGTCAAGAGACAATTTGCTGGCAAACAGTTCATTTATTAACTTTCATTCCTGGCTAGCATGCAGTGAGAGGGACGTTCTCATAATATTTATCAGATGGTACTTTCTCATTAATAATTTTCAAGCATTTATCAAGAACTGTAAAAGATTTATACCCTTTATCCCAACTATTTTTTCCTTGAAAATCCTTAGAAAATAATTTAAAAGGTTTATCTGAGTTTATAGATATAGGTATGTAATAATAATTATAATAATGTGTAATTAAAATATTAAAAACAAAATAGATGCCTCGGGAAAAATGTATTTGTATTGTTTACAAATATTGTATTTGTAATTGTTTACACTTACAAATTGTCAAGTGTAAATTTCATACTGGGCTACAGGGTACATGAAGGTCTTACCTATGCTTATTCACAACAGAACCACAGAATCTGCATTTTTATAAGCAATTAGTAAATAATTACGGAATAAATTTACAAATTGTTAATGACCAGTTAATGCACATGAGATGATATAAATGAAAATCAATAATAAAAATAGTATAAACTATGACTACTCTATGTTTAAACATATAAATTAAAATGTGACATGCAGTAACCAAAAGTCATTATTCCAAAGTTAACAACCTTTAGTTTCTAATATACAGATTATTTGCGATAATTTCCTTTGCACTAGTCAGAATTTCTTTTCTTTTTCAGCAAAATTGTGTTATCTTACGTTGGAAAATAAAGTATTGGAAAGGAATAAATTAAAGAGAAGTCTTGAGAAACAGATTTTGACAGAAAATCAGGAACAAAGAAACAGTCTGCTTAGAACACCAACTATATGATGCCATTTTATATATTTTAGAGAAGGAAACACTGTAGGAACAGAGATCAGTGGATGTTAGAGGTTAGGTTTGGAGGGAGTGTTCACGACAGATGCAACACAAACGAGTTTTTGGGGTGATGGATCTCTTCTGTGTCCTGATCATAGTGGTCATTAGACAAACCTATACATGAACTAAAACTCCTAGACTTCTACACCAAAATCAGTAAATTTTAATGCATTATATTTAAAAAATAATAAAAATATTAGACATAACACAAAAGGAAGGAATGAATGGAGGTAAAGAGAGGAGAGAAGGAAAGAGAGGAAGAGGGGAGGGGAAGTTGGAACAAATATTGTTTCATGCTAACTTGACAAAACTGTGGAAATCCTTCTTTAGTTATTCCTAAGAAAACTTCTGAGAAAATGGGCACCAGTTTGCTTCATTTACAATATCCAATGATTAAAATAATTCAGTCTCCTAAATAAGATAGCAACGAAATCTGTTTTTACTTTGTATATTTGATGAGACCTAAAGAATGTTAGCAATTAAGTCCAATATAAAAATTACCAAATAAGTCTTGCATTTTATAAAAATTGTTTGAAATTAAGACTGATGTACATTATAAACACAATAACAAATAAATTTTTAAAATTATAACCTTTTAAAAAATTGCATGTGCTTTTATATTAAAAATCCATGCCATTATAATACTCCACATTCTTTTATTAATTCTCATAAAATATAATCACAATTTTTATTGATGAGCTAATTCTTTAAATTCCATATTTAAATGTCCCGCCATTACATTGAGTGCTGATATAAAATAGGTATTGAGATTTTACGTTCAGGAGACAGAAAACTTGGTGTGAAAATGGCATTTGCCCTTACAGTATAGTACATTGTCCTAAAATACAAATTCTTAAGGCTGAGTTTCCTTTGTTATAAAATATGAGTTACATATTTTAGGAAAGGAAGAACTGTAGGAACAGAGATCAGTATGAGTTACAATAATGTGAATTGATCTGGTTGTTGTAAAGTTAAAAATGCTGCTACAAATAAAACAGCACAGTTCTTGTCACAATAAATTCTGTTATTATTATGATTGTTCACAAATACAGCTGTAGTCAATACATACTTTAAAATAAGAATAAATTCCCTAAAACTACTAAATTCTCATTATTTCATCAATAATTCATAGCCCCTACAGTGAAACATGCTCAATAACCTTATAACCTATACTTAAGTAGGCGCTTTATGTATGTAACAATTGAGTGTATCTTACTGTTTATTTGCATAAATGAATTGAGGGTAATTATTTCAAAAATTACAATGCAACATGAACAACTTGTGCATGAGCTTCATAAATTTTATTTTAATTACAAAATATTTTTATTATTGCTTTGAAGATGTACGCATTGGTGGTTTTTTTTCTGTACCAATAGAGGCCATTATACCCTTTCTTAAACAAATAAGTACATACACAAATCAAAAGCTTAATTTGAGAGGCATTTATAAATAGTCTAGAAGATTTCATATGTTGTATAATAGGATGGATACCATGTAGATTCAGGGTGGATCGTTCTTCTCTACTCCACTGCTCTGCATACTTGATTTGCTCGGTAGCTATAACTGAAGGCGACTTGATTTTCTAGTAGAAAGACTGACTCTTGTTACAGCAAATTCAAAGAAATTTAAAAAAAAAAAGTAAAAATAGAATGAGAGTATTTCAGAATTAACCAAAGATTTTGTCATATAAATTATTTTTGGTTGCATTCTTTGTAATGTAACTTTGTGATGTAACTTTGAAGGATAAGATTCCAATTGAGTGAATGAAAAACATTAGAATTCTTGAAGTATAGTACCTTATAATGTGAAGTGATGATAACCAACAATGTTATGGCATTTATTTCTCTTAGGAAAAACTGTGTGAGACATTTTTAAAGAAATACAAAATAATATCATGCATATGTGAAGGAAAAAAGTATGAAAATACTGAAATAATTCCAAAAGTTAGCATGTGGCTTTATCATAAAATTTCCATCTTATTTTTAATTTTAGTGAACTTAGATTGTATGGTTTGCATAATAGCCTCTCAAGATGTTTTTCTGAGGTTAGAACACAAAATCAAAAAGTTTATTGCTATTGTGCCTTTATCATTAGGTGATCTTAAGAGTTAATCTAAGAAAAATTTTTATAAATTATTGTCATGACACATTATTTATTTGTATGAAGTTAACTCTTCCCAAAAACTAGTAATGGGAAAACAACATTATTAAAAGTGATATCCATATTAACAGAGTATATATGGAGTATATTTTGAAGATCAGGTATAAGAATTAAACCATAAAATAACTCTTGTAATAATTGCAACTATCTTTTTTTTTAACATCTTTATTGGAGTATAATTGCTTTACAATGGTGTGTTAGTTTCTGCTTTATAACAAAGTGAATCAGTTATACATATGTTCCCATATCTCTTCCCTCTTGTGTCTCCCTCCACCCTCCCTCTCCCACCCCTCTAGGTGGTCACAAAGCACCGAGCTGATCTCCCTGTGCTATGCGGCTGCTTCCCACTAGCTATTTTACGTTTGGTAGTGTATATGTGTCCATGCCACTCTCTCAGTTTGTCACAGCTTACCCTTCCCCCTCCCCATATCCTGAGGTGGATGGACCTAGAGTCTGTCATACAGAGTGAAGTAAGTCAGAAAGAAAGACAAATACCTTATGCTAACACATATATATGGAATCTAAGAAAAAAAAATGTCATGAAGAACCTAGGGGTAAGACGGGAGTAAAGACACAGACCTACTAGAGAATGGACTTGAGCAACTATCTTTTGAACATGATCTATGTTATTACCAAAGTATAAAAATCATTTGAAATCATGCTATTATTTTTAACAGTTTAAGAGCAGTGTTAAACCTTAATGACCCTGATTAAGTGATACAGAAAAATTAATTATCTCCACCATAATTTTGTATTTAGTTTTATGTAGAACCACTGATGTAAAATATCACTGCAACCTTCTTAGATAATTACAGGAGAGGTAGGAGATTTTTCAGAGGCAAAAAGACTTGCTCTTGAATTTCAGAAAATAGAACCAAAACAAAAGCTGAATCACATGTTCTCAGGTTGCATGACATATTCAAAAAGCCATATCCGTGTTAATAGACAAAAGTCTATTTTAGGTTATTTTACAGTGCAAAGTAACAAGACTAATGCATATTATTTTATTAGCTCTTAGATAAAACTTCTAAAAATGTAATCAGTGCTTGTTTATAATGGTAGAATTTTTCATTAAAATGGAACAAATATCTTATGACTTCACTGAGCTTGACATGTCTAAATCTTAGACACTAGCAAAAGTAGTCAATTTAAAATGAAGCTAAAAATTATGAAATTACATCAGATAACTTTTGTTTCAATTTTTAAAAAATATCCAAGATAAAGAATATAGCCAAATTAGGTTGTAGTCTTTTGTTACTATCAAGAGATAGGAATTTATTATTTTACTGTTTTCCTTATCCATTCATTTGTTGATGAACACTTAGGTTGTTTCCATATTATCTGGAATGAACATGGGAGTATAGGTGTCTCTTGATATCCTGTTTTCATTTCCTTTGGATATATACCCAGAAGTGGAATTGCTAGATCATACGTTAGGTCTATTTTTAAATTTTTTGAGGAATCTCCATACTATTTTCCAAAGTGGCTGCACTAATTTACATTCCCAAGAAGAGTAAATGTGGGTTTCTTTTTCTGCACATCCTCCCCAACACTTGTTACCTTTCTTCCTTTTAATGATAGTCATTTTAATAGGTATAAGGGGATATTTCAATGTAGTTTTGGTTTTCATTTCTCTGATGATTAGTGGTATTGAGCATCTTTTCAGGTACCTATTGCCCATTTGTATGTTTTCATCAGAAAATGTCTATTCAGTTCCTCTGCCTATTTTTCAATCAGCTTGTCTGCTCTTTTGCCATTAAGTTATGAGGATTTTATGTATTTTGGAAATTAACCCCTTATTATAACTATGATTTGTAAATATTTTCTTTTATTCCATAGGTTGCCTTTTCATTTTTTGATTGTTCCCTTCTGTTGTGCAGAAGCTTTTCAGTTTGATGTAGTCCCACTTATTTTTGCATTTATTGACTTTGCTTTTGGTTTCAAATTCAAAATATTGTTGTCAAGACCAATGTCAAAGTGCTTACCCCCTATTTTTTTCTAGGAGTTTTATGGATTCAGGTCTTATGTTCAAGACTTTAATGTATTTTGAGTTGATTTTTGTCTATGGTGTAAGATGGGAGTCCAGTTTCATTATTTTTGTATGTGGTTGTCCAGTTTTTCTAACATCATTTATTGAAGAACCTATCCTTTCCTCATTATATATTCTTGGCTCCATTGTTGGAAATTAATTGACCATATATGCATGGGTTTATTTCTGGACTCTCTATTCTGTTATATGGATCTTTGTGTCTTTTTTTATGCCAATACTAAACTGTTTTGATTACTATAGCTTTGTAATATAGTTTGAAATCAGGACGTGTGATACTCCAGCTTTGTTATTCTATCTCAAGATTGCTTTGGCTATTTGGAGTCTTTTGTGGTTCCATATAAACTTTAGGATTTTTTTTATATTACTGTGAAAATGTCATTGGAATTTTGGTAAGGATTGCATTGAATCTGTAGGTTGTTTGGGGCAGTATGGACATTTTAACAATAATAATTCTTCCAATTAATGAACATGGGATATGTAGTTGACCCTTGACTAATACGAGGGTTAAAGTCACCAACCCCTGAGCAATTAAAAACTCACGTATAAATTACAGTTGGCCCTGCGTATCTGCAGTTCTACATCTGCAAATTCAGCCAACTGCGGATTGGGTAGTACTGTAGTATGTATTTATTGAAAAAGAATCCACAAATAAGTGGATCCCTGCAGTTCAAACTCATGTTGTTCAAAGGTCAGTTGTATTTCTATTTGTGCATTCTTCAATTTCTTTTATTAATGTCTTATAGTTTTCAGTGCAAAGAACTTTCATCTTCTGGTTAAATTTATCCCTAGGTACTTTATTCTTTTTGATGCAATTATAAATTAGTTTCTTTTTCTGATACTTTATTGTTAGTGTATAGAACCTCAACTGATTTTTGTATATTAACTTTGTATCCTGCAAATTTACTAAATTTGTTTATCAGTTCTAGCACTTTTTTGGTGGAGTCTTTAGGATTTTCTCTATATAATATACCATCAGCAAATAATGACAGTTTTATTTTTTCTTCCCAATTTGGTGATTCCAGTTTTTTGTTTGTTTGTTTGTTTGTCTTTTTCTTGTCTAATTGTTGTAGCTAACAAGCACTATGTTGAATAAAAGAGGTGAGAGTAAACATCCTTTTCTGGTTCCTGATCTTAGAGGAAAAACTTTCAGTTTTTCACTGTTGAGTATGATGTTAGCTGTGGGCTGGTCATATGTTGTGTTCTGTCAATTGCCAGTTTGTTGAGAGTTTTTATCATGAAACAGTGATGAAATTTGTCAAATGCTTTTTCTGCATCTATTGAGATAATCATGTTTTTTATCCTTCATTTTGTTAATGTGGTGTATCACGTTGGTTAATTTGCAGATGTTGAACCATCCTTGCATTCCTGGAATAAATCCCACTTGGTTATACTGTCTGATTCTTTTAATGTATTGTTGAATCTGGTTTGCTAATATTTTGTTGAGGATTTTTGTGTCTATATTTATCAGATATAATGGCCTGTAATTTTCTTTTCTTGGGGCGTCCTTGCCTACTTTTGGTATCAGGGTAGTGCTAGCCTCATAAAATGAGCTCGGGAGTCTTTCTTTCTCTTCTGTTTTGAGAGGAGTTTGAGAAGGTTTGGTGTTAATTGTTTTTCAAATATTTGGTAGAAGTAACAAGCAAAGCCATATGATCCTGAACTTTCCATTTTGGGGAGGTTTTTGATTACTGATTCAATCTCCTTACTGGTAATTGGTGTTCAGATCTTCTAATTCTTATTGATTAAGTCTTGGTAAATCATCTGTTTCTGGGAATTTATTCATTTCTTATAGGTTGTCTAATTTGTTGGTGTATAATTGTTCATAATAGTCAATGTTCTTTTGTATTTCTATGATATCAGTTGTAATGTCTCCTTTTTCATTTCTAATATTATTTACTTGTGTTCCCTCCCTTTTTTTCTTAGTAAGCCTAGCTAAAGTTTTGTCTATTTTGTTTATCTTATCAAAAAAATAGATCTTAGTTTCATTGATCTTTTCTATTGGTTTTCTATTCTCTATTTTATTTATTTCTGCTCTGATTTTGTTATTTTCATTTTTCTACTAAATTTGTGCTTGTTCCTTGTGGTGTAAAATTGGGTTGTTTATTTGAACTTTTTCTTTTTTCTTAGTGTAGGCACTTATTACTAGAAACTTTCCTCCTAGAACTGCTTTTGCTTCATCTCATAAGTTCTGGTATGTTGTATTTCCACTTTCTTTTGTCTCAAGATATTTTTAAATTCTATTTTGATTTCTTCTTTGAACCATTTGTTATTTAGTCATATGTTGCTTAATCTTCATATATTTGTGAGTTTTCCAGTTTTCTTCTTGTAATTGATTTCTAGTTTGATACCATTGTGCTCAGAAAAGATGCTTGATATTTCAATATACTTAACTTTTTAAAGACTTGCTTTGTGGCCTAACGTATGATCTGTCCTGGAGAATGTTCAGTGTGTGCTTCAGAAGAATCTATATTCTGCTGCTGTTGGATAGAATGCTCTGTAAATGTGTGTTAAGTCCATCTGATTTAATGTGTAGTTTAAGTCGAAAATTTTCTTATTGACTTTCTGTCTGGATGATCTATCCATTATTGAAAGTGGGGTATTGAAGTCCCCTACTAATATTATATTGCTGTCTATTTCTCCCTTCAAGTCTGTTAATATTTGCTTCACATATTTATGTGCTCCTATGTTGGATGTACAGATTTTTGCAAATGTTATATCTTCTTGCTGGATTGACCACTTTATCATTATATAATTATTATTCCTTCTTTTGATTAACCTTTTATATCTGTGATAGCTCTGAATAACAAAATCAACTCCATGATAGCTCTGAATAGTAAAATCACATTAAATATCTTCTAGAATTTATATAGGTCAAATAAACATCACTCTTTTGCTACTCTAATACAATCATCTTTACTATAAAACACCATATTTTATGTAAGCATAATGAATTAATATGCTCAAATCAATATATGAGATATTTCAGTTTTAAGTTATTTAAATTTAAATTATGCTTTAAATATTCTTAGCACTGAGCCAGTCAGTTAGCACTATAACATACTAACTAAATATATGCATTAAATATACCAAGAAACAAATTTAACAGGCAATAGATTTGGAAATCTATTGAAAATTATATAAAAATAAAATTAAATAAAGCTATAGTTTTAGCACACAAAAGAGACACTTGCATATAATAAAAAGCATAATTTATACACTAAAACCTAGCTCTTGACACAAGATATAAACAGGTGGACGATCTCCTAAAACATTTAAAAATTTTTTCTTTATTTGTATGCACATAAGTTTCTGGTTTGTGTCCTCCTGAATTTCTTCTAAAATTATCAAAATTGTATTTTAAAATTATATTACCTCTTATACACAGTCTCATTTAAATCTCTATGCACTGAAGTGAGAATTTAAAGTTAAAATACCTCATTTTTTAGTTTCTCTATACATAAATGATAATCATTATTATTAAATAAGTATTTATAACTGAGCATACTCTGTTAGTATATTTACAATATAATAAGATATACACCATAGGAAGATTTTTTTACAGCTCTTTCACATGACTGATGAATAGATTTTCACAAATCTAAACATTAGTGTAGGTAGAGTTTCAGCATACTTTTAAGCAAATTTTAATCACCACAATTACTCAATTTAGTGATTCTGAAGTGAATTTGAGAGATCCAGATGGAAGCGGGTGGGAGAGGCAGATAAAAGTATGAAGAAAAGCTCACATGTAAATTTGTCTATCTGCTTTTTAATTGAGGTATATATATTTTTCATTCTTCCCCATATTTTTCAATGCTCTCATTTTTGGTACTGTTGTTAAACAAAGTGATAACGCAATACAGCAGAGTTGCACGTGATAATATGATGTATTGATGCTTATGTAATTGCTGTTTGCCTTGGAATTTAACTTTAGTTGCAAAAATATTTCTCGTGTTATGTTTTCAAATGTTATAACATAAAATGGACTTGTTGGTTAATAAAGTCTAAGATATATCTTATGTTTATCCTAAAATATTAACCTAGTACCAAGTAGTGTGATATAAAGTAAATGTTGTCTTCCTTATTTACCCCCTTTGATTTAGCATGTAGTTTCCTTATGGATTCATGTATTCATATTGTTTTTAAATGCCATCCATAAGGGTACTTTCCTAACTCTATATTTTCATTATGATAACTCTAAAAAGAGATATAACTCTTGAGGATCTATATATGATCAATAAATACTGTGTACCTTTTAAGGTTAAGAGAATTTAATTCTTAGAAAATGGGTTATTCCATTCGACAAATCAGTATTATCTCCTCTATTTTTATTTATACACTGCTCTTTAGTTTTCTTGCCAAATAATCTAAATCAGCTTAATGGGCATTCTACTTGGAAAACTACTAGCTTAGACTTTAAACATCCAAGTCCAACCAGACCAAACAAAATAACAGCAGCAAGAAAAACAATAAAGCAAATACTGAAGGACAAAGAGAAGAAAATATGCCTGTGTTAAGTAGTTCAATAAAAAAAAGTTATCAACAAAAGTGAAAGCAACTTAAATTTTTGTTTAAATATAATTAAAAAATTTTAAAACCAGAAAAAAGAGGAAGGGGAAAGCTGATGCATGAAAGCTTGCTATAAGAATTACTAATTGCATTTATGTTTATCAGTGATATTGGCCTGTAATTTTCTTATTTTGTGATATCTTTGTCTGGTTTTAGTATCAGGGTGATGATGGCCTCATAGAATGAGTTTCTCAAAGATACCACAGAAAAAGAAAACTACAGGCCAATATCACTGATGAGCATATATGCAAAAATTCTCAACAAAATACTAGCAATCTGAATCCAACAATATATTAAAGGGATCATACACCATGATCAAGTGGGATTTATCTCAGGGATGCAAGGATTTTTCAGTATCTTCAAATCAATCATTGTGATACACCACATCAACAAATTGAAGAATAAAAACCATATGATCATCTCAATAGATGCCGAAAAAGCTTTTGACAAAATTCAACACCTATTTATGATAAAAACTCTCCAGAAAGTGGACCTAGAGGGAACATACCTCAACATAATAAAGGCCTTATATGGCAAACCTACAGCTAACATCATACTCAGTGGTGAAAAGCTGAAAGCATTCCCTCTAAGATTAGGAGCAAAACAAGGATGTCCACTCTTGCCACTTTTATTCAACATAGTTTTGGAAGTCCTAGCTACAGCAATTAGAGAAGAAAAAGAAATAAAAGGAATTCAAATTGGAAAAGAAGTTAAACTGTCACCTTTTGCAGATGACATGATAGTATACATAGAAAATTCTAAAGATGATACCAGAAAACTACTGGAGCCCATCAGTGAATTTGGTAATGTTGCAGATTACAAAATTAATACACAGAATTCTGTTGCATTTCTATACACTAACAACAAAAGATCAGAAAGAGAAATTCAAGGAACAATCCCATTTACCATTGCATCAAAAAGAATAAAATACCTCGGAATAAACCTACCTAAGGAGACAGAAGACTTGTACCCTGAAAAAACTGTAAGATGCTTATGAAAGAAATCGAAGGCAACACAAACAGACGGAAAGATATACCATGATCTTGGATTAGAAGAATCAATATTGTCAAAATGACTATACTACCCAAAGCAATCTACAGATTCAATGCAATCCCTATGAAATTACCAATGGCTTTTTTCATAGAAATAGAACAAAAAATCTTAAAATTTGTGTGGAGAACAAAGGACCCTGAATAGCTTAAACAATCATGAGAAAGAAAAACGGAGCTGGAGGAATCAGGCTCCCTGACTCCAGACTATACTACAAAGGTATAGTCATCAAAACAGTGTGGTACTGGAACAAAAATAGAAATATAGATCAATGGAACAGGATAGAAAGCCCAGAAATAAGCCCACACATTTATGGTCAATTAATCTATGACAAAGGAGGCAAAACTGTACAATGGAGGAAAGACAGCCTCTTCAATAAATGGTGCTGTGAAAACTGGACAACTACATGTAAAAGAATGAAATTAGAACATTCTTTAACACCATAAACAAAAATAAACCCCAAATGGATTAAAGACCTAAATGTGAGACCAGATACTATAAAACTCTTAGAGGGAAACATGGGCAGAACACTCTCTGACATAAATTGCACAAGATCTTTTTCAATCCATCTCCCAGAGTAATAGAAATTTAAAAAAATAAAAATAAACAAATGAGACCTAATTAAACTCAAAAGCTTTTGCACAGCAAAGGAAATCATATACAAAATGAAAAGACAGCCCACCGAACAGGAGAAAATATTTGCAAATAACGTGACCTACAAGGGATGAATCTCCAAAATTTACAAACAGCTCATGCAGCTTAATATCATCAAAACAACCCAATCAAAAATGGGCAGAAGACCTAAACAGACATTTCTCCACAGAAGTCATACAGATGACCAACAGGCATATGAAAAGATGTGCAACATCACTAATTATTAGAGAAATGCAAATCAACACTACAATGAGATATCACCCCACACCAGTCAGAATGGCTGTCATCAGAAAATGCACAAATAATAAATGCTGGTGAGGGTGTGGAGAGAAGGGAACCCTCCTGCATTATTGGTGGAATGTAAATTGGTACAACCACTGTGGAGAACAGTATGGAGTTTCCTTAAAAAACTAAAAATAGAGTTACCATGTTATCTGTTAGTCCCACTCCTGGGCATATATCTGGAGAAAAACATGGTCTAAAAGGATACATGCACCCAAATGTTCATTGCAGCACTGTTTATAATAACCAAGACATGAAAGCAACCTAAATATCCATCAACAGAGGAATGGATAAAGAAGATGTGGTACATATATACAATGGAATATTACTCAGCCATCATAAAGAATGAAACAATGCCATTTGTAGCAACATGGATGGACCTAGAGATTGTCATGCTGAGTAAAGCAAGTCAGACAAAGAGAAATATCATATGATATTGCTTGTATGCAAAATCTAAAAAAAATTGATAAAAATGAGCTTATTTACAAAAGAGAAACAGACTTACAGACTTAGAGAACTAACTTATGGTTACCAGGGGAGAAGGGTGGGGGGTGGATAGTTAGGGAATTTGGGATTGATATGTACACACTGCTATATTTTAAATGGATAACCAACAAGGACCTACTGTAAGGTACAGGGAACCCTGCTCAATATTATGTAACAACCTAAATGGGAAAGGAATTTGAAAAAGAATAGAAACATATGTATATGTATAACTTAATTACTTTGCTGTACACTTGAAACTAACACAACATTGTTAGTCACCTATACTCCAATATGAAATAAAAAGTTAAAAAAAATTACTAATTAACCACATTTAGAAATTAACTCATTTGATCAAGGCATGCTACATTTAAGTCAATGATATTTCAATGAGATTGATTCATTATTTTGTCTTCAGTTATTATATGCAGTATGAATGGTATCCATTTCTCCCTTCACTCACCCCTTTATTTTAGTGAAAACTAGGTATAAACAAACATTTTGCTCTGCTAAGCTTATGCATTTAGATAAGTAGTTTTGACTGTTGATATAGATGATCAAGCTCTGTATGAAACTCATATTTATTCTATGAATCAGGTTGCCAATTAGCTGTTAATAATTTCTGGAAGTCTCTGTCCTTCCCATTCTCATTATGTTAGTTCTCTTTAGAGAACTGGAGAAAGTGTTTATTTTTGACCTAACTTGCTATAAGACTTCATTGATTTTTTCTCTTCAATATTAAGAAATAAATCTGATTTTCATCAGTTGGCCCAACTAAAATATGGTACAGAAGTCAATGGTAGATTCAATAGAAGTAATTTAGAATGTTCAATAGCAATTGCATTGATTTCCATCATCTTCTTTAGCCATGCATGTGACTTTGTTTAGACATTTCTGCATATTGCTCTGAGTTGGTCATCCTCAAGCATAAAGAATAAGCAATATATTTTATGATATTTTGGTGTTTTCTAATCTAGTCAGGTATGATATCAGATGGAAAAAGAAATGACCTAGTCACCATCTGCTGCCAGAGCCTTGTCATTCATTATCTAGGGGGGTGGAGTGGTCTATGCTCTTTTATGGGTTTGTCTACATGACAACAACTAACACTTTGGAAATTAATTAACATGAACATATGGAAGTGGGTGTTAGTTTCATAACATACAAACTGGTTCAGTTTTATAAAATGTTTCATCCAAATATTTCTTCCAGTGTAGATAAAATAGACTCTTAGAATCATTTGGAAACTTGAAGGAAAATGTGCCTTAGTGATTCAGACTCACTAATTTCGATAGAAGACAATGTGCTTTCATGGAAATCTTTTCTATTTTTGAAATTAAATAGGAAATTCTAAGACAAAACAAGAGTTTACCTTGAATTACCCAGATTTTTTTTCTTTCATTTTTTATTAAAGTATATTTGATTTACAATGTCGTGTTAGTTTCAGGTATACATCAAAGGGATTCAGTTACATACATATATATTTTTTTCAGATTCTTTTCCCTTATAGATTATTACAAAATATTAAGTATAGTTCCATGTGCTATACAGTAAGTCCTTGTTGGTTACCTATTTTATATGTAGTAGTGTGTATATGTTAATCCCAAACTCCTAATTTATCACCCCATTTCTCCTTTGGTAACCATAAGTTTGTTTTCTATATCTGTGGGTCTACTTCTGTTTTGTATATAAGTTCATTTGTATCATTTTTTTTAGATTCCACATGTAAGCAATATCATGATATTTGTCTTTCTCTGTCTGGCTTACTTCCCTTAGTATGATAACCTCTAGGTCCATCCATGTTGCTACCAATGGCATTATTTAATTCTTTTTTATGGCTGAGTAATATTACATTGTATAAATATATACCCAGATTTACTTTTATAGACCAACTCTCAATGTTTATACTGATAAAGTCTTTTCAAGGGAAATAGTCTAAATTTTGCTTTTGTCTATTTTAAATAGTCAAAACTGTTAAATTGAATTAAATAAAATATTTTAAACTTGTGAATTAACTGTGACATATTTTTACAATTACATATTTCCAAATAACTGATTTGATTAATTTTTCATTTGGGCTGGGTATTTATTGGTGAAATTAATAAATGTGCAAATGATAGCATTAAAGTTATAAAACCATCATAGAATATCATTTAATTGGATACCAGTTCTGCCTATAGTACAGTTAGATCCAATTTACCCACCAACCTTCCTTTGAAGTGGGAACCAATCAATATGATACCTCTGCATGAATCTAAGCTACATTTCCCCATAATGATCCATGGTCTGTCCAAGGCAAGTTTCATAACAAGGATTGCACTAACATGATATTATTTTTGATAGATTTCAGAGATCTGTACATAAAAATATAAAATTTTTAAATGGGATGTATATTGATAGAGAAATTTTTTAAAAAAAATTCATTACTACCTTCATATATTTTTGTGTAATATATTCTTTTAATGTGTTTTCATGTGAAAATAGAAAAACGTGTTTTTTAAAGTGGCTATTTTGTCTCAGAAGTAACATATTTTAAGTTCACCATTAGGAAAAATGTTTTTCATATTAAATTCTAAAATCCTTATTTTTGTAATGCCATTAAGGATAAACATAAATAAACAAGCTTTAAAAAAACTTTTTTGACACTCAATTATTTTGTAGCTACCAGAATCTGTGTAATACATAAGAATATAGTATAAGTAGTACTGGTAGTTTGCTAGAACTATCAAAAATGGGATTAATTTTAAAGGAGTTAAGCTGAGTTGTTTTGCAGGGTATGCTATGTTTTATGAATAACATTCTGTAATTGTGCATACATAATATATTTATCTCTCATTTCATATAAAATTAATGTAACTGTTGCTGCCTGACCAGCATAATTATAGCAAATTGCTGCCCCAAAAGAAATTTTCAAAAGCAGATTCACTTTTGGCTTAATGAGTGACACAATGAACCTTTAACAAAGGTTTGGTCCCATAATCATTTTCTGTGAGAAAGAAGATATATGTATGTAACAAAATGGAAATGCAGGCTCCACTATTAAGGGCAAATATCATTGAGTACATTTATCAAGGAAGAATAATAAAAAAGATGGGGAAGCACTTATTGCAGGTAGAACTCCCTTACTATTCTAAAGCTGTAATCTGATGGACTGCAGGGCACCAAACCCTGGAGCTTCCATTTGTCCTAGACTGAACATATCTGCAGAGACTGGAGGAATTTGTAAATTCAGTCTGCAGTCAGGCAGCATATACATTACTCTACATTTCAGATACATGCGTATCTTCTGTCTCACTCTATTCTCCCCCTGATTTTGTTTTAATTAATTGTTAAATGCTGGTTATGTTCCTTGCCGTAGATCAGTACATACATACATAGGCATATATAAAACATATTATTAAGCAAATATTTCTACTGTGTATTTTAAAAGTCTTTTTGTTTGAAATAAACTTTATTGTTTAGCACAGTTTTAGATTTACGAAAAATGGAAAAGATAGGACAGAGGGTTTCCATCTACCTCACACTCAGTTTTCCCTATATTAACATCTCATGTTAGTACAACATATTTGTTACAATTACTGAACCAATCCTGATACATCATTATTAACTAAAGCCCAAGCTTTTTTCAGATTTCCTGTACTTTTGCCTAATATCCTCTTTCTGTTTCAAGGTTCCATCTGGGATACTTCATTACATGTAGTCATCATGCCTCCTTATGCCAAGTATTCTTGGCTGTGACTTTCTCAGACTTCCCTTGCTTTTGATAATGTTGACAGTATCAAGGAATACTGGTCAGGTATTTTGTAGGGTAGCCCTGTATTAGAATTGGTCTGATATTTTTCTCATATTTAGACTGGGGTTATGGGTCTTCAGGAGAAAGAACACAAAGATAAAATCTCATTTTTGTAACCTCATATCAAGGGTAAATTCTATCAACATGATTTTCACTACTTATGTTGACTTGATCACTTGGCTGAGGTAGTGTTTGACAGATTTCTCCACTGTGAAGTTACTGTGGAGTCAATTTACTCCACAATTTCCACTGGAAATTTAAATGTCCCATTTCCATAGTGTACTTTTTGGAAGAAAATTACTATGTGTAGCCTACATTTATGGAATTAGAAGTTATGCCATACCTCTCTGAAGGTAGGGTATCGAAATAAATTATTTACAATCCTTCTGCATGGGAGATTTTGTTTCTTCTTCTGTGATGTACTTATTTATCCAATCATTTATATCTATGTGGACTCATGGATATTCATTTTATCTTTGGGTTATAAATGAATACTAATTTATCTATTTGGTTGTTTAAATTTTTCTGGCTGTAGACATTAGCAGTTCTACTCAGTTGTCTGCTTTATGACCCTTTGACATAACGCCATCATTGTAGAATAATCATGAGTCACGGTGATACAGAAATTATTGAATAAGTAAACAAGTGAGGGAGAAGAGACAAACTTCCTGTTCAGAAGACTTCAAAATAATTCATATAGATATGTACCTTCAAGGAAATGCAGCATAAATCCCCAGTTCTTAAGCGTAGACTGTGAATAGTGATTTCCTTTGAAAGATTCACTCTGAAAAAGGGAATAAAACTAATAATTTTACCGTGGAAAACCTGAAAAACACTACTTCATCCAGATAACTAAGGTCAACATTAACAATAACAAGTGATGCTGAATAGTATGTACCCTTGAAATTATATAATAAAGACAGTACTTTATTTCTGAAGTCCTCCCCATCAAAATTTATAACCTAGGTCTGAACATGAGAAAAGCTTCAGATAAATTCCGATAGAGGGTCATCCTGCAAAATACCTGACCAGTATTCTTCAAAACTGTCAGTATCATCAAAAATAAGAAAAGTCTGAGAAACTATTGCAGCCAAGAGTTGCTAGCCTATAGAAACATGATGACTAAATGTAATATGTCATCTCAGATGGGGTCCTAGAACATGTCCTTTAGGTATACGATTTACCTAATATACCTAAAGGACATTAGTTTTTACTGTGTTCTTCAGTTAATAATGTATCTACATTATTTAATCAATTGTAACTATCTTTCTCATGAAAGATGTTAATAATAGGAAAAATTAGTGTGCAAAACATGAAAATTCTATAATAGATTTTTTCTATAAATCTAAAATTTTTCCAAGAATAAAGTTTATTTAAAAATAATACAATGTTCTTTAGTCATAACAGAGTTAACATAGAAGATTGAAATAAACAGATATCTGAAAATTTCTTAAATATTTGGAAACTTAATAACATACTTCTAAATATGATTAAAAGAGGAAATCACTGGGGAAATTAGAATATATTTTGGATTACAAAAAAATTGAACACTCAGTGCATTAAAATTTGTAGGGAGCAGCTAGAGACCTGCATAGGAGGGTATTTATAGCACTCAAAATTCATATTAGAAGAGAACAATGGTGCCAAATCAATAATCTAAGCCTCCAACATAGAAAATTTTTTTAGAAAGAGCAAAATAAACACAAAACAAGCAGACGAAAGAACTAGTAAGTATAAGAATAGATTTCAGTGAAATTCAAGACAGAAAAACAACAGAAAAAAACAATGAAACTGAAGTTGCTTTTTGTTTGTTTGTTCTACTTTTGGTGCTGAAACCTGGGATTGAAAGAAAGCTGAAGTTTTGAAAGGATCAATAATACTGATAAGCCTACTCAAACTGAATAAGAAAAAATAGAAGCCACAAATTACCAAAATCAATAATGAAAGAAGAATATATATAAAAAGTATACATATTTTATGTATATTTAAATATATATAAAAAAATAAATAAAATATATATTTAAATATATAAAATATATATGCATTCTGGTATATAGTTTTGAGGCTCTGACCAGAAGCAGGTCAGTTCCCCTTAAGCAGCTGATTAAGTCAAGAGGTGTACAGGGGTTTTCCCCCCACACTGACCGATTCTCTGATACCAGCTGGGTCTCCTACAATTTATTTTAGTTCTGACACTATCTACTTGCATCAGATCCCACAAGTTAAGGAAGGGCTCAGTCCCACAACACTGCCCCCACTTCAGATGCCAGTCACGAGTCTCAGGTTGTCATTTATACTTTGACTGACTAGGTAAATCCAGGTTCCCATGACTCCTTCCTTGAGTTCAGTCATTTGTTAGAATGGCTCATAGAACTCAGAGGAAATTTATTTACACTTATCAGTTTGTTATATAATAAACGATGTGATAAAGGATACAAGTGAGAAGCCAAATGAAGAGATACATACCACAATATCATTAGCTGTTGGGAAGATAAAATTTTTTAAAAACACCACAACTACTTCAAACCTATGAAAGGGGCTAATACACACAACACCAAAGGATGATCCATAAAATAAATAATTGATAAGCTGTATTTAATTGAAATTGATAACTTTTGCTATTCAATAGACATTAACAAGAGAATTAGAAGATAAGCCACAGGCTGGGGAGAAAATATTTGCAAAAGATACATTTAATAAAGGACTATCATTCAAAATAAACAAAGAACACTTAACCCCAAAGTAGGAAAAGAGACAACCCAATAAAAAATGGACCAAAGACTTTAACAAATACCTCACCAAAGAAGATATACAGAGGCAAATAATCATATGTAAAGATGTTCCACATTACATGTCACTAAAATGCAAATTAAAACAATTATAAGATGCCACTAAACACTCATTAGAATGGCCAAAATCCAGAACACTGACAACACCAAATACTGGCAAGAATATGGAGCAACAGGAACTTTCATACATTGCTATTAGGAATACAAAATGGTACATCCACTTTGGAAGAAAGTTTGGTGGTTTCTTACAAAACTAATCATACCCTTACTACAAGATCCAGCAACCACACTCTTGGAATTTACACAAAGAAGTTGGAAACATGTCCACACAAAAAACACACAGATATTTTCTTTTAAATTTTATTTTATTTATTTTTTATACAGCAGGTTCTTATTAGTTATCTATTTTATACATATTAATGTATATATGTCAATCCCAATCTCCCAATTCATCCCACCACTACCACCCCCCCACCCCACTTTCCCCCCTTGGTGTCCATATGTTTATTTTCTACATCTGTGTCTCTATTTCTGCCTTGAAAACTGGTTCATCTGTACCATTTTTCTAGATTCCACATATATGCATTAATATATGATGTTTGTTTTTCTCTTTCTGACTTACTTCACTCTGTATGACAGTCTCTAGGTCCATCCACATCTCTACAAATAACACAATTTCATTCCTTTATATGGCTGAGTAATATTCCTTTGTACATATATACCACATCTTCTTTATCCATTCGTCTGTTGATGAGCATTTAGGTTGCTTCCATGACCTATTATAAATAGTGCTTCAATGAACATTGGGGTGCATGTGTCTTTTTGAATTATGGTTTTCTCAGGGTATATGGCCCATAGTGGGATTGCTGGGTCTCATGGTAATTCTATTTTTAGTTTTTTTAAGGAACCTCCATACTGTTCTCCATAGTGGCTGTATCAATTTATATTCCCACCAACAGTGCAAGAGGGTTCCCTTTTCTCCACACCCTCTCCAGCATTTGTTATTTGTAGATTTTCTAATGATGCCCATTCTAACGGGTGTGAGACCTCATTGTAGGGGAGACCTCATTGTAGTTTTGATTTGCATTTCTCTAATGATTAGTGATGTTGAGCATCCTTTCATGTGTTTGTTGGCAATCTGTATGACTTCTTTGGAGAAATGTCTATTTAGGTCTTCTGCCCATTTTTGGTTTGCGTTGTTTGTTTTTGTGATATTGAGCTGCATGCGCTGCTTGCATATTTTGGAGATTAATCCTTTGTCAGTTGCTTCATTTGCAAATCTTTTCTCCCATTCCGAGGGTTGTCTTTTCGTCTTGTTTATAGTTTCCTTTGCTGTACAAAAGCTTTTAAGTTTCATTAGGTCCGATTTGTTCATTTTTGGTTTTATTTCCGTTACTCTAGGAGTTGGGTCAAAAAAGATCTTGCTGTGATTTATGTCAAAGAGTGTTCTTCCTATGTCTTCCTCTAAGAGTTTTATAGTGTCCAGTCTTACATTTAGGTCTTCAATCCATTTTGAGTTTATTTTTGTGTATGGTGTTAGGGAGTGTTCTCATTTCATTCTTTTACATGTAGCTATCCACACACAGATATTGATAGCAGTTATATTCATAATTGACAAAACTTGGAAGTAACCAAGATGTCATTCAGTCAGTGCATGGATAAACTGTGCTACAGCCAGACAATGGGATATTATTCAGTACAAAGAAAAAATGAGCTATCTAGAGATGACAAGACATGGAGGAACTGTAAATGCATATTTCTAAGTGAAAGAAGCCAATCTGAAAAAACTGCATACTGTATGGTTCCAACTATATGACATTATAGAACAGGCAAAATTATGGAGATAGTAAAAAGATTGGTTGTTCCAGAGGTTTTGAGGGGTGTTTAGGATGAATAGGCAGAGCAGTCAACTTTTAGGGCAGTGAAAATACTCCATCTGACATTACAGTGATGGATATATGTCATTATGCATTTGTTCAAATGCATAAAACATCAAGAGTGAACCCCAAGGTAAACTATGGACTTTGGATGATTATAACCTGTCAGTGTTGGTTCATTCCCATAAAAAATGTACCATTCTGGTGAATAATGTTGATAATGGGGGAGGTTATGCATGTGTGGGGTGGCAGGAAGTATGTGGAAAATCTCTGTACCTTCCACTCAATTTTATTGTCAACCTAAAACTTTTCTTAAAAAAGTAAAGTCTATATAAAACAACAACAACCCCAACAAAATGACTGCAAAGTACATTATGCTGAGAAAAATAATTTTGTTAGAAAGTGCTAAAACTTGCAGTTTTAGAGACCTTTAGCTCACAGACATAGTAATTAGAAATGCTGGTGTTAATTACGTTACTGTTGTTCCAGATACTCAATGTCTGACCCAGATCCTTTGATAAGCGCTAGCAGTAATAATAGGTGAATGACCTTTTCAATTTTGGAGCCACTAGTAAGATATAAAATGTGAAAAATTAATAAAATATATTTTAATGAGTACCTGATTGATCATGATTATTTATTTAAATTCAGATTTATTTAAATTTATGTTTGATAATATAATAGAATATAATAAAGAACTTATTTTTGCTAGATTTTTAAATTAATAGCAAACAGAAATTACAGGAAGGAAAGATTATTATTATTTTACCTTTGTTAACTTCATCTTGTAATATAATAGCTCTTTACACTTTGACTATATAGACATCATTTATATATATTATAATATATTTATATATAAATATATAAATTATATTATATATATATATAAATATATATATATTTTATATATATATATTATTTTTTATATATATTAATTATATATATATTATATATATATAATATATATATATTATATATATAAATATATTATATATTATATTATATATAAATATATTTATATATTATATATAATATAAATCTATATTATACATTTTTTATTTCCAAAGCCAACCTTACTCCTTTTGTCAACAAAGCCATGCTAAGAAACACTTTCTAATTTGTGAATAGTTGTATTTTTCCCAATAATATTGTGATACCAATGATCAATTGAATTGCTTACCTGAAAGTCATTTTAATAATTTTATTTCCTCAAAAAATTGGTATTACAATATAACATTAGAGAGTATATGACTACCATAATAAGTTGGATTTTAAAAGGCTACTATTGATACTGATAAAATAAAAAAGGTAATCTACCTTACCATAGCTACCATAGCTCTCCAGAAATTATTCTAACATCTTTAAAGAAAGATGGCTAACACTAAGGTCACGAATACATTTTTGAGATTAGACTATTATAATTTTATTTTTTTTCTTTTTACTGATCTTTTATTGTTAAATCCTCCCTTTTAAATTCATGATGACAAAAGTAGAAAGTAATTTGAAAGAATCTCAATGTCATTTTTAGCTAAAATGATAATTGAGTTTTAAAAAGTTGTTTAAAATGCTCAAAATATTATTAGGCATATCATTTAAAGAACTCGAACTTTTAAAGTGCTAAGCTTATGAGATTTGCAAAATTAACTTTGTAACTACTGTGTGTCATAAAACACAGTGCTGGGCTTTCCTGGTGGCGCAGTGGTTGAGAGTCCGCCTGCTGATGCAGGGGACGCGGGTTCGTGCCCCGCTCCGGGAAGATCCCACATGCCACGGAGCGGCTGGGCCCGTGAGCTATGGCCGCTGAGCCTGCGCGTCCGGAGCCTGTGCTCCGCAACGGGAGAGGCCACAACAGTGAGAGGTCCGCGTACCACAAAAACAAAACAAAACAAAACAAAAAAACAACAACACAGTGCTGACAGGCATTTTCCAACTGAATGAAGCTCGCCTTAAAGCACTGAAAGCTATGCACAGCAGAATATCAGTAAATAATTTTGTCATCACCAAACCTTGTTTGTATGAAGGCATCAGAAAATATTCAAAAATTTTGTATAAAATTTATAAAATTTATTTATTACCTGATTTGGATATTCCACTGAAATATCTACAGTAATTAAATCAATTTTATAATGTGTGCTTTCAATAACAAAATAAATTTCATTTCCTTTTTGAAATTTATTTTTATTTGAATTATGACACTAAAACTGTCTCTAAACATGCTTTTGTCTGTTTTGATTAGTGTATTATTTATTTATTAAGCAAATGATACAAATAAACAATTACAGTTAAATGAAAATTTGCTTCACTACTGTTTGTTTAATCCTGTAATAAACTTGAAGCAAACAAAATATTATAACTTGAAAAGTAAATATTTTATGATTTTTAATACATTTTATTGTTTATTGAAAAACAAATACCCACTTTTTCTATATCATTGTGCAGTACTACTTATCTTGAAAATGTCATAATAGAAAAGCTGTTCTCCTATTTATAATCTTGATTTCTAATCTTATAACCTCACATATTAAAATTGTAAATCAATAGCATGACATGAAAATTATATAAATTTTAAAAATTAGTCATGAAATGCAGTTCAAACTGGGTTATTGAAGTGAAATAAAGTGATTCAACATTATTCTGAAGACTCAACTTATTTTACCTTGCTTTATTTTTATTTTTTTTATTTTTTGCGGTACGCGGGCGTCTCACTGTTGTGGCCTCTCCCATTGCGGAGCACAGGCTCCGGACGTGCAGGCTCAGCGGCCATGGCTCACGGGCCCAGCCACTCCGCGGCATGTGGGATCGTCCCGGACCGGGGCATGAACCCGTGTCCCCTGCATTGGCAGGCAGACTCTCAACCACTGTGCCACCAGGGAAGCCCCACCTTGCTTTATTTTTGATGTTTCAAAATAAACTGTAAAGAAAGTGCTCTCCATCACATATTTTTCACTATCCATTTCCTCCCTAATCAAGTCGGACTTTATATTTTAGTAATGGTTGCTAACATAGATAATATCTTTAAAATAACCTTCAATTAAAGTTTATGATATGAGCTCTGTAGATGTGTTATGTGATCCTGAAAAATATAGGTATCGGAAGGATTGAAATAAGATACTGATGGGTAGTTATCATGAGAACACCATAAATAATGGTATTCTATACTGACTCACATCAGAAAAATCCAAATACACCACATCTTTCACTAAAAGCTCAGGCCATTTCTGGAATAGAGCAATGTGCCTAATATAAAAAGACTTAAAATATCCTGATTAAAACTTTAATTCCTCAGGCTTTTTCCTTGGCATTTACACACCTAAACTTTTGTAATTGGTATAATAATGATTAGAGGTATGTGGTTCAAAACTGAGATAGCATAGGGTTAGTCTGGGGACGTAGTGTGATTTTTCTCTGGCTAAAATGTAAGTCTTATTTCTTATGTAAAAACGACTGCTAAAAGATCATGTTGTTCTCAAGTCCAGAACCTGCACATTCAAAGAAAAAAGCATGTGGAGGAAAGCTATATTTTCAAAGGGGGAAAAAGACAGGTGGACATTGTTTATTTTATGCTTTTGACATAAACATACATGTGTTCTCTCAGTGTGTGGCTCTCCCTACATTTTATAAAATGAAGTTCATTTTGACATATGCCTTTCCACTAGGCAATAATTACCTCTAGGGATGTTTTCTTTAGAAAATACTGCTACAGAATGAATTGAATGAACTGTAGAATTAACTAATTTTAAAACATTCTTCTCTTCTAATTCTTCTATTTTCTCAAATCCTTCTATTTTTTGAATAAGCCCTAACAGATGCAAAGTTGCAAAGAAATGTTCTTCAAATAGATTTATGCAAAATTCAGTGACTGAAACAGTAATTCATCTACTTAGAGAAACTTTTTTATTACTTGAGATTTAAAATGTGTTCTTCTGGGTGGTTCCCTTCAGAGCTGCTGCTAGGACCAGGACTCAGGAAGACTTCTACAAAGTCGGAAAATGTGGGTTAAGGAACAGAACTTATTGGGATGGGAGAAAATTCACAAGTGCAGAATCAGCAAGGCAAAGCAACATGTAATGCCTCAGGCTCCACATCATTCAATAGCATATTGTACCAAGGCCAGAGTCTCAGCTGCAGTCAGCCATGGGGGAACCCCATGTCACTCTGTGGGTCTCCTTTTAGAGTGTGAAAAAATGGCCTACATGGCTGATTGGTGCCATTTAGTGTGGATTTCTTTTTTTTTTTTTAACATCTTTATTGGAGTATAATTGCTTTACAATGGTGTGTCAGTTTCTGCTGTATAACAAAGTGAATCAGCTATACATATACATATACCCCCATATCTCCTCCCTCTTGAATCTTCCTCCCACCTTCCCTATCCTGCCCCTCTAGGTGCTTTGTCACAAAGCACCGAGCTGATCTCCTGGTGCTATACAGCTGCTTTAGTGTGGATTTCTTGCTATTTATAGGAGTTGCCTGGGAACTTGGCTACAATGCATCTAAAGAACAAGGTCCTGTGGTGCTTGTGTAGTGTCACAGCCCCACCCATGTTAGCATCCTTGTGTAGTGGTGGGGATGCACAACTGGGAAGATGTAGCGTTGTGCAGACCACCCAGGTCATTCTTAGGCAGTTCCACTCCTGGCATAATCGGTGTTTCTCCACAGTTGACTAATTAATGCAATGACTGTGTTGCAAATTGGGGCTTCTAGGGCCATTTACTATGACTCTAAATTTTAGTTAAGAAATTATGATTCTTGAGTGACATCATTGCAGTTTTATACATGTTACAACCCCTGTTTCAGAAGTCAGCGTTTCATCTGACACTCAGGGCGCCACTGGTGCTTGAAACCTTTCTTAGACAGCATATCCTCCTTCTTTTACATTTAGATTAGTCTCTTGCTCTGCTTCTTTTCTTCCCTGGACAGTAGGTCTGTTGGCACTTAATAGAAGCAGAAAAAAAATTTAGGAAGAAAATCCCAAAGTTGAATTATATTTCCTCTGATAGAAAAACTCAATTTAAGAGAAGTCAGAGAAAAATCCAGTCCGGTCCAATCATTTTAAGTTAAAAAGAAATGAAGAGCTAACGGGTCAACTTCATCAGAAAAGTAAGAGATAAGCTTGAAATCTATGTCTTTTTGACTACAGGACCAATATTTTTCCCTGGTTCTCAAAAAGTTCTAGGATCACAGTATAGGGAACACACTAGTAGTTTCCAGTAGGGAGAGGGAAGAAGGAAGGGGCAATATAGGGCTAGGGTATTAAGAGGTACCAACTATTTTGTATAAAATAAGCTATGAGGATACATCGTACAGCACAGGGAATATAGCCAATATTTTATAATAACTATAAATGGATTATAACCTTCAAAAATTGTGAATCACTAAATTGTATACCTATAACTTATATAATATTGTACAGCAGTTATACTTCAATAAGAAAAAAGTTTGATAGAGTATGCTAATAAAAAATATTTTTATATTTAATTTTAAAAAATGTTCTAGGATCCTGTAGACTATGTAGATCTCAGGTTAGTAAACGTTTGGAAGACATTTATATATGAATTTTCAGCTAAATACATTCCCACAGAGGTGAGCATATTTAAAAAAATGCTTAAAAAATGCTTTGCAAAGGTCGTGTGTAGCATTCTGAAGTTAACATTTCAGAAGACAGCAACAAAATCCTAGGCAACATGATCAAAACAATGGAAAACTGGAAAATTCATGGGCATCAAAGGAAACCCATTTTCCTCTGTTGAGAAATCAGAACTCTAGAGCCTTCTCTGGTGTGGGAGGCTTGAATGTTTTCACCATACTAGTAAAGTAAATAATGAAAAATCCATTCTTACCTGTAAGATTGCAGATGTATAAGCCTTAGCATTAAGTGTAAAATACTAAAATTCCAAAAAGGAGAAGCAGTTAATCAACAACACGTTTTCTCACACTGTCTTTAAAATCTCATGATGCATTGTTTATTCATATTTGAGAAATGACCTATCAAATATTTTTTTAATTCTAATAAAATAAAACTAAGTTATATAATTATATTAGTAGTAAAATATACACTTCACATTTTCACTCCTTGGAAAGATTTTTTGGTTTCACAGTTCAACATATTCATAATTTTTTTACTCCTACTAAGATCCATTGAAACCCATAATTGTCTCATTTGAGCTCAGCATGGTTACCATTTAAAAGCTTTTTTTTTTTAAGGTGTACATACTGCTTTAGTGCATAATAAGCTGTATGCAATCTTGTGATAACATGATGAGATCCTCACTTGAGCCTAGAATGATTGCATCTTAGCTCGGTATGAATGCTGTAATGATGCTTTGTATTTCATGCTTTGAAAAGAAGAAACAATAACTTAAAATAGCAATTGAAACCCAGTATATCATTTCAGATTTCAAACCAGAGGTGCTCTATGTGCCTTAGATACACTGTGCTAATTGAAAGCTTATTTCATGTGAAAAAATGATGTAATTAGAACATGTCTTTCATTAAGACATTATAGTTATTATTTGGTTATTTGGTTTAATCTCAAGTAATTTATTGGTTATTCAGTTAAGTATATTTGAAATGTTAACTGTAGTTCCAGAGTATTTTAATTAGCTTTTTCATGGAATTTCAAAGTAAGTATATTATTAAAACAAATACATGTAGTTAATGAACTGTGATAGTAAAAAAAAGTATTTTGTGTTCCCATATATCATTATAGCTACATGTTGGTGTCATTTTATTAATCTATATTTTTAAATAATATTTCACTAAAATATGATTTTCAATTCAAATAAATTTCTTAAAGTCTATTTCACTTTAATCAGTGATTTTAAAAAGCCCTTTTTTCTGTATAATTACTATTCAGAGGATAGAAAAAATGGGCAATGGGAAAGAGCATATTTCATTACTACTACTTTTTGACACCTTTTAGTTTTGTAGTTGGCTTGTGTTTTTTGAGTACATACTTTTTCAGAATAGCAATATCTAAAAGCACCTAAATAGCATTATTTTAAGACTATGTAAAGATGTCATACAAAGGAAAAAATCAGAGTTAATTATTTAATATATTTCTTTTAGATCATTAAAATGAAAAGTAAATTGAGTATCTATTTAGGTAACTTTCTTTATCTGGACCTTATTCATGGTATGACTCAGTGCATAACTAAGAAAATAAAGATCACCTGAGAAGGCTTATTTAACCCAAAGGACTGTTTTTGGAGAGCATGTATTTGTCTCATACAAGCACAGAATATAAAAAAGATACTTTCAAGATATAAATTTACACATGTAAAAAAGTTTTAGCTTATCAACACAAGAGTATTTAATCTTCTGTTTTAAGATATTCAATATATTCAGTAATTTGGCATAACTTTATACTGCATAATACATCTTTTTCTCCTTTAATTGCCTGATATTTACATTTTTATAACTCATAATTCACTCCTCCTCCATTGTACCCCTTGTCTGATTCATCATTAGGTACATATAACTGAACTCTTCTTATTTATGTGACATGTAAAGTGCTAAAATCGGTTATGAGGGGAATCTCATTACATAAGTAATTAATAGTTGTGGTTCTAAACTATAAATAATCAAGTGATATTTTATGAAATATATACAAATAGTATAGGGATATGTTTTGAAAGTAATTTATAATCTAAAATTTCTGAAGGCTAAGGATATTTAAATGAAAGGAATACTCTCATACATTTTAATGGAACAAAAATTTAGATAAATAGTAGTAACCCATTCTTACTTTTCCTTTTTACTTTTCAAAAGGTTGCTGTTAATTTAAATGCAACATTGAAGTACTTTTGAAAATTATTGAATGAGACTGTACATTTTCACTCAGTGTGAAAATAAAAGATGCTTCATTTAAATTTCCTTTGCAATTTCAGAAATGTTTATAATGGTCTTCGTTCTAAATTAGAGATCACATTGATTAAGTAATTGTTTGACATTAATACTAGAAGTATACAAATTTTAGTCTTTCAGATACATAAGTTGGACCACAACTTAAGAGATAAAAGGAAAATAGAGTTTAGTTAACATTCTTTCAAAATACATTGGTAGCAAAAAAAAGAGACATTTTACTATGTAGTGAATGACTGTATTTTATCAGGGTGTTTTACAATCTTGTTTTCATTAAAATCTGTTGAGAGTAAAACAAACATGTCATTATTTCTGAAAGCAACACTAACCCCAAAAAATCCATCAGTATGCTCCAAGCACAAAGAACCTATTTGCAGGCATCACTTGAAGTTTTTTTTAAAAGAAAGTGAAATTCAAAAGAAAACCAAAATTTCAGATGAAATTGAAACAGAAACATTTCTTGTTTCAAAACCTTGTAAGTAGAATTATTGTCATTTTCATGAGAGCAGCTCTTATGATATATGAGTAATATTTAAAATGAAATATATTACTAAATTATTTAAGACATAAAAAGTTAAGGCTTTATTTCATAAATTTTGGAAACATTTTATATGTGTAAAATATGTATATACAATAGTTTAGATGTCATATTTTCCAGTGACATCGCAAATAAAATAAGATCATTTTTAACTACATGCCTCATTATGCAGTTTAATTTCAATTTTAGTCCACGGTTGGTGTGAGTTTCTTACTGTGTTGCATACAGGATTAAACTGTATACCACACACCAGATGTAAAATAGCATTTCTCCTCAATAAATCATAGTTTATATGCACATTTTATTTCCTGATTAATGGAGTACCAAAATTACTATGCATAATTTCTGCATAATATCTACAATTGTATTATTGAAATGTAACTTAATTCCATTTTATGACTAAAATAAAATATAATCCAGTTATACCAGTGGGAATAAATAAAACTACAGATATTACTTTAGGTGATTTTAGAAGGGATAGATTTATATAAAGTCATATTAAAATATAGTATATCTATATTTGTATTGAGAAATGTTTTTTGTTTGTATTTAGAAGTATATATCAATAAACCAATTTTTCCATCAAAAATGAGATGCCCCCTCCAGTTAGATTTTAATGGTTGGTTCAAAACTGTGTTGTGCTTTTTTATATCCCACAATTCCTAAAATAACAAGATGTAGTTACCCAATATCTACACTTGGAATGGGTGATCATTTTCTTTTTAAAAATACACAAAATGAAGAATATTAACTTTAAATTAGAATAAATAATTGTAAGCAATTATTTCCAGACTTAGATTACTATTTTTATGTCTTAAAAATAGCAACAGAGCACATTTTTAAACAAAAAAATCACATCTATTTTTTAATAAATATACAACACATAAATGATAAGTTATAACTGTAACATGTATCATGACATAATACAGATTTTAGAAAACACCTTTGTTATTCTTTCTTACATTAAGTGGAGTTGCATTTTGAAAAATTAGATAAATGCCAATTTAAAAATTATTTAGACATATGAGAAAACTGTTAAAAGGATTTTGCTTCCTGATAAGTAAAACAGAATAAAATTAAACTGAAGTGAGCTGGCAAATTAAAATTGGTTTCTTTCTGGTTTTAACATTCTATTTTTCTGAGAATAATGAAACTAACTAACAACCCAAATTATTTTACTGTTGGTATTGATTACTTTCAAAAATATATCAAGTACCACTCTGAATCCCCTATTATGTGATCTCTGTTTAGTGTTCTACATTGTTGACCATTTTCTCCATCTTGAAATTCTTAATTCCTTTGATTTCTATGATGACATTATTTCCTACTTCACCTTCCTCCTTAACTCCTCCTTTTCAGTGTTTTATGTCCCTTCTTTTACTCAAACCTTAAATGGTATCTTTTAATATTATAGACTTCCATTTTTTGTTTTTACTCCTTTTACTTGTTTTTACTCCTTCCATGTGAGTTCCCTTAAAGAATCAGTTTCCACCAACCCTGTATCATGCAACTCATAAATAAGTACAGGCAGAATCCTGCCTAATATTGAACACAATTATTTAAGGGGTTATGGGACATATATATGTAATATTCTCCAACTAACTCAATATGGTTCTTCTCAAACATTTTCCTCATTTTATCTTAACCATTTTGGTTAATAAAAACACCATTGGATTGGTTATCCAAGTAAGAAACCCACTATAAAAATTAATTATAAAATTGCTTCTTCAATACCTACACTCAGTCACTTATTAATCCTGTTGACTTGTTTCTGTTTTCTTAACATCTTTCATGTCTGCCCTCTTCATTTCTAAGTCTGCTGCTTGTTTCAGATCATGACTTACTTCTGCCTTTAATAATATAAAACCAAAATTCAAAAAAAACTGACTACAGGATAAAAACAATACCTATTATACTAGCTAAAATTTATTGAGTATCTTATGGCCTGGGCACTGTTCTAATTGCTTTACATGGATAGTCTTGATTCATCCACAAAACTACCTATGAGGCTTTTATTATCTGCCTTTCACAGATGAGGAAACTGGAACCCTGAGTGATTATGTAATCTGCCCATTGTCACTTGGTTAACAAGAGGCATAGCAGAGATGGGAAACCAGAGACTGGGATTTCAGTATTGAACTTTTGAACCCTCCTCTATGTGATCTCTTATTTTAAAAAGCTAGTTCTTTAATGTGAAGATCTTCCATAATTAAATGGCTACTTCTCTCTCATATACCATCTGACAATATTCTCTTTATTAAGTCCTCATTTCAGGCATTCCATGCCCATATATTTCCCTGAATGTGAATAACATTCTTTCCTCTCTCCGTACATCTTTTTATACATCTTTATTGGAGTATAATTGCTTCACAGTGTTATGCTCGTTTCTGTTGTACAACAAAGTGAATCAGCCATATGCATACGTATGTCCCCATATCCCCTCCATCTTGAGCCTCCCTCCCACCCTCCCTATCCCACCCCTCTAGGTGATCGCAAAGCACCGAGCTGATCTCCCTGTGCTATGCTGCTGCTTCCCACTAGCTAACTATTTTACATTCGGTAGTGAATGTATGTTGATGCTACTCTCACTTTGCCCCAGCTTCCCCTTCCCCCCTCCCCGTGTCCTCAAGCCCATTCTCTATGTCTGCGTCTTTATTCCTGCCCTGCCAGTGGGTTCATCAGTACAGTTCTTTCTTTAGATTCCATATATATGTGTTAGCATATGGTATTTCTTTTTCTCATTCTGACTTACTTTACTCTGTATAAAAGACTCTAGGTCCATCCACCTCACTACAAATAACTCAGTTTCGTTTCTTTTTCTGACTGATTTGGTGTTGCCTCTGAAACACTGTGCACTCTCTTCCCTCTTAAATACCTCTTGAACTATTCTCCACTCATTATCTTTGACCAACTAGAGCACAGTTTATCAAGCTTTTCTTTTGCTATGCTGTATCATTGTTCTTATAGCAGTGCATTTATACCATTTACATATCTTCCTGAGTCATCTACTACAGTATGGCACAGGGACATGCATATTATTTATCTTTGTACTCTTGCATACTATAGACATTCAATAATATTTATTAAATGAGGTCCAGATTTCTCAATTATAATTTTTTCTCCAGCAACAGAACTAGCACAATTTTATTTTTTTGATTAATTTTTATTGCAGTATAGTTGACTTACAATGTTGTGTTAGTTTCTGCTATACAGCAAAGTGAATCAGTTATACATATACATATATCCACTCTTTTTTTAGATTCCTTTCCCATATAGGTCATTACAGAGTATGAAGTTCCCTGTGCTATACAGTAGGTTCCTATTAGTTATTTGTGTTATATATGGCAGTGTCTATATGTCAATACCAATCTCTCAGTTTATCCCTCCCTCCTCCCTCCTTGGTAAGCATAAGTTTGTTTTCTACATCTGTGACTCTGTTTCTGTTTTGTAAATAAGTTCATTTGTACAATTTTTTTTTTAGATTCCACATATAAATGATATCGTATGGTATTTTTCCTTCTCTGTCAGACTTACTTCACTCAGAATGACAATCTCTGGGTCCATCCATGTTGCTACAAATGGCATCATTTCATTCTTTTTTGTGGCTGAGTAATATTCCATTGTATATATGTACCACATCTTCTTTATCCATTCCTCTGTCAATGGATATTTAGGTTGCTTCCATGTCCTGGTGGTTGTAAATAGTGCTGCGATGAACATTGGGGTGCGTGTATCTTTTCAAATTATGGTTTTCTCCGGATATATGCCCAGAAGTGGGATTGCTGGATCATATGATAGCTCTATTTTTAGTTTTTTAAGGAACCTCCAAACTGTTCTCCACAGTGGCTCTACCAATTTACATTCCCACCAACAGTGTAGGAGGGTTCCCTTTTCTTCACACCCTCTCCAGCATTTATTGTTTGTAGATTTTTTGATGATGGCCATTCTAACCAGTGTGAGGTGATACCTCATTGCAGTTTCGATTTGCATTTCTCTAATGATTAGTGATGTTGAGCATCTTTTCATGTGCTTTTTGGCCATCTGTATGTCTTCTTTGGAGAAATGTCTATTTAGGTCTTTTGCCTGGTTTTGATTAGGTTGTTTGTTTTTTCGATACTGAGCTGCATGAGCTGTTTTTATATTTTGGAGGTTAATCCCTTGTTAGTCGCTTCATTTACAAATATTTTCTTCCATTCTGTGGATTGTCTTTTCATTTTGTTTATGGTCTCCTTTGCTGAGACCTAGCATTATTTTAGAATGAGGCTCCCTAGACTTACTGTACTTTTGATATTTCAGTCACATAATAATCTCAATTAATGAGAGCAGAGCTCTCTAGGTGAAAAATTCAGAACTAGTAAGCTGAGTGGACCTACCCATAATACAATGAATATGTGAAATCCCTCTTCTGACACATTTCTTACTATGCATATCCGTACTCTACCTTACTTATTGTTATCTTCACTTTAATTCTGATATGACCTATTTTTAATCTGTAAGATGACTTATTCTTGTTAGTGATGATCACATTGGCCTGTTCCTCCCCCAGTAAATTTCCAGGGCTTCATAACCTCAGCCAGCAAACAAAGGTCAAAAATAGTTTCTTCTGAAATATACATCGTCATTTATAACACTACTTGAAGCAGTTGGCAGTTTTATATACTAAATGTTTCAAGTTTTATGAAATCCTGAAGTAAGAGACAGAGTCCCAACAGAGAATAAATGAGCACATTATGAATAAATAAAAGAATATAGAAATGCAAAATTTTATACATTAAATAGAAACCCATTTTTTCCAATTAAGTTATAACAGAATTATTGTGGCACATTAATGCTTTTTTCTCTATCATGTCAGGTATTTATATAATTCATATTGATGAGCTAGAAATTATTTTATATCAGACTATGAATACATATTAAAATTTTTTTAAATGAACAAAGATATCATTTGGATATTGTGTTAAACTACTTTCACTGTTTAGCTAGAATTGCAGGTTTGAGAGTTTAAGGAAATTCATTTCATTGTTCCATTAATTTTATAGTTTGGATGTAGTATTGTAATACTTATCTATAAAATCAAATGAGTTTTTACTTTGTTATTGTTTTGGTTATTAATTACTGAATAGCATACTATCCACAAAGTTTTTGAATTAAAATAATAATCGCTTTACTATATGTCATAATTTTATGGGTCAGGAAATTGAGCTGAGCTCAGATGGACAATTCTGCTCCACACAGCAAAAGCTGGATTCACTCGTGGTATTCAGCCGGTGCCTGGTGTGGTCTGGAGGGTCAAAGAAAAATTAACCCTCATGTCTGATGTCTTGATAGGACCAATTGGACGGTTAGGCTCGATAGGAACCCTCTTCTTCTCAGTGATTTTGGGACCTCTATGTGCATTCTCTCCAGGGTACTTAGGCTCCAAAAAGCCTCTCAGGGATACAAGAAGTGAGCTTTCCAAAAGGCCCAGGGAGAAACTGAAAGATTCTGATGACCTAAGTTCTGAAGTCCCAGAATATCTTATCTACCACATTCAGCTGGCCAAGCGAATCTCTACTCAAGCCCTGATTCAAAGAAAGGAATAGATGCTGCTTCTTGATGGGGAAATGATGTACCTGGTTAAGAAGAGAAAGGACTGATGGCAGTCTTCTTGGAAACATTACCTTAGTCAGCTACTCACAACAAAACACCTTTAAGAACCGCAACACAATTAGTCTAAGATTCCACTAAGATTGTCCTAAAACCTTATTTTAATTTTTTTTGTATTTAAAACCATGCACATATTTTGTCAGTTTTGTTATATACATATTATAGTTGGCAGTTCTATTAATAGAAAAATACCCACAAAACACATTATTGTGATTTTCTTCTAAAGAATATGCTTAAAATTTAGCCCACATGAAATAAATGACATTATTTATATGTTCAATTTCTACTTGCAGCCAAACTTCATTCTTTGTTATCTGTACTTCTATTCTCCATCTCTTTCAGATACAGATGGCTCAAGTTTCAGGGACAAAAATTTTAATTTTTTTTTCATAAACAAATGTGAGCAAATTTGGAATTAAGTCTGGAACAGCGAAAAGTTATATTTTTCATCTTTTCATCTACTAAGTCCAAATATATTCTTGGCCACTGATAATATGTTGAGGATGGATAGAACATAACTGGAGTGGCTTCCTAAGACTCCTCTCTCTGTATGCCTTTCAAACTATATCATTTTCCATAATGTTAAGTTCCATTTGCTGTGTTCTTCAATGTTTTCCCCCATGGGTTCTAGAATTTCTTTGGACTGATACTATTTCAGGCAAACAACACTTTACATTTAACATAATTTTAATTTCTGTCAGGTGAAACAAAATGTTTTGGCTAATTCCAGTGTATTTCTTCATCAATAAATTGCATGTGAGGAAAAATGGTACCATAAACAATTAACTGAAGAGTGCTTTGATCTCAAACCCTAGAGTAAATCAGAGATCCACCATTCAGTAACGTCGCGAATTTAACTTTAAGTACTACGATCCTTATTTGTGTGGTAAAAATGCTCACATCCACAGGATTACTTTAATAAAAATATTCACTGTAATAAATTTCCATTGTATCATTGCACTCCTTGAATAAATCCAACTTGATCAATATGCTGTTTCTTTTTTAAATTTAAATAAGAATGAATTCAATATTGAACATTTTTGTTTTGAACTTTTTATCCATGCCTCTGAGTGTGATTGTTCTTATCAGGTTTGGTAACAAGTTTACACAGCCTTGCAAAAAGATGGGAACTAACTATTCCCTCCTTTTGTATTCCCTTCAAATGCTTGAATGATATTGAAATTATCCATATATTCTTATATATGTAAGAGATGAATGGAATCCCTCTTTAGTCCCAAGTTTTATTTGTGGATTTTACCTATTGATCCATTTCTAATGATTATTTTAGAATTTAGATTATTTTTAGGTTTTATTAATCTTTTATTTTCCATCTCAGTAAGACTTTTTTAAGAAAATTGTCCATTTCCTATATATAATTTTTCAAAAGTACTGAATTAAAATATTTCAGTGGATTGTAGTTTTATTGTAAAGTCGTTCAAATATACAGGAAAGAAAATGAACAAATAATCATCATTTAAAGAAGAATAATAAAATAAGCAGCATGATTCCCATCACCCAGTTTAAGAAAAGGAGCATTACCAAAATCTTTGGAGCTGCCTTTCTTCCCTTTTTAATTCACATGTTCTTTTCCCTAAAAAAGTAACATTTAATATAAATATAGAGAGCTATATTGCCTTATGTTGTTTTACAATATTAGTACATATATATGTAACCATATAAAATAGCAGTTGTTTAGCTTTCCCTGTTTTGGGATATTTTATAATTGGAATTATACAGTTTGTGTGAAGTCAATTATATTGCACAAAATTAGCTCTGAGTGTGTGATGGAAAGAATGCCGCTCCAAAGATGTTCACAGCCTAATCTCTGGAACTGGTGAATATGTTATGTTCTGTGGCAAAAGGGATTTTGCAGATAGAGCTAAGTTTATGGACCTTAAAATAAGGAGATTACCAGTATGATTTTGGTGGGCCCAGATGAATTATATGGGCTCTTAAAATGCTGAGAACTTTCTCTGGCCGGATCAGAGAGATGGGGGCAGAAGAACTGAGAGATGCTGAGCCTGAAGAGGAGTGAATGCACCGCTGCTGTTTCGAAGCTGTAAGGAGTTATATGGAAAGCATGAGAAGGAAGAGAATTCTGTCAACAACCAGTCAGCTTGGAAGAGGATCTCAAGCCCGAGATAAGAACTTATCTTGATTTTAAACCAGTTGGACCCTGAGTACCCAGTTGCGCCTACTAGGCTTCTGATCGAGAGAAATCATGAAATAATAAATGGGTGTTGTTTAAGGCACAGAGTTGTGATGATTTTTATGGAACAATAGAAAATTAATGCAGATTGATTCCTGCTGATTTGTATCTCTGTGTGTATTTCATCTCACTGATGAATAATATTCAATTTTGACGATCCTATAGTGTGTGATCCATTCTGCCATTAGTATGCATTTCTTCCATTTACTTACTATGAGGAATAATGCATCTAAAAGTATTTGTATGTTTATCCATATATGTGTCTATATATGGATATATATGTGTGTGTGTGTATACATATATATATATATATGTGCATGTGTTTGTTTCTCTAGAATATGGAAAGTGAACTATTGATTGTAGATTTTTCCTCTGTTAAACTTTATATTTCCTAATAGTTTATAAAAGTGATGTAAAATTTTACACTCCCATATTTATACCAATAAGCTTGCATATTCCTTCACATCTTCTGAAACAACTGTCGGTGTCTTAACTTCAACTTTTTGTGTGTGACTCTGACATCTATGTAGTGGTATCTTGCTATAATTTTAATTTAATTTTCTTGATAACTAATCAAGCTAAGAGTATTCCTGGGAAATACCTCTATACACAGTTTAAACCCCCCACCACACACAACATTTTTGGTCTTATTCTTACTGATTTATATGTGCTCCTAAATATTCTATATTATAATCCTTTTTTTCCAGGTATTATTGTCTTCTCCCTGTTCATTGTTTTGTGTTTTAGTCTCTTTATGAAGTATTTAACAAACAGAGAAAATAATATTTATTTTAACTTGGTAAAATGTATTTATATCTTCCCTTGTGGTTTGCACATATGTTTTGCAGCAGAAAGATAATCTCTAAAGTCATAAAGATATTCCTAAATAAATGTTATTAAAAGATTTAAAATTTATTTCACAATTAACAATTCATATATCTGGATATGGATGATTTTGTGAAGCAGGGACCAATCCCCATTGCTTTGAATATGGGTAAATACTGGTCTCAATACTACATATGCAATCTTCAGTTCTTTTCCCACTAATGTCAACTGTCATGTATCAGTTTTCCATAGCTATGTGCTCCACTCATATCCATTATTCTACTTGTCTACCTCTTCATCAACAGTGCACTTCTTAATTACAATAGTTTTCTACTTAGTATTGATAGCTGGTACAACAAGTATTTATACCTGGTTCTTCTTCAAGAGTATTTTGACTATTCTTATAGACTTGCTTATTCACATAAATTTTAAAATCTGTTATCAACCTCAAGGAAAATTTCTATTGGCATTTTATAGATTTCACTATGTATGATATACAATCATACTTTCCTAACTACTATATCATTTTTGTGCAATATTATTATTTTAACTTTTAAAAATTGCAGGTAGACATTACTTTTATTTTATTCAGTAATTTTTAAAATGTACCAGGTGTTTAAAGATTTATTTTGTCAACATTTCCTCATGCATCTCAGAACTTCCTTCTCAGATATCCTAGAGGTTAATTTAGGGAGATTTTGTTGTTGAAACATTCTCTGCATTTTGACCTATTTTTGAATGATGATTTACCAGAATTAAATTCTATTTCATGCAGCATTTTGAAGATACTTTACTGTCTTGTGTGTTTCAATGCTGCTGCTCTGTTGACTGCTGTGAGTGAAACTGATACTTTTTGGAAAATCATCTGTCCTTTATATCAGGGTGCTTTTAAAATGCTCTTTCTCTTTTGCGTTTAGCGATTTCCATAAGTTGAGCGAAGGTATGGCTTTCTCAGCGGTATACTGGTAAGCTAACTCTCCAGATAAAAACAGCGGACTGGCAATGTTTGTTGATTTCCATTGTGTGAGTATTTCCATCGTGGCCAATGCAAGTTACCAATCTTTCAAAGATCAGCTGGTAAATTCCTGAATATTTAACAAATGACTCTTGTGGGACAATATGAACTAGCTCCAGCACACCACTGCCTTTCTTCCGTTTATCCTGTAATGAGGCCTTTTACTTAGCAAATCCAAGCCTTCCTGAATTTCATCAATTTTGGAAAATCCTCAATATCTCTTTGTGTTTTTATCTCTGTCTCATCCTGAAACTTCAATTAAATGTATATTAGACCTTCTTGTTCTGTCCTCCACATTTCCCACACTCCTCCCTTTTATCAATTTTCTGTGTTGCACTTTGAATAATATATGTGGATCTATCCTTCTTAAATAAATTTTTTAAATTCATCTTTTCATTGTGGTTTCATTCTATCAATGTCCCTGGCTTGTTGTAATATTCACTATTACAACACCCCAACTAATGATAGCTAAACATTGTATCGCCAATAAACCTTTAAAATCCAAGGCTCCAAGTTACTGGTATCAGTAGAAACTTGCAGGATAATCTTTGTCTTTGGCTTAAGTGTTTTCTTTGAACTCTTTTTAGCCCTCTCTTAATTTCTCTCCTTGGTTTATTATTCTTGCTTTATTATGATCTCAGTCAAAAACATGAAAGCATATCTGTTATATCATATTCAGCAATTCTAAGCGTTTATAATAGGAGAGTTTTATGAATATTTAACCTGACATGTTACCAGGAGTAGAATACTAATGTATTTTTATATGCAAATAAATAACAGGTAAATTAGAAAATTACACAAACAGTAACAGTCAGCAAATATTGTCTATGACATTGTGCATTATATGTAAAAAGTTAGAAATGCTTTACTGCTGCAGACCTTTCCTTTATCCATTATGTACTTATTATGGTATAGTTACAGTTTTGGTATGTCACTTGAATTCAGGCTACAATTATTTATTTAGAATAAAACATGCAAATCATTTTTTACATCAAGGTTCTTTGTGTTTTGGACGTTATCCTAAAAAGTCAATGTTTAATGTAGGCATTATGTAAGGATATCAGGAAGCTTGATGTGGGACAGCGTATAAGTGGGTTTGTTTCTCTTTACTCCAGGGGCAGGTTTAACTTTGCTTTGTAAAACTGTTTGCATTCATGTATATGACCACATTGGTGAAATGTGCAGGTACTTTTTTTAACACAATATATTATTCTGAAATTTTCTGTACTTGAAGAGTTAGAACTTGTCATTTGCAGTTATTGAAACGTTTGTTCTTTATTTTTTTCCTACCTAACTGTATGTTGAGCCCCAAAACTACACTCAATAAAAAGTTATAATAGTATTTTGTATTTACATAAATTATATATTGTACAATTTAGCATCATTTGTAGGCCACAAACGAGAGAAGAAGAGGGTTTGACGTAAAAGTCTAATACTTTATTTCTTAATAACTTGCTACGTATTTTGACATCATTATTCAGAAATGTAAACTAGTGAGAGTAAAGCGATATTGTGGTCTCTGTTTCTTAATTGTCTTTTATTCCTGCATGTAATACACAGATGTCAGATCATAAATTATTGTGAAAACAAACTGACTTTATAGTGAGCTATTTACAATTGTTTCTTGAAGATAACCTAATGCTATTTGAAAAGGAAGAAAAAAAGACAAATTAAGTTCTAGTTCCTCAAATTATTTGCCTGGACTCTGACATTATCAAAATCAATACTCTTATTGAGAAACTCAGTACCTTGTTATATTCTGAATTATCAGCTTTTATTTAGTGGTTCTAATAGTGAACATATTTAAATGTTTTAAATCAAAATTACAAGTGTATGCATAAAACCTTTCTCTAGAAAGAACACAGAAGTACCCTATTACCAAATTAGAATTACACATCAAATCATTATTTTAAAAAAATAACCCCCAAAATCCGTAGTGAGAAAATTCCAATAGATTATAAAAGTTGTATTTTTACTTCCTGGAATAGAGTACATCAGTCAGATGTGGCCCTCATAATATAAATTTACCAAAGACTCCATACATCTTTTCTTGTTGCCATTTGAGATCCTGATAAAATTCTTCTGTACAGTTCTTTTTGAAAAGGAAATTATTCTTTTCTAATCCTTTGCATTTTCTTCCTAAATACCTTTTTAAAATTCAATGGTGAAATCTGTATATTGTGGATATTTACGTTGCCTTCATATTTTTGAATCTCTTTTACAGTCACAATATGATTTACCATAATTATGAGTATATGAACCTCAACTCATATATGCGTATATGAGTATATGAACCTCTCTGGATCCAGAATGTAGCTACATCTTACTTGGCCTCACACCTTAATATGTGGGGTTTCTATCCTAATTTTTGATGCTTTTCTTTTTTTTTTTTTTTTTCTTTTTTTTTTTTTGCGGTACGCGGGCCTCTCACAGGCTCCGGATGCGCAGGCTCAGCGGCCATGGCTCATGGGCCCAGCCGCTCCGCGGCATGTAGGATCTTCCCGGACCGGGGCACGAACCCGCGTCCCCTGCATCGGCAGGTGGACTCTCAACCACTGCGCCACCAGGGAAGCCCGATGCTTTTCTTATTTAGATGAAATTCACATTTATAATTTAGTGTACAATGTACAATTTTGTGGCATTTAGTGCCTCTGCAATGTTGTACCACCACCACCTCTCTAGTTTCAAAACTTTTCACTGCCTCACAAAAACACCCTCTATGTGAAGCAATTATTCTTCATCCCCCTTCCCATACTCTGGCAATCACTAATCTACATTGTGTGTCTATGGATTTGCGTATTCTGGATATTTCATACAAAAGTAACCATACAATATATGGACCTTTCAAGTCTGGCTTCTTTCACTTTGCATAGTGTTTGTGAGGTTCATCCAAGTTGTACAATGTATCAGTATTTCATTCATTTTTATGGCTGAATAATATTCCATTGTATGTATAGCCATTGTTTATTTATCCCTTTCTCCATTGGTGGATATTTTTGTTGCTTCCACCGTGTGGCTATTGTGAATAGTATTGCTACGAACATTTGTGAATAAGTATCTGAGTATCTTTTCATTTCTATTGGGTATATACCCAGGAATGGAATTACTGGATTATGTGGTAATTCTGGTTGTAACTTTTCCAGAAACCACCAAATTGTTTTCCACACTAGTAGCACCATTTTACGTTCTCACCATTAATGCATGAAGGTTTCTATTTATCCACATTCTTGCCAATTATTATTATTATTATTATTATTAACATTTTCCTAGTTGGAGTGAAGTGGTATCTCACTGTGGTTTTGATTTAGAGTTCCTTAACGGTCATCTTTTCATGTGCTTGTTGGCCATTTGCATGTCTTCTTTGGAGAAATATCAGGCCTTTGCTCATTTTAAAAACTAGATTGTCTTTCTTGTTGGTAAGTTGTAAATATTCTTTATATATCCTGAATACTAAACTCATTAGATTTGTAATTGCAAATATATATTTTTGTCCATTCTGTAGATTGTATTTTCACTTTCTTGATAATGTCTACTTTAGGCTGAATGTTTATGTCCCCCCCAAATTCATATGTTAAAATTTGATCCCCAGTGTGTTGCTATTTGGAGATAGGGCCTTGGGAAGGGATTAGGTCATGAAAGTAGAGGCTAATGAATAAGATTAGTGCCTTTATAAAAGATATTCCTGAGAGTTTCCTTTGCTCATTCTGCCATATGTGGACACAGTGAGAAGATGAACATCTGAACAAGGAAGCAGACTCTCATCAGACACTTTATCTGTTGTGCTTTTATCTTAGATTCCCCAGCCTCTAGAACTGTAAAAAGTTTCTGATGTTTATAAGTCATCCAGTCTATGGTATTCTGTTATAGCAGCCTAAATGGATGAAGACAATGTCATTTGAGGCATGCATCTTTAGTTTTATGAAGTCCAACCTATCTATGTTTTGTTGTTCCTCGTGCTTTTGTTGTCTAATCTAAGAATCCATTGTCAAATCTGAGGTCATGAAGATTTACCCCTGTGTTTTCTATTAATACTTTTATAATTTTAGCTCATATTAAAGATGTTATTCTATTTTGGGTGGATTTTTGTATATGGAGTGAGGTAAGGTGTCCAACTTGATTTTTTTAGCATGTCCCTATCCTATTGGCTCAGCACAATTTGTGCAGAGAGTATTCTTTTCCCCCATTGAATGATCTTGGCACTCTTTTCAAAAATCAATTGGCCAAAGATATTTAGGTTTGTTCTAAATTCTTAATTCTATTCCATTGCTCTATATGTTTGTTCTTATGCCAGTACAACACTATTTTGATGATTGTAGCTTTGTAGTAAGTTTTGACATCAAGGTGTGGGCCTTCCTACTTAGTTTTTTTTTTTTTTTCCAGTACTGTTTTAACAATTTAGAACCCCTTGCAATTCCATATGAATGTGAGAATCAGCTTTTCCATTTCCTAGAAAAAGTCACTGGAATTTTCACAGTAATTGCACTGAATGTGTAGATTGCTTTGGGGGCATACTGCAACTTTAACAATATTAAGTCTATGAACATGTCATGCCTTTCCATTTAAGCATTCTTTATTTTATCAATATATAGTTTTTAGTATACAGGTGTTTTAGGTCATTGGTTAAAGTTATTCCTAAGATTTCTACTATTTGTGATACTTTAATAATTAAAATTATTTTCTTAATTTTCTTTACATTAGTTTGTTGCTTGTGTATAGAAATAGAAACACAACTGATTGTTGTGAGTTGATTTTCTACTCTGCAACTTTGCCAAATTTATTTATTTGTTCTAGTAGATTTCTTGTGCATTCTATGGAGTTTTCTTTATAAAATCATGTCATTTGTAAATATAAATAATTTTACTTACTCTTTTCCAGTTTGGGTGCCTATTATTTCTTTCTCTTGCCTAATTGCTCTGGCCAGAACTTCTGATACAATATTGAAAAGCAATGATGAAGGCAGATATTTTTGTCTTGTTCTTGATCTTAGGGGGATAGCTGTCAGTCTTTCACCATTGAGTATGATGTTTGGTGTGGGTTTTTCAGATATGCCATTAATCATGTTAAGGAAGATCCCTCTATCCCTAGTTTTCTGAGTGTTTTTATCAAGAAGGGTGTTGAATTTTGTCAGATGCTTTTTCTGCATCTATTGAGAAAATCATGTATTGTTTCTTCCTTAATTCTATTAATGTGGTTTATCACTTAGATCGCTTTTCTTTTATTGGACCACTTGTGATAAACCTCACTTTATTAAGATGTATAACTCTTTTAATATATTATTAAATTTGGCATACTAGTCTTTTACATCTATATTCAATAGAGATATTAGCCTGTAGTTTTCTTCTTTTCTTACCTTTCTTATCTTTCACTGGTTTTGGTATCAAGGTAATGCTGTTCTCATACAATGTGTTAGGAAGTGTTCCTTCATCTTCTATTTTTTTGAAAGAATTCAAGCAAGATTAATTTAATTCTTCTTATGTGTTTGGCAGAATTCATCAGGGAAGCCAACTGATCCTGGACTTTTATTTATGGGGAGGTTTTTGATTACTGATTTAATTTCGCTGAGATTTTCTATTTATTTTTTTTAATTCAGCTTTGATAATTTTTGTGTTTCTAGGAATTTACCCATTTCTTCTAGATTATCTAAATTGTTGTTGCACAATTTCTTGTAATATTTTCTTATTATCCCTTTTATTTGTATAAGGTTACTATTTTTGCTCCAATTTTATTTTTGATTTTTTAATTTGCTTCTTCTGCCTTTTTAAAAATTAGTTTAGCTAAATACCTGACGGAAACCAACCCTGAGGAAGCCCAATTACTAATAAAAAATTAACTGTATTAAACATACTCAAAGAGCTGTGGTAATAACGGACAAAGAGCTGAAGGAAATCAGGAAAATTATATGGATAATTAATAAAGAGAAATTACAAAAACGAAACCAAATAGACATTATGGGGTTGAAAACTACAAGAGCAGACATGAAAAAGATCACCAGAAGGAGTCAGCAGTGGATTTAAGCAGGAACAAGAAAAGTATCAGCAAGATTAAGTGTAGGGCAGTTGAAATTACACACTGTAGGAGCAGAAAGAAAACAAAATGAGGAAAAACAGAACCCAAGGGAACTGTACGATATTATCAAGCACACCAAAATACACTGTTATTTAGAATTTATTAATTTTCTACTCTAACTCTACATTCATACATAAGGAATGATTGCTGGATGAGAGTTCCTGAGTCTGTTCTCTGCGCTTTCACTCTATGTATGTTTACTTTCCCTTCAATCAAAGAAATACACACAGTCAACACGGGCATTATGGAAAATAGAAAAAAATTTAATTCTGTAACCTTCTGATAAGAGGGAATAGTACGTAATTTTTCTATTTCATAAATAAACCAAAATATTCATAATCAAATAAACTGTATAATTTTTCAATATTTAATAATTTATTAAAACTATTCAACGAATATAAGTTTCTGAGATAAGCTAATATAATTAACATTACATGACAAGGCCTATATATGTAATTAATTTATTATTAATAAATTTTAATTGTTAGTAACACACATTTGACATTTATCATATAAGCTACCATGCTATTTATATCAATTAACTCACTTATCTAATGTCAATTAGCAGTTTAAGGATTAATTATTTCAAAATCAGTTTGTCATAGACTACTGCTTAAATGTTAATATGTCGAAATTTCTTGTAATTACAAGGCAAATATGCAGTTTAGTGAAATGAACATTTATTATTTATATTATGTGTGCAATAACCAATAGCAAAATAATTTTTTTAATATACATGAATCAGTTTTTAAAATAAAATATACAGAATAATCAAATTTTATATCAGTTTTAAAGAATCAATCTTATTGATAAATAACATTTCAGAACTTCTTTTTAATTATCCACTATATTATATGTCTTTCTTACTGTAATTATTCTAAGAATATTTAGAACAACAGTAAAAACAAAAGACGGAGCCAGAAGGTAAGTTTACGTAGGAATCAGTTAATAAGAAGCAATATAATTCGGGATTTATTTGTAATCCTTTTACTGTGTTTATTTATGGCCTAGAAAACAGCTGCTCTGTATTGCAATCGGCATTGCATTGAAACTATTTTAATGCAGCAAGTGGTAAGAACCCCAATTCAGACTGGCTTAGATGAAAAGGCATATGTGTCATCTTATGTAAAATATAATGACGCCTGTGATCACACATTACCACAGCATCAGGAGATTAGGAGTCTCTGTCTCTCCCTCTCTTCTTGGTCTGGCTTTCCTCTAGGTTGATATCACTCTTAGGCAGGCTCTCAGTCTGACAGCTGTTCTCTAAACCAGGCCTAAATTTTCCTGAGTTAAAAATTGTGCATTTCCTTCTCTGCCAATTAATTAAAATTCTCCAAGTTGAGTTTCATTAATGTGGTTTAAGTCATATACCCATCTCAGAACAAATAAGTGAATAAAATATACTTATGATAAGATAAATCATATGCTCTCACCCCCAGTGATCCCTGAAAAACCTGGTACTAAAAATCACAAAAATGAAGAAAAACTTAAAAAGGAAAGAGGAGGAGAAAAACAAACATATAAAAAATCTGCTGATCATAAAACTGGATTATTGATTTCCTTCTGCATTACATCTTTTGTCTCATGTACTAATTAGTTTATAACTCACATTGTAAATACCAGTACCAATCAAGAAGTATGTTCAGGAATATTTTAAATATCTTTACCAGAAAAAGGAAAATATGCTGGGCAAGCAGAAACCACAGATATCCAATATTAGAACAGATCTCACATAGGCATTTCTAAAGCCATAATCTAGGGAAAAGAACACTCAGTTCTAAACTGGAACAATAGAGAAATACCCTGTAGACTAATAAGATAGAATTGTAGGCTGAAAACACTGTGCTGCCTGCCAGTTTGTGATTGTGTCATCAAAGTTCTAGGAGAAAAGCCTATATACATATATATATATATATATACACACACACACACACACACACACACACACACACACACACACACTTTAGTTTTTCTTATAGTAGAGAAATAGATTTATAGACATGTACCTATTACAATGAAATAAACCAAAGAATACCTATTAATAGGGGAAAAGTTTAGTAAAATGTTGATATAGATAGCAGGTAGGATATTGCTAAAAGTAAAATGGAGTGTACTGGATGCCTTCTACCAAGATAGATAACCCTCACAATAATTTGTTGAATTTAAAGCAAGGTACAGCAAATGTAAAATTAAGTAACATTTGCATGAAAAAAGCTTAAGAGTACTATATAATTTGTATAGTGATGGGGCTGGTTAGAAGATTTCTTGCCTCTGGGAGGGAAATAAAGAGGAGACTTAGGACAATGGGAAGTGATCAGTTTGTACCATGTGTACTATTCCAGTTTTTCAGAAGGACAGCTATTTTTGATATTTAATATTAACTTGAAGGTCGTAAATGGAACAGAAGATTGTGTAGACAGGGAAGAGAAGATGCAGTATAGAACCTGAGGGAAACTCTGAGTATATGAAAGTGAAAGCAGGAAGAGGACACAGAACAGGTAAGAGAAGTAGCTGGGTGGTAGAGGCACAGGAAGAAGCAGATACTAGGGATGCAAGGAGTAAGATTCAAGAAGATGGTCAACAGTGACATGTTCTAGAGAATGAAGTGCGTGAGAACTGAAGATCCAGGAGACCAAGGCAAAAAGTTGGAGTAACAATGGCAAGTCAGATTACTGGCATTTTAAATAGAAAGGTGGAAAATGAGATAGTCGAGTCAGCAACAACACTCTGATTGTTTCAATAGTAAGAATGTTTTAATTTTCTTTACAATACTTCATGTACGCCGGTCATTGGCCCTTGCCTTATGTATGTTTAATCCTCACACAAAATTGGGAGGTTGGTACTATTATTATCACTGTTTTTAGACATGTTTTAGACAAAGGTACAGCAAGATTAAGTAACTTCCCTAAGGTCTCAGAGCTAGTTAGTGCTAGTGCCACATGCAAACTACAGAACCATTGTTTTATCACTGTGTTATACTGAATGATGTCAAATGCCAATTGAGATAAGGGAGAATGATTCCTTAATTGGAGTTGGAGAGATGTAAATTCCAAATTACAGATCGAAATTAATTTTGTCTTAATTTTGTTTGTTTCTTTGAAAGGAAGTTTGTTTTTGGTCATGGTAGACTAAACATGATTCAAAGGAGAAAAGGATAGAAGATCCAGAACATATGAGTAAAACCTGGGATGTAGAATAGGAGATGGACCCAAGGATGTAAGTGGGGCAATTAGTTTTGCAGAAGAGGAAGAATAAGTCTTGAGTTAAGAAAGGAGAGTAGGAGATTCATGCAGTCATGAGCTCTAAGAAGAGAAACTGAAGGTTTTCGCTGTTATCTTCTTCACAAAATGGAGAGCGAATTTTTCTGCAGTGAGTGAGGTGGAAAAGGGTGAAGAGAATGGTACATATTTAACATTTGAAAAATATCTGTGGGAGCCAATTGGAGATTACTGTCATCTGTTAAGAATAAAAGCTCTGGATTGAATAGCAATGAATGTATAATGGAATCCATCAGCCTGGTTTTGTTATTTTTGCTAATATCCATCCAGAGTACTACAGTGTTAATCTTATAAGACTATTCAGTGAGAAACAAAAACTACACTAAATGCATTAAACAAGAAGGATGTCATTTTAAGTAATTTGTAGGTTTTTATGCAAATGATATTACTTTCATCTTATATGGTGTCTCTTCATTTTCTCCATTATTTAGTCTGTACATTCTGCCAGATTATTCTTTAAACTAAACACATATTAGTTTCTTAATGTTCAGTAACATATTTTAACAAGATGGAATTAAAAATTAACCTTGCAGAATAAAGCAGTTGAAGTTTTAGCTTTAAAATAACGTGTTTAGATATAGTGAGGAAATAGATTTACATTTTAATATATATTTTTTGGAAATATTAAGAAAATATATTTTAAAATGGATTTTTTTTCTTATTTTTTTACTTTTTCTAATAAATTTCTTTTTGAAATAATTTAATTATATTGAAACTTAATATTTTTCAATGCTACTATATTTTTTAAAAGTCTTCAGGAAAGCTTCATAATATATGCAACCCTAAAGCAAATTTATGTCTAAGAAATTGAAGATATTGAGTGTTATAGTTCAAAGTATATACTTATTAATAATTAATGATTAATGATTGAGGTTTACTATAACTTTAAAAATGTGCATCAGAAAACAAAACGTAGACTATCAGATTATAAACTATCTGTAGGATAGCCTTAACTTTATCACACAAGTTCCTTATTGTGCATCACATACAGATTATATTAAAAATAGCCAACGGTGTCATATATTGATGTATGAATCATTGTATAATTTTTCAACAAAGTATCTATCAAATTGTGGAAATAGAAAACTTAAAGTATACAAAGATTTAATCACTGTATCTGAAGAAATAATGTTAATTATATAAACACTTGTACATTTCAGCCACTGAACAAAATATTTGATCCTGAACTTTCTGTTTGTATAATATGCTTGCTAGTGAAGTTCTGTCTGTCTCTATGGCAGAGAATATGTACAAATATTTAGCATCAAACGTTAAATATATATATGTGTACACACACACACACACACAAAGGCATGCGGTTTCCTAACTGCCTTCATGCCATTACTAGATTACTCTTAATAAGTGGGTAAGCCAAGTTAGACTATTTTCTAGACTTGCCTTTCTAGCTATTTCCAGCTGACACTGTGTGCACTTGACGTTTCATTTTTTTCTAGTTGTTTATTCTCTCAGCAATCACTGCCATGTTAAAACAAGATGCTAAGTGCTGTTAATCCAATACTGAGTAAAAATAGTCTCCTACTGAAAAGTAAAGTCTATGATAAAATAACTCTATGCAGCAATTAGAAAATGGCAGGCTTTGTGTTAGTGCTTTGCATATAGTAATTCAGTCGTCATCATAACAAGCCTCTGAGTTGTATTCTACTATCACTTTTATTTTACAGTTGAGATAAAGTAAGTTTAGTAACTTGGTACCCTTACAGAGCCAGGAAATAGTAAAGAGGGAAACTGGGTTGAGACAGCACAAATTCTCAATGGTCCCACACAAAACACACTTTTCACCAATTTTTAGAAGTGTTTTTTCTTCCTGGAGTGACCTCTTTACTTTTATTCTCAGCACAGTCGTTTTCATCCTTTATATTGTAGGCTCAATAAATATATTAACAAAATGACTGAAATATGTTTGTTTCTCTCAATGTTATATCTGTGCATAATGGTGAAATGAATTATCTAGTTCTAAGCAGTGACTCAGGATCCCTTGTAAGACTGCATTTCCTTTTAGTCCCAAAGGCTCCTCATGCTTTGTGCCAAAGTATCAATACATAGTTCTCCAATGCGTGGGTCACTGAACTTCTTCAAACATTTTCCAATCAGTATGATAAATTTTGAGCACACCCACCTAACGTGTATGCGTACTATAAATTATATACATGTTAAAACTGTAGTTCAAATGCAAAGACTCATTTTCAAAGACTGAGATAAAGTTGAAATTCTTAAAAAATATATTTAAATGACTTGTGGATTGTGAAGTTTGATGTTATAAACTAATTCTCAAGGCAAAATGCACTTGGAATGAGGTTCATTAACAATAGTTCTAACTTTCTTATATCAAAAAGTTTTCTTAATTCCTTAATTTTCAGAACCCAGTAGATCACCAGTGGTTTTATCTTATAGAGAAGACTGACTGTGAACTCATAGTTAAGTTTAGAAATGTCAGCTCTACCATTGTCTTGTTTTCTTAGATTTAGACATTGTCTTCAACCCAGAGTTTATTTACAAGAACCTTTAAAATCACCTTTGCATTTTATGGAGTTTGTTTTCATTTAATTTAAAATAGGTAGTATAATATATATTAATACTGGAGATGCCATTGCCAACATCCGCATTGAAGAACTCTCATTCTTCTCTCAAATTACATTGAGTACCTTGACTGAAACATGATTGTCTGAAATACAGGTCATGTGAGGACATCAGTGCAAATCTATGTATTAAATGTTGAAAAGCTTAGTTTATTTTTAATATGGAAATTACAAGAAATACAAATTGTTTTCTCCTGCATCCTAATGGCTCAGATTGCATATCCTCTAGTGTGCAGGCCACTTTGAAGTCCACAACTTCAAGAAAGCACACTTAAGGGTCTGTAGTGATCAAATACTAGGCCCATTTCTACATGTTCTGGGCAGCATCCTCATTTTGCCAGTGACAAAAATAAGGGCAGTTAATTAACCCAATCTGTACTAAGAATAAAACTGTTTGCTTACTGTGTTCATGCTCTGTGCCTTTGGGGACTGTAGTTTATGTTGTGACAAAAGGTTGTGTCAGGACTATGTGTCCGGAGCCCTTGGGCCTGGCTTTATTAACCCATCTGTTACACTACTTCCTTTTTGAGTTCCTGATCCTAGCACACTGGTAGGTCTGTGTGGGAACCCAAATACTTAGGTGAAGGGTGTGTTGGTGGAATAGCTGTCTAACATTGTAACTCCTGAAATATACTCTTTTTTAAACAGCCATTTTGGGTATTTTTTTTTATACCTATGGTTAAAAGGGATTCATAATTTTTAAAACTCTCTTTATGTGTTGTCACAAAACAAAATCTAAAATATTTACAAGTTGGCTTCAAACCTTGGAGGATTTACAGGGTGTTTACCATGGCATAACTCATTCCATTCAGGGCAATGCAATTTAGTTTTGGGGAGGTGTGTAAAAAATTTGATGATATCATAATTTCATTACCAAGAAGGAATCCTTTACAAAACTGAAGCTAAAATTATTTCTATTAAATGATCAAAGTATAATTAAGTGTAAATTTTCAAAACATTTGTAACAAATGAATTTTGACTTAGGGTATGAAAGTGTGTGTGTGTGTGTGTGTGTGTGTGTACTTTGTATATATATATAGTCATAAAATATATAATATCTGTGTAAATAAATGAAATTAAATAATGTAATTCAAATCATACATATATACATACACACATATGCATAAATATGAATACAGAGAGATATATATGAAACATGAAAAATATATGAATATAGAGAAATAGAGGTTATATTTTCATTTTTTAGGTTAATGTGTATTTTCACTTACCGTTCTGCTCAATTACTCATGATCACGATTGTGCCTTATTAGTACATCTAATAAACTTATCTTTTACGGAGGCTGGATCCTATTTGTCTGAATTTGGTCAGCCAGATAGTTTATACTGGCCTTCAAAAACTGCATATGATCCAAAGATGAGTAGAAGAAAATTTGTTAGATTAAAGGCAGGATACAGATGACAGAGAGCTGGATTTTTTTTTTTTTTCTTGGACGGACCAGAAAAGAAACCCAATGTGCTTTTATATAAGGACATAGCTTTCAGGGTAGGTTAGCCTGTTAAAATAATAGAGTCAGGGAAGAAAGTCTTTTCTAAAGTACAGCATGGCTATAAGCAAAGCCTCCTTCAGGGACTTCTCTTTCTGTTGCCTGCCTCTTCCTCTATTGTTTTTCTGTATGTTAGCTGTATCTCTTCTGAGCTTCCTTAATCAAATCATATCATTATTCTCTATCTCTAAATATTAAACATCCTTGGTGAGAACAGATTCTATTGCATCAAGCTCGTCAAGCTTAAGTTTATGAATAACTTCCTTTCTTTCAATAAATACTCATTGAAAGTCTTTATATGTCAGGGATACAGTGAAAATACGTTATTATATTACTGTATTTTATTTTCTTCAAGAGGGGAACTCATGCTGAATCTGTTGTTAAAAATGAAATGAGCCACATGCTATTTCCATGTTGGAAAACATTGCGTTCACAATTATGATTTGACCTTTGTAATATTCTTCAATGGAAAATTTTACTTATATAAATCAAACTCACAACTTTGAGAATTTTGGTTGCAATAAACAGGGTTTGCATGTCATTCCTCTGCAGGGTTATTGGAAAAAAAGCTAAAAGATGTGTGTGTGGGGGCGGGCAGGGGGCGGGGAACAAAATCACGAAGCTGAACAGGAGGCTATGATTGTGTCATAAAGTACGGAAAAAACATAAAAGAAGCTGAAAAAGAGGAAATGGAGAACTTACCCATGCACTACTGAAACAGCTGAGGCAGAGGAAGCCTCCTCCATTGGCCTTAAAGGGTGGACAGTTTGTACATACGAGCTGTATTTCTTCAACCAGGGTCCCAGGGAAGAGCTTACTCATAGAGTGGATCTCAATTCATCACAGCATCAGACAAGATTCAAATATTTGGTTTAAGGGAGAAATAAATAAGCATGAGGCTTAAACAGAAGTAAGACAACTTTGCTAGAATCTCAGTGTAACTAAAAGGAAGAGAAACCTTAAGACAATTTTTAGTTAACAATAAATTATAAATCTGATTGCAGATTCAAGATGCCAATTTGCTGATTCTTTGGTTCCATTGTAATAGATTAAAAATCACTTATAAAGTACTAATGTAACTTTGTGGAAATTATATCATTCCTTCAACAATATCTTTTTAAAAACCTGTTTAAAAATTAAAAAAGAAAACCTTCATACTACTTGACTTCATATGTCTAATTCACCAGGGCCTTTAGACACATATCTAGAAAAGGAATAGAATATCTACTATGATTACTCTATATCTAGTCATTCTTAATTTTAAGATCTAAGTGAAATTTTTTTTATAAAGAGTTTATCATCAATACATTTCATGGGATCAGTAGATCTTATATCCAATGCATGTTTCACTTGTAAGTTTGAAGTGTTTCTCTGTACCCTGAACCTTTTGTGGATTTAGACTTTATTTATTCAACAAAGACTTGTTTTGGTGAACTGTGGGCCATGTACTGGGAATTTCTCTGTGGAGCATGCTAGATGTATTGCTTGCCATAAAGGAACTTAGAAACTACTTGGGGAATTGCTTCCAATTCTGAAGTAAAAAGGCAATTACAATACAGGACATTACCAGGGCTCATAGTGCCCGAGAATCCCATTTGGTGGTTAATAATGACATCTGGGAGGAAGTAGTGTCTAAAATAAGATCAATCTAAGATGAGTAGGGTTAGCTGATAGGTTAGGAGGAGATGAGGAGAATATTTCTAACAAAAGAGTCAGAGCAGTATTGTTTATATGTGGAATCTAAAAAATACGACAGACTAGTGAATATAACACAAAAGAAGCATACTCACAGATACAGAGAACAAACTAATGATTACCAGTCGGGAGAGGAAAGGAGGGAGGGGCAACATAGGGGTAGGGGATAAGAGGTACAAATTATCATGTAGAAAACAAGCTACAAGGATACATTGTACTATACAGGGAATATGGCTAATATTTTATAATAACTATAAATAGAGTGTAACTTTTAAAAATTGTGAATCACTGCATTGTACACCTGTAACATATAATATTGTACATCAACCATAACTCAATAAAAATATTATAGCAAAAGCAAAAATAATAAGGGAACTCAAGATTTTGCCTGAATAAAGCAGAAAGAATGGGCGGTCCATGCCAGAGATAAGTAAGAACCAGACTAAGAGTGTAAGGAAAAAAGAGGGAGGGATCATGAATAATGCATGAGTTTCTTGTTTAAGCAACTCGGTGCAAATAATGGGTGCCGTTTATTGAGATAGAGAGTTTAGAAAAAAGACTATTTAAAGAACATGTCAACTTAAGATTTTGTATATATTATGATGAAGGATTTTGTGATCATACATGTTGAGATGTCTTGTGTGTGCTTAGGCATTTCATCCTAGAATGTTGAAGTAGAAGAAAAAATGTAGCACTCAGTATTGGATGTAGGTATATTTCTGCATTGGTGCAATAGAGAATAAAGACAATAGGAATCAGGATATAATTCATACAACAGCAATATTTATATTTGATTTTTCTGTACAGTTTGTTTAAAAAGTAATTGTGAAAACAAGAGAGTATATTGTTGACATTCAAGTATGAATTCAAACTTATTCCTTACTTTATGCTACTACTGATAGGTTCATTGTCCCACAATTTAGTATGATAACTGTACCTAGTTACTAAAAATACAGTATGTAATTAGCAAACATATATTGAATTCTAAATAAATTTTGCTTGACAATGTATATTTTCCATTAAGAATATTTTAATATTAAACAAAAGTGATTTTAGTTTAGCAAGATGTTAGTAGATCTGGTAAAAGTAAATAATAGGAATATCTAAATTTAGCCTTCAAACTCTTCTTGCAAAATGGCAGGGTAATTTCTTTAGCCTGAATCATTCATGTAATTGCTTCATCTCTTCAATGTACCTGTGTAGAAATAGCTTTAGTTTCTCTGTGTGCTAGAGATCTGAGGATTAAGTCAAAGCCTCTTTCCAATTCCAGAAGTCTCTAGATACAAATATAGTTTCATTGTATCTATTAGTTTAGTGAAACAGTTTGATTGTTATAACTGTATTAAATATATTATTGTGAAAAAAGTGCACCCCACTGGTATAAAGTTAAGGAATAATATTAAACCTTCAAACCTGCAAAGCTTTGTGTCCAGCATATTAAAAGTATGTTTCATCTGTACTCTGGGGTATTTTTTGGGAAATGAAAAACATTATGTCACAACTAAAATTAATACATCCAACTGCAAAGGTTCAAAGCCTAATAAAGACCAAATAATATAGTGAAGGATCAAAATAGTAAAGGAAGACAGAATAAGTATCAAGTACTAGTTCAGTTTTTTTAAAAATAGCATGGTTAATATTGTAGAGGTTAAGGCTTATGCATCTAAAATAATATACTTGTTCATGCTTTCTTCTAGAAAGACGAATATAGAATATATATTTTTAAATTTAGGATCATTAAACTTATGTTGCTCCAAAACTATCCAGGTCTTTATAACAACTTGAGAATATTAGCAAATATCTTATAACATGATTTAGCATACATTTTAACTTTCTACATAATTATATAGGAGTAAATAGAGCAGTACCATTTCCTTATATGTAAATTATAAAATTTCATATAATTGGGGAATATTTGAGTAAAAATAATATCCATTACTTTGTGTCCATATGTTATACTATACTGTGAAGGCTAGAATTCAAAATTTTAAATATTATTTTTAAGGAAATTATACTTCTGAGTATCATACATTTTTCTTAGATAACATTATCTTGAGCACTCCATTAGTGAAATAAATACACGGCACTTCTAAAATGTATTTTAACTCTACATCATAGTGGCCCATTAGGAGAAAAGATGTATGTAATTGATCGAACTATCAAGTTTGATTAATTGAATACAATTTAAAGAGTCCCTAATTTAAAATACCAATTGTCTAACTAGACTCTTGCAACAAATGTCTTTCCTAAATTCCTGAGGTAAGTTGTAAACTGAGCAAGTATATTTTCAATTTCTCCTGTGTATTTTATTGATCAAATAATAAAAGAAAGAGTACATAAATTTGGTTTTAGTATAGGTTTCCTCAAAGTTATAAAAATTTATCACTGGATTTAGTACTAAACTTCAAAGTGCTGGAGCTATAGAGAGATATCATAAACAAACTCTAAAAGAGTCTGAAACTCAAAGTTTTATCTTACTGTTTATTCATGGTTGTCACAGAAATAGGTACAGTGGTTCTGGTGGTGTCTGTATAAGAGTCATGGAGAAATATCCAAAATAAGTTATTTATATTTTCAAAAATATTCACTCTGCAACCTACTTATGTATAAAACTGTGCTAAGTAACATTGTATATATAATAGTTAAAAATAAGACAGATGCAGCCAGAGGACTCTAATATGTGTGTGTGTGTGTGTGTGTGTGTGTGTGTGTGTGTGTATAATATATGCAAAGTCATTTGTCATGAGGAAATGTACAAGAACGCAATTTTGTAAATTTCAGAGTTATTTAAAATGATATTTCTGAAACCTGGCTCATGAGACGTTATTCACACTGGTGTAAGAAAATAGGTATTATTTATGTAGTAGTCAACTCGAATTATTATATTTTCATTAATCTGCATTCATTACATCATGGATAATAGAAGTTAAGTTTATTTATTGAGTTTACAATTTTTTCCCTTTTTTCAAATTTCACAGCACCGTTGGAGAGAAAACTGAGAATTGAGAAGAAGTACAGGGATTTCATATGAGGTATGTTACATGATGAAAATTTCATAAATTAATTGCTTTTTAGTCATTTTGCTCTTATAACCCCTTTCACACATAAAATGGAAATTTAATCTCATTTCTGTCTTTCACAAAAAGCACCCAGGTCTTTATGGTCTAGATTTACTCTACTAGATACTTTATTTTAATATACTGATACTTTGTTTTACATGCAAATATAAGCATAGTATCACATAATATCAATAAAAACATTTAATAACTTTACAATTCTAGACTGTGTATTAAATGTTTTATATGGAAAATTTCATTTAATTTCCACAATAGCCCAATATCATATTATCTTACCCATTCAAAATGGAGAAAACTCAGACTTAGAAATTTTATTAGATTTAATTACAAAGTTATACTGCTTCATCATCATCTTCATCATTTTATTCATCTTCATCATTGTGAAGAATGGAATTAAATCATACACTTATTTCCAGGATGTAATGAAATGTATTTTTATACACAAAATGCATGCTTACTTCTCTAATAAATTGCAATAGCTAAGTCTAATATTTTGGAAATCGATGAGTTCTTTTGACATCTTTCTTGTTACTGCAATAAATACTGATAAAGTGCTATGAGAGGTAAAATTTCATTGTTAAAATAAGAAACCATCCTGAAAAATAGAGCATTTGGGCTGAATCTGAAAGATCATAATGAAACAGAACTGGAATGTATGGAAATTGATGTCTAAATGACTGAGAAGATCCAGCTGAGGGACAAAGCTTGGGTCCAGAGTTTTCATTAATATTCTTTGCAATTCAAGAGCGTGATGTTGGGGTTGGAGAGGGAGTATTGGGGTACATAAACTGGGGGGGCAACAGTAGTAGGTAATATAATAAATATATTTAAAAATATATAATAAATAGGTAATGGGAAAGTCACACTAGGAGTTTCCTAACAGTCTGTACCAATGTTCCATCCACTGGGCTGCATTTTAGGGGATTCTTTACAAAGAGCTCATTTCAACACAGAGTAATAATGTTTCTACAGTAGGAATTTAGCAATGAGGTTAAATCTTAAGGCAACAATGAATGAAATACCAAGACACACAGAAGCTAAGTCCATCTCCTCTTAAAGAGCTTCCTTTGAGGCTTCATATGACTTCTGTGCACATCTCCTTCACCAGAAGTAACCACTATCAGCTGCAAGGGAGTTAAAATGAATACTTCAATTGGACGAATTGCTGCCTCAAAGGATATTAGATTTCTGTTACAAGAAAGAAGGACCAAAAGACACCAGCAGTGTCTACTGCAGTGGGATGAGAAGGGCCTTTATGATTCAGAAGATGAATGAGAAGAGAAATAGAATTTATAAAATGAGAAAAACCCTGAAGTGTGACAGATATACCATCCTGAATTAAAGCTAATAAAGCTTAAATTTCAGGTTCCTCACTTATATAGAGACTTCCAAGGCCTTAGGGAGCTTAGCAGTGTATTCTCATGATTGTATGCTTTTATAAAATTCATAGTATTATGATATTTAAGTGAGAACTGGTTAAAGTATTCAATCTTTCTATCATAATTTTCCTCTTATATTTCTTTTTTGTGAGGATGTCATTTTTAGTATTCAGCTAAAGAAAATTTGAATAAAAAACATGCCATAATAAAAATATTTTGGAACATCTCAATAAAACAATAGGAAATTATAGACTCCTAATTTGTTCATTATAAATCACTTAAAATAGCTTGTTTAGTCCTCTTTTAAATTATTTATTATAAAATTAAGAGAAAATAAATATATAAAATAGAATAAAAAAAATAAAGCAATGGCATCAATATATATTATTTGGAAATCAAGCAAATCGGTATATAAATTAAGTTAGTTCAAAAGTAGCAATTTGGGCTTCCCTGGTGGCGCAGTGGTTGAGAGTCCGCCTGCCGATGCAGGGGACGCGGGTTCGTGCCCCGGTCCGGGAAGATCCCACATGCTGCGGAGGGGCTGGGCCCGTGAGCCATGGCCGCTGGGCCTGCGCGTCCGGAGCCTGTGCTCCGCAGCGGGAGAGGCCGCAGCAGTGAGAGGCCCGCGTACCGCAAAAAAAAAAAAAAAAAAAAAAAAAAAAAAAGCAATTTATTAAGTAGAAGAGATAGTTTTTTTTAAATATGTTAACAAGAAACTGGGCAGCTAGGAGATTTTTCTTAGGGCTGCCTGGAAACAGCAGCAGTTTCCATTTATGCCCACCAGGGGGCAGATACAGGTGAAACAAAACCTTGGACTTTGCAGACTCCAAGTTAAAGACTGCTAAACAGGGCCCAGGTGTCTGGTTGGTAGCAGCAAAAGGGAAAAAAAAGTAGCTAAAGCCAGAATAAGCTTTAGAAAACTCACAGAGTATCCTGGAAATGGAAGAATTTCCAGGTACCCATAGTGGCATTAAATTAGCAGAAATCGACATGAATGGGACTGCACTGTGGAGGATAGAGCACAGATTCTGAAGCTAGACTGCTTAGATTCAAAGCTGGCTCCACTGCTTATAAGCTGTGGGACCTTTAGCAAATTGCTTTAAATTTCTTTTTGTCTGAGTATTCTCATTTTAAAATGAAATCACTGAGAGTACCAGCTTTATGGGGATGTTAAAGAGGATTCAGTGATTAATATTTGAAATCAAAGAAAAAAACAGCTAGTACTGTTACGTATCAAATGGCAAACATTCTATAAGTATTAGCTATTATTAGATCCACAGTTAACTTTGTGGCCTAAAGATGGGGAATACAGTAAAATAGACAGCTCAGAAGATAATTCATGGACAGACAACTTTTGGTACAAGATACCTAGCTTCCACCCCTACTCCTGGAAATAAAGACACATCCCGAAATGAAAGAGAAGGGAAGCACCTGTACCAAACTAGGTAAAGTTTCTGCTATTTGTGTGGAATGAGGGCTTAAAAAATTCAATTCAGTATACCAATAAAATCTACTTTCATCTCCCCTTGAGTTTGCGGACCAAGTTACTATCCACCAAAAGATTTGTGAGAATTATAGTATGCATATGAATTGCACATCAGGGAAACCTTAGTTTCAGACACCAGAGAATGTTTCACAAAGGAAATTATTATAAGCTGAGTCCTAGAGGTTGAGACTAAAAATTCTCAATGCAAGAATTTTTTTTTTCATCAAAAGGAAACCTATAAGTTCTTGCCTAGATAACAGCAAAAGCATTATAAATCCTAATAGCCGAATCCAGAGTGTTTTAAGCCTCCAGGTATTCAAGGAAATGTCCTATCATTTCTACATCCGATATTTATTTTAAATGCACCAACTTATTTCCATTTTCACTGGTACCAAACTGGTTTCTGACCTAGATTTCTAGAACAACTGTAACTGGTCCTCATAGCTGCAGAACTGCTCTCATCCAACCCAGTCCCAAATCACAGCCAGGCAAGGACTTTGGGGAATACATATCTGATGCTTTTCTTTTTTAAAAAATTCAACAGATCCCCACTGTATTTAGGATAAGTTTCAGAACTGTTGATATGACATAAAAAGTTCTCAAAATGCTGATTTCTTGTGTGACTCTCTAGCTCCATCCCCTTGTCTGTCTCTGTTCCAGCCTCAGTAGAATGTCTCCCCATTAAGCCTATTTTCAAGGAAGCCAAGGATTGTCTCATCCACTGTATCTCAGGGACTGTGGCTTCTGCATATTGCCTAATCTAATGACATGATGGAGAATTTTTTCTTGAATTTATGTGAGTAAGATGTTCATACCCACATGTAATTTACTGTACTCCTCTTCATTTAAACATTAGGAACAGGGGCTCTGTGATATTTTAAAGACACTGTTAGATATTTTTTCTTAAGGAAACTAAATAAAGAGAATTCCATAATTTGTTAAATGCAAATAAAAATATAATAGTTATAATAGGGCTTCCCTGGTGGCGCAGTGGTTAAAAGTCCGCCTGCCGATGCAGGGGACGCAGGTTCGTGCCCCAGTCCGGGAAGATCCCACATGCTGCGGAGCGGCTGGGCCCGTGAGCCATGGCTGCTGAGCCTGCGCGTCCGGAGCCTGTGCTCCGCAACGGGAGAGGCCACAACAGTGAGAGGCCCGCGTACCGCAAAAGAAAAAAAAATAAATAAAATAAAATATATAATAGTTATAATAAACCCAACTACCCATCCTTGCGATGAGGGGCAGAATGAAGAGAAAAAGAACTGAATTACCCATGTTTGAGCTGTGTGGTATTTTTTGCACTTAATCTACATTAAATAGGAGTGACAACAGAATTTACTGCCCTTTATTTTTCCATTGTTTTTCCACAAGTGTTTGTAAATATTTAATTATTCGCATAAAAGTTAATTTCAGCTATCAGTAAGATATTAATATTTAATGATCAATTTGAAAAAGAATCATGGTAATTTTCACTGTAGATGACTGAATAATGTAAAACATTCATTTATTTATTTAACTAACATTAAATAATCAGTATTTGCCATAAACTAAACTATATTAAACAGATATAAAACAGATAAAATAGGGGTTCATTTTCCATGAGCTTATTATTTGGTATGTTGTGATCATTTTCTAAAATATCAAAAACAGATGTAATCTACTTTGTATTCTTTTAATGAGCAGTTATTTCCTAAAGATAACTTTTTGATCTCTTAATTTTGAGTAATGCAAATGTTCAAAAATTATCCAGACTATTTGAAAAATAAGTATAAAATTTTAAGGTAAGACTACCTTTAATGAAAGAAAATGATTTTAAAAAGTGATGACTGAGAGCCATGAATACAGAGAAAAATGAAACTATGCACTAAAATTTTTATTTGTTTGATATTTTTCCCTGCCTGTGATTTCACACTCTAGCCAGGGGATTTGGTACAAGCAGAAAGTTTCAATTGTCTGAAGTAAAAACTTCTTCAAATGTTGCGTAGCAGTCAAAGCCCAAACAGAGGGGTGATTTCTTCTACACTTCCCAGGTACTTGGACACACAATGGAATATTTCAGATCCTAGACTATTGAGAGTTCTTTCACCAAAGAATTACATATTCCAAATTTGGTAATAACAATAATGAAAATTCATAGAACACTTTTAGCCTGTGATGTATTTTTTTAAAGTCACATGTTCATTATATCCTTCATCCTTACAATAGATCACAAATATTGTTATTATTTCCCACTTCATGGTGAGGAAACCACGAAAAGAAAAGCTAGGAAACTTACCAAAGGGCTTAGTACAATCAGTATTGTAAGGGCCCCCAAAATGTCCAGTAGCTTTGAACAAGGGAGAGATTCAGGGAACTGACTGAACCATCTAACCACAGAGGCTGCTCTCGTAAGCAGGGTTGAGCATCCAGGATACAGGTGAGTTCCTGGACACAATGGACCTGTGGATTGGGAGTATGGCCAATTTAGATTACTAAGTGATGACAGCAGGGCCCTTCCCTAAAGCTTAGAACTTCCTGCGATTCTGAGATCAGGATGTAGGTGGAGAATAATTTAGATATAACTGCAGACTTTGGAAGGCTGGACAAATAGAGGATAGTCTGCAGAAGAAAGTAGGAAGCATAGCATTGTTTGGCTCTGCTAGCAAATGCCATTTCTCTGAGATTCCTAAAAGATCATTTAGAACTGGAATGGACATTTAACATTCAGGTGCTTTCCTCCAATTCTTAAAAAACAAAAACTAACACAAAAAACCCTCAAATCCATCAATAGCCTAAATTTGGACATGCCTCTGAAGGTTGGACAACCATGCTGAGACAGATTGTCAGGCTGACATATTGCCTATGCTGAAACAGCAATCTACCAAAATTGAGTTTGTTTCCTGGGAATAGGATCACTGCAGTAGAACAAAAGATGTCCCTCCTTCCCTCCTTCCCTCCCTCCTTCCCCCCCAATTCGCCGCCTTTTTTGTTTTTCCTCTTCCCTCCCTCCCTCTCCCCTACCCTCTTTTCTCTCAATTCCTTTCTTCCTTCTTCCCTTCCTTCCCTTCCCTTCCTCCCTTTCTTTTCTATCTTTTGTTTATTCAGCGAATATTTACCAAACTCCTTCCATGCATTAAGCAACATTTTAAGTGCTTGAGATAATCCAACAACAACAACAACAAAATTTCTGGACTTGTGGAGTTTACATTCTAGTGAGTGGACACAGAAAATTAAAAAAAAAAAAAGATATATGTCAGTAGTGTTCAAAACTAATAAAGGCTAAAAAATGTAGAGCATGTTGCAGTTCTTAAAAAAGAGATACAGATAGGCTTCCCTGTGAAAATCATATTTGAACAAGGATTAGAAGGAGATGAGGAAGTTAAGTTATCAATGGTGTTTTCAGTTTCACATGTCTACCTCACTTATCTCTCCTTCCTTTCTGATATTTTCTGATATTTTCTTTCTGACCAGAAATTATTCAGAGGTAAATTTCAATTGAAATTACTACAAAGTAAATTTTTTAAAGGACTAACAAATTTTATTTTGCCACCTAACCTTCTTCTTATAAAATTACCAAGCATATTCATAGCTACAAGCTTAAGATATTGCTGGAATTCATTATGCATTTTGAGAGTACCTTTCAAGTAGTGCCAAGTACGCTGCATTATAAAGCCATATGTTCTTCAAATTCTTTTTCTCAAATAAGATCAAAATACCTAAAGTTTTCAATCTAAGTTTTACTTCGAAGACATTAGAGTGATAAAATCGATTTTCTTTTATCTAACCTTTAAAAATAACTAATACACACACACACACACACACACACACACACACACACCTTTTGTTAATTATGTTTTCTCTGTTTACTCAAAAGTAGTGTGGGGAGTGAGGTATATTTAACCATTGAATTTAACAATTACAAAAATCTATGCAAATGTTCTTCTTTCAAACTTTGCTTTTTAAAATATCAATACAAAAATCTATCACCATTCCCCCCCACCATGGTGTTTGGACTGTGGTTCTTTTACATGAGAACTTCCTATATTACCTCATATTGAGTTTGAACTTCTATCACCAGATAAGAATCAAAGGATAGCAGAGGAAGAGGAAACACATGGCTGTAAATACATACATAACTACATATTTTACATACATAAATAAGAACTTTCACTCCATTTAGGCTGATAAGAATATAAAATATTAAAATCTGGATTTTAAATCTATATCTCTAGTGGGAATTGATCAAGGATAATATATTTAAAAAGCAAGATTTTTTTTAAGGAAAGAGGATCAAATATGGGTAATTAGGGAAATAAATGATTGCAATGTAACAACAGATATGGCATATGTAACAAACTCATGATATTTAAAATATTTACCCTTGAGATTCAAATTCAATTTAAAACATTTTGATGTAGATGATATGGTTTACAAAAGATGGAGCAGAAACATGAAAATGTCATCGTAGAATTTTCATGAAGGCTCTGGTTTAGAATATGCTTTGTTTAGTATCTGATATTGTTTATCACAACTAAAATATTAATAAAATAAAAAATAATATTTCACTAAAATATTAATGAAAGAAGGCAAAAGATTTCAATACATAGAAATATTTAATGTTTTAGACTATGTAGAGATAGTCCTCACAGTCTAAATAAATGGACGAAAGAATTCGATGGGTGGTTTGCTACTTGTTTGATGACTTTTTTCCAGAGGTAATACAATGAGAGGTTAATGCTCTCGTTGGCTACATGGCTGCCAAAAATGTAGACTGTTATATTTCCAATCTGTGGACACTGCTTCAGTTTAGACTGCATTATTGTATATCACCCTTTCTCCATACCCAACCAGTATTACTATTTTTATATCCATTCAGAATTCAGAGAAAACAATGATTTAAAATGTCGTGGAGAAATCAACTTTGGACATGAAATATCTAGGAATAAAATTTTAAGACAAAGAGCCCTGTGCCCACAGAGGGATGCATCTTAGAGTTATGGATTCACAAGTGTTTGATGAGCTCAAAGGGTCAGCCATTAAAACATTTGGTGTAGGAAAAAATGGAACATGAGTTCTAAAGGAATTTACTGAATGAATATTTGCCAGGTATTAGAAATTAGTCTAGAAATTATTCACGACAAGTTTCCTTTCAGCTACTATGAGAAAAGCACATTTAAACGGTGCTGAAATATAAAGTGACCATAACAAATACCTGAAATATTTTAAAGCACAGTAATAAATATATATAGAATCCAGACCAAGTAATATAACATTACTCCCTGTAAGACCCCAATATATTGTTTTTTCACCTTAGTCTCTTGGGATATCTTATCCTCTGCACTTTCATAATACATTTATCTTGCTCCCAAAAGTTGAGATTTTGTTTGAAATTGTATTGATTTACAGATCAAATTGAGAAAAATAAAACTAATATAATAACGATATTATTCTTCCTAGAGATACCTTTCTATTTATTTCTATTTATCGAAGTCTTTTTTAGTGACTTTCAATGAGAGGAAAATATGTATTCATTATATTCATTATAAAGGTCTTGCATTTCATTTTCTTATTTTTCTTATCACATGGATTTTATGGTTATTTAAAAAAATAAGGATTCTGCTTGTTGCTGTATAGTGTGTGCATATATATCATTAAATACATATATACTGAAATACCACGTTTGATTTATCATTGCCAAATTATCAATATTATCAAATGTAAGAATTGCAAACAATACATTTGTAACCCCAACTGAGAATAATTTAATATTATCTAACAAGATAACAAATGCACATACCCCTTTCCTGTCTATAAATATGGAGTTGAGTCAATTTATTATAGTACATAATGGAATATAATACAATCATAAAAGAAATGTAAAACTATCTTTGTATATTAATAAAAAAGGATCACCAAGATACATTATTGAGTGAAATAATGGAGAGCAGGTTTAATGATATGCTACTATTTTGTGAAAATATTTATATAGCTTTCCCTTTGTGTATGAAATGTACCTTTGTTACCTCCAGAGAGAGGGACTCAAGAGACTTTCAAACAAGGGTGAGAGGGAATCTTTTCACTATATTTTTCTGTACTTCCTAATTTTTGAACATGTGAATATTTTCCCTATTCAAAATATATTTTTTCATTAAGCTTCTATTGAAATTATTTTGAAAAATGCAAAGATGAGATGACAAGCTGAAATAAGGAAGAATATAATTGTATAAAACACCTGGGTCAAGAAAAGAAAAATAGGGCTTCCCTGGTGGCGCAGTGGTTGAGAGTCTGCCTGCCGATGCAGGGGACATGGGTTCGTGCCCCGGTCCAGGAAGATCCCACATGCCACGGAGCGGCTGGGCCCATGAGACATGGCCTCTGAGCCTGCACGTCCGGAGCCTGTGCTCCGCAACAGGAGAGGCCACAACAGTGAGAGGCCCGCGTACCGCAAAAAAAAAAGAAAGAAAAAAATAGTTATGGAAGAATTGACACCTTACTAGAGCAGCACAGAACAAATTAATAGTGTAAAATATTATAGGAGGAACATAAAAACACATTTTTGCACTGTTTTAAAAAAAGGCAAAGAGATGGAAAAGATAAAAAAATAAAAACTGTTGAAGGTAGAAACTAGAAATATAACTATAATTTGTGGACATTCACATTTGTAACCAATTATTATATAAAATGTTTCCTATTGTCCAGAAATTGACAATGAGGATTCAAAGCTGAAGATAAAAATTCATTGTTTATCCCATATCTATTAGAAAGCTACCAAGGATCCACTAAGAATCAGGTATTAGAGGGCTTTGTCAGGGTCTACCACAGTGTCTTCCATTGACTTCCCAAGGCATCACCACTGTCTTTTATATACACGGGACACTGCAATGGGGGTTGTTGGGGAGATTGTTTGGAATTGTGTCATTGACCTAGTTGGGAAGGTTGTGGTTTCTATACAAGGAGCTTACTTTTCAAACACAACTTCACAACGGGTGAGACTGGCTACTCTCCAAAAGAACCATTTGAAGAGATTAAAGTTGACTTGAGGAGTGAAAGCCTGGCATTTCATTTCACAGTCAGAAGTCTACATACCCAACAGCATTGATTAGCTGCTCTATACCTATCTGTAAGGTAAAGATAATTGAAGAGGGGTAACATGATATAGAGAAGGATTTGCATTGGAATGTCCTGCTTTCTCACTTATTGTCACAGCAAAGATGTACAGTTTCCCTTCGGATGTAGAGATACTGCAGAAGGTAAACTAATTGGGTTGTCTTGCTGGTTACCCAATTCAAGAAATGGCTGCTTGGTGAAAGGGGAGAATAAGTGGTGGAATTGGATCTAGATTTTCTTTTTCAGGGAATTGTGCTGTTATAGGATCCTCTGGTGTCACATGAGAGAAGTAGAATTTGAATACCTGATTCTCAGAGGACATTGACTGACAGCCGGTGTTAGTAGAAAGGCAAGAATAACAATCAAGGATGTAACAAAAACCAATAGTTAAGTGAAGTAGAATTTGCTTTTATAATTAAGACCTTGAGAAAGGAGGGAATATAGGTATTCCTGAGGCAGCCCATGCACACTGCCATCCCACACTCAAAAGGACTAGACAGCAAGGAGGACTGAAAAGTGGAGAGAAAACTCCTCCATAACTCCAAGTCCCCAAGATTATAAGTGTAGCTGGGGCTTGGGAGGAGGAGAGAGAGGGATTGATTTTGAACAGGTTATAAATTTGGTGTTTGAACTAGATGGATATTTTGTCACTAAACATAATAAAAAAATATGCCATCTTGGGCTTCCCTGGTGGCGCAGTGGTTGAGAGTCCGCCTGCTGATGCAGGGGACACGGGTCTGTGCCCCGGTCCGGGACGATCCCATATGCCATGGAGCAGCTGGGCCCGTGAGCCATGGCCTCTGAGCCTGCACGTCTGGAGCCTGTGCTCCTCAACGGGAGAGGCCACAACAGTGAGAGGCTCGCATACCGCAAAAAAATATATATATACACATACACACACACACACACACACACACACACATATATACACACACATGCCATCTGCCTAAAATAGCTCTAGGGGTCAGGAATTAGCATTCTGGAGAACATTCTTGAAAGCAGTCATTGGAGAAAATATAAAACTGTTTCAAGTGTGTATCCCTACAAGTTTAGACTGCTAAATAAATTAGTTACCCAAGGAAGCAATAGGAACAATTGGAGCAGAAATGGTAATATAATCATGCCTGAAGAGAATAATTCAGACTTGAAAAAAATCAAATCACACGTTTGCATTCTTGCAAGTCTCTGGGATTTCTTTAAAAACCAGTGTACGGTAGTAGAGATGCACTTTTGTGTTGTTGAAGCCCACAGATATGGACATGAAGCCACATCAGGGAAACTTCAGGGAGGAGGCAAGAAGAGTTAAGAGAATGTGGATTAAACACAGAAAACACTTGGTAGAGACCATCTATGGGTAAATGAACACCTCTTTCATATCAGACAATCATGCAGTGAGAATTCCCTGAACCTGCTCTGAATGCTTTGTTGAAAGGAACATAGACCTGGAAGAGCTGCAGCCATTTTGCACCATGAGGAAAGACAGTCTGAGAATGAGGCTAAAACTTTGAAAAAGTAGAAGAGAATAAAAGAAAAAAACCAGAGACCCTGCAAAACAAACAAACAAAACAAAACAAAACAAATAGCAAACAAACACACAAGAACCGTTTGTAAAGCCAATGATGTACTGGTCAGGGTTGTGGGGGAAAGCCTTGAATTGTAGCTTTTACCATTATCCTCAGTGTAAATATCAAGTTACCAACTTGATATCCCTGAATATGGATTTGGAAAGAGATGAAAACAAATGGCTCTCACTAGCTGATAAGAGCTGGTTCCAGCACATCACTGCCTGAAGCTCAAGTTGTTTGCAGACTTTTTCAACTGAATGAGAGATACATTCCCATTGTAATTAAAAAATGGAGCCCATAAGATACATCACTCAAAACTGAGAAAGTTTTAAAAGTGGCAGTGTTACTACTATTAAAGTGTTGCCTAAACTTGGACTTTCCAGGCAAAATGAGATGTTTGACCACCTTAAGGCAGCCAATTTGAGTCATGTGTTGTGACGATAATTACATAAAATATCTTCACTGATATTTAGAATTAAGTAATCCCAGCACAACTGTATTTCACCTGGTATGTCCATAAATACAGTGCAGGAAAGATAAGAGTTGAGGACTCATATGTGAAGCTCTTAATTCATAGCTATGTAAGGAGGTCTCATAAATTACTATTCTCTTTCAATGAAATATTTTCTAAAGCAAAAATTATAAACTGGTAGCCCTGTAGGTCACTTGTCAAATAGAGACATGTCCTCTATAGTTAACAAGGTTAGCCAAGTTAAATATATTTATTCCTGTATCTCTGTTTAATATTTGTATTATGGGAAGATCAGAAGGTCTAATACTACTGCTTGTTATGTTTGCTAATTTTCTCTTATTGTAGATTTGCTTTCTTGCATGTTTTGTAATTTGGGATTATGAGCTAATCTTATCTATGGAAAACCTGTCCCTCCAGAGCCAGTTTGCTTCTGCTACTGTTGAATTCCAGGCCTACCACTGGACTGGGGCCCCATTTTTATGTTGTTTTGGCTGAAGAGTTCCTTATCCATGTGTGTCATATGAATGTGAATCCCAATTTTTAGGTTTATAGTTAAAAATTCTGAAGGGTAATTTCAAGATTAGAACTGTAAATGCAGTATAAATTTTTACACTTCTTTTCTAGGTTTTTGTCTCTAGAGAGTAACTTTAATTTCTTGAAACTCAGATATTGATTTAAAACTATCTTGATATTTGGTAATTTGGGGTCTTCAGGATGTTTGTTTTTCAAAACACCAAAACCAGAAATGGAAGCATATTTAAATGGATATCAATTAGGTCTTCATCTTAAGTAAGTTCTGAGATGGGAAGGAAAACTAAATCTAAAAAGATCTCATGTCCATTATTGAACCGATTTATATAATCAGGTAACTATCATGAAATGAATAATTAAACCCAGGGGTTATCATGTTGAATCTTAATTAATCTAGATCTTCTCTTATAACTAAGAGAATACTACAAATGGTATAGAGAGGTAGAATGGGTATGGGAGTGTATAACACAATGTCTATTACATGTAGTCTGAAAATTGTGTTTTATTTTACAATATGAAAATAAAAGAGAGAGTCTTACCTTTAACCAGAAAACAAATATGAACTTGTTTTAACACAAAAGGAAAACAATCAAAAAGTTCTTCATGACATAGCCAAAATCAGGAGATAAAGGGATGTCACCTACTTTGTGTTCAAATAATTATACAAAGCAATATAGCAAATAATATACTCTGACATATTGTGATTTATTTGTGAATGCACAGAAATTTATTATCATATATACAAACACTCAGAAGAAAAGGCATCTATACAATAATTTTTTAAAAAATATTTTATTGGAGTATAATTGCTTTACAATGTTGTGTTAGTTTCTGCTGTACGATGAAGTGAATCAGCTATATATATACATATATCCACTCCCTCTTTATATAATTCTTGAACAAATATTTCAAGTGAAGATTCTACAACAATGATTGATTAATCAAATGATATAGTAAGGTGTAGAATAAATAATCATCTTATCAGAGGATGCATGCACAGCACTTCAGACATTTATATAAAGAAATATAAATTGCAAAGATAATTATAAAGGAGCCTAAAAAATACAATTCACTAAAATACTTAACAATTATGAACTAGATTTTAAATCTAAGAATATCAATACAATGACAACTCAGCCTGAAAAAGGATTTGGAATAGGAGCAAATAAAATTGTACCAATTCATTTATACTACAGAAGACCCATGATCTGGCAATGATCAACTGATATGGACACTGGCATTATTGTTAAAGGCAATAATTAGTGTGATAATCCCTGCAAGAACCACTGGCAGTGTGATAAAAAGTCTTAGAGTATGATGTACTTTAACTCAAATTACATTTCAGATATTATATTCTTTTTTTTAATACATCTTTATTGGAATATAATTGCTTTACAGTGTTGTGTTAGTTTCTGCTGTATAACAAAGTGAATCAACCATATGCATACATATGTCCCCATATCCCCTCCCTCTTGAGCCTCCCTCCGACCCTCCTATCTCACCCCTCTAGGTTGTCGCAAAGCACTGAGCTGATGTCCCTGTGCTATGCTTCTGCTTCCCACTCGCCATCTATTTTACATTTGGTAGTGTATATAAGTCAATGCTACTCTCACTTTGCACCAGCTTCCCCTTCCCCCCTCCCAGTGTCCTCAAGTGCATTCTCTATATCTGCATCTTTATTCCAGCCCTGCCCCTAGGCTCATCAGTAACATTTTTTTTATATTCCATATATATGCGTTAGCATACGGTATTTGTTTTTCTCTTTCTGACTTACTTCACTCTGTATGACAGACTCTAGGTCCATCCACCTCACTACAAATAACTCAATACCATTCCTGTATATGGCTACATAATATACCATTGTATGTATGTGCCACATCTTCTTTATCCATTCATCTGTAGATGGACATTTAGGTTGCTTCCATGTCCTGGCTATTGCAAATAGTGCTGCAATGAACATTGTTGTACACGTTTCCTGTTGACTTATGGTTTTCTCAGGGTATATGCCCAGTAGTGGGATTGCTGGGTCTTATGGTAGTTCTATTTTTAGATTTTTAAGGAACCTCCATACTGTTTTCCATAGTGGTGGTATCAATTTACATTCCCACCAACAGTGCAGGAGGGTTCCCTTTTCACCACACCCTCTCCAGCATTTATTATTTCTAGATTTTTTGATAATGGCCATTCTGACGAGTCTGAGGTGATACTTCATTGTAGTTTTGATTTGCATTTCTCTAATAATTAGTGATGTTGAGCATTTTTTCATGTGCCTCTTGGCTATCTGTAGGTCTTCTTTGGTGAAATATCTATTTAGGTGTTCCACCCATTTTTTAATTGGGCTGTTATTTTTTCGATATTGAGCTCCACGAGCTGTTTGTATATTTTGGAGATTAATCCTTTGTCCATTGTTTCATTTGCAAATATTTTCTCCCATTCTGAGGATTGTCTTTTCGTCTTGTTTATGGTTTCCTTTGTTGTGCAAAAGCTTTTAAGTTTAATTGGGTCTCATTTGTTTATTTTTTTTTTTCATTACTCTAGGAGGTGGGTCAAAAACTATCTTGCTGTGGCTTATGTCAAAGTGTATTTTTCCTACATTTTCCTCTAAGAGTTTTATAGGGTCCAGTCTTACATTTAGGTCTTTAATCCATTTGGAGTTTATTTTTGTATATGGTGTTAAGTAGTATTCTAATTTCATTCTTTTACACGTAGTTGTCCAGTTTTCCCGGCACCACTTATTGAAGAGGGTGTCTTTTCTCCATTGTATGTTCTTGCCTCCTTTGTCGTAAATTTGGTGACCATATGTGTGTGGGTTTATCTCTGGGCTTTCTATCCTGTACCATTGATCTATATTTCTGTTTTTGTACCAGTACCATACTGTCTTGATTACTGTATCTTTGTAGTATATTTTGACACTGGGGAGCCTGATTCCTGCAGCTCTGTTTTTCTTTCTCAAGATTGCTTTGGCTATTCATGGTGTTTTGTTTTTCCATACAAATTGTGAAATTTTTTGTTCTAATTCTGTGAAGAATGCCCTTGGTAGTTTGATAGGGATTGCATTAACTCTGTAGATTGCTTTTGGTAGTATAGTCATTTTCACAATATTGATTCTTCCAATCCAAGAGCATGGTATATTTCTCCATCTGTTTATATCATCTTTGATTTCTTTCATCAGTGTTTTATAGTTTTCTGAGTACAAGTCTTTCGCCTCCTTAGGTAGGTTTATTCCTAGGTATTTTATTCTTTTTGTTGCAATAGTAAATGGGAGTATTTTTACTATGCTGGAATGAACATCACCCCCACCCTGACAATAAGAGAAAAAAAATCTGTAAAATCATAACTTTTCTTTAATCCATCAATGCACTGAGGTCACAGGGCAATCAGCCTGAAATCTAAGAAAAAACAAGTGCTTCCAATGAAAGAGAGAAAATAAGACAATGAACAAGAGGAAGATAGGGCTGCCATATAAGTAACGTGAAATTCAACTAAATTTTTTGACAAATTGCTAAGGGCTGAGTGTATGCTAGCATGAGTCTAGACACCCTGGTAGCCTCAGACACAAGGGGAGTCTGCATCTACTTGTGGGTTCTTTTCCATAGTCATTTAAAATGTACTCATAAGAAAGATTGAGAGCAAGATACAGGGAAGAGCTTTCATTTGTGAATTATATACAAATGTACATAGTGCAATCGTGCAGGAGGGATGCAGCAGCCGTTATAGGAAAAGCACAAAGCCCTGTTCGATACTTTTCCTCTCTGGAACTAAGGACTTAAGGAGCTATTGAAGGGCAGCAAACTGACACACATAAAGCAAGGAGAATACTCACCATGGAAAAGAAAAAGAAAGCAACCTCTAACAGTCAGGGAGGAGCAGGAAACATGCATGTAGGAGATATCCAATCACTGGGGAAGGGACAGGATTGTTGAAAAGCTCCTCACCCCTGAGACCCATCGGCTGTTTAAGACTGAGACAATACAGGGCCACAAAGGACACTGCCTCCCACCACCCATCGCCAAGCTAGCAAGCATTGAGTAAAGAACAAGAAAATAACACTGGGGTAGGGGGGAGAGTATGGAGAGAGACTCCCTCTAAGGAAAAGATATATAAGCAGGTGTAAAACTGTTGGAAGAGCAGATATTGAAAAAAACCCATTGGAAAACCAGTCTTCAGCCTGAGCACAAGGAAACACTGGAGAAATTTTAATCAGAAGCATTGAAGGTAACAACATCCACAATAAAACAGAAACCAGTTGGACTCTCACATACCAATGGCTTAGCAGAAGGAGAATAACAGTTTCCAGGAAAAGCACTATTTACCTTTGTCTCAAGTGCCCTACATCTGATGTCTGCCTCTCAACTAAAAATTAAGAAACAAAAATGCACATACACACTGAAAAGACAAAAGCACTCTCCAAGGAGATAAAACAATCCACAGAACCAAAGCCACATGTGACCCAAATGTTGGAAATATCTGAGAGAAAATTTAAAACTATGTTTTAAAGGCTCTGCATGAACTGATGGTGAATTTCATGCAGAGATGGAACATTTAAGGGAGAATCGAATTAAAATGTTAAAAAAATGCATTAAAAGAGAAGAGTAACTTTGAGGTATTCACCAGTAGACCTCAAAGAGCCAAGGAAAGAACTACTGAATTTAAAGGTAGGTCAATTTAAATTACCCAAACTGAAAACCAAAGAGAAATAAGGCTTAAGCAAATGAAAAAACAAAAGGATTAGAGGACTGATGGGCTGCAGGACAAATCCTAATGACCTAACAAATGTGTACTTGGATTCCCAGAAAGAGAAATCCAAGAAAAAGAGCCAGAGATTGGGCAGAAAAAAAAAAATATTGAAGAGATAATGGCTGAGAATTTTCCAAATAACAAAACAAAAAAGAAAAATGCCAGCCACACAAATTCGAAAAGGTCAGAGAACACCAAGCTGGATAAATACCAACAGAACCCATACAAACACACATACCCACACTTATATACAATGTACTTAAAAGCTAAATTGATAATACATATATACTGAAGGAGGATAGAGAGAAAAACAACATCACAGAGAAAAAAGATAAGAATTATAATTATAAAAATTACAACCAAAGTAAAAGAGAAATTTATAAATCTCTTGTTACCTAAAAGTTACCTTAGTTAAATGAATCTTATAGCTTTTCTTAAAAAATATAAATTGCTCAGATGAGATTTATAATCTTTTTTTCTTTCTGAAATTAAATTACCTTCAATGATTTAAGTAGCTAGTGGAAATTGAGCCTATACCAGAGAGGACATAATATACCTCCTAGGAAAAAATAATAAATCTACATAATCTGTTACTGACATATTTTCTTATAACCTTAGTAAAACCAATTTTTAGTATGTATTCTGTGACATGTACATGAGGCAATTATTCATATTATCACACAAACTCCTATAAAATAGCAGATTAGGTTGATAGCATAATTTCTATCATACAAATCAGAGAGATACAACAGGGACACAGCCTCAGACTGTAAGTGGTAGAGAAAGGATTGGATTCCTGGCTTTACCTCTAACATAATAATTGTGTTCCCCTTCTGCTTGTCTAACTTTCTATGAAAAAAATATTAATGTTATCTTTTTTTATTTAAATGTGTACCTTAGGGTAAAGGCATTATTGTAGGCAATCTCAAGGAACATTTTTCCTTTTTTTTAAATTACTTTTTTAATTGAAGTATAGTTCATTTATAATATTATGTAAGTTTCAGGTATATAGCATAACGATTCAGTATTTTTACAGATTATACTCCATTATAAATTATTACAAGACAATGGCTATAATTCCCTGTGCTATACAATGTATCCTCGCTTATCTATTTTATATGTACTAGTTTGTATCTGTTAATCCCATACCCCTAATTTGTCCCTCCTCCCTCTCCTCTCCCTTTTGGTAATACTAACAAATCTATGTAGTATTTTGGACAGTATTTCCCACTAACACTCTTCTAAATCTGTGCAATTAACAACTACAAAAACAAGTTACAAAAATAATTTTCAAAGGCGCAGACCATCCTAAATCTGTCGACTTTGGATCACTTCACATATGGATGTTTCCGAAGTGGCTGCCCAAGTCTAAAAGGGGCACTAGTCCTTTCTGGGTTTAGGATGGCCTATGTGTGTGGGTGTATCAGATAAGATATGCTCTAGGGCACAGGAGGGTTCTGCAGAAGTGTAAAGGGGGCCTTGGAAGTGGCATTGCTTACTTTCAGTTTGTTCAGATTACTTGGTTAAAATTGTGTGCTTCACATAGAGCCTATCCGCAATAACCATCCTGGAATCACCACCCCAGATAAGTAATTAAAAAAGGAGTCCCAGGGCTTCCCTGGTGGTGCAGTGGTTAAAAGTCCGCCTGCCGAAGCAGGGGACACGGGTTCGTGCCCCGGTCCGGGAAGATCCCACATGCCGCGGAGTGGCTGGGCCCGTGAGCCGTGGCCACTGAGCCTGCGCGTCCGGAGCCTGTGCTCCGCAACGGGAGAGGCCACAACAGTGAGAGGCCCGCGTACCGAAAAAAAAAAAAAAAAAAAAAGTAAAATGTAAAAGTGAAAAGATAAGCTGCAAACTGAGAGATGATATTTTCCACATGCATAATTAACAAATCGTGTATATCAAGACTATTAGGAAGATTCCCTGAACTAGCTTCAGAGAGGGTGGGAAAGTTAAATGTAAGTGCCTGGAAGAAAAGCAGAACTGATGTAACACATTGAAATTCTTCACCACAGGTTGGATTCATGGTATGTTTATGGGATAAAAGGCTCAAATTTGTATTTGTATATGAGAAGTAAAAACAAAGAAAGAGTGGAGGTTGATGCCTATTGATGGAATTCACAGATAATGTCAATTAAAGAAAGAGAAGATGGTTTTAGAGGGAAGATAATAAGTTCAGTTTCAGACACATTGATTTTTCTATAGACTATAAGGCAATCAAGGGAAGATGCTGGATCGTATTAGAATAAGACTGAAGTTATTATTGATATGTGGGCTGGTATATAGATATAAGTAAATTTATGGTAGTTGTGAAGATTGCCTAGGGTAACTGCAGTGAATGTTTATGGTAAGAGCAGAAAGACAGACAAATAAACATGGGAAAGAATGCCGAGGAACAAAAACATTTCTTAGCAAAAAAAAAAAAAAAAAAAAAATTAGTAGAACTCATGAGAACACATGGAGGGAAAGCAGGAGAGAGTTTCAGTGTTACAAAAGCTGAAGGGAAAATATATCATAAGCAAATAATCAGCTGTATCACCAGTGTAAAATGGGTGTTTCCTCTAGTTTAGCCATGGGTAGGGAGTCTGGACCCTTGATAAAATCACTTGCAATTTCAGTTGGGTAAGGATATGCTCATTCTTGGAGGTAAAGGCAGCATAATCATTTCACCTTTTTAAGTCTTTAAAAGAGTAAATGTGCATAATATATTAAGTCTTTTATCAGAGAAATGTGAAAAATTATGATTCTCTTACTTTCAGCTTTCAACTTTTCCTGAATTTGTTTCATACAAACTATTGATTCTGATTCTGTAAAGGTATTTTAATATAGGTAAGCATGATGCTGGTGGTTTCAAAAGCATATAACTTTATTTTAATAATACATTATATACATAAATAATTAACGCAGTGTAAATATCTTAGCTGAATCATTTTCTCAGCTTGCTTAGAACTCTTTATGTAGTTAGGTAAAAAACAGCAAGAATAGTCAATCTATTATTCAACAAATTGTGAAATCCCAGCCTTTTGAGATTCTAATTTAAATTCATAGGAATAAATAACAGCTATTTATAGTTTCAAATAGGAGAAGTAATAACTTCACAGGTTTAGCCAAATATTTGTTTGGATTATCCTGCAAACCTATTTTATTACTTGAGAATGAGTATAGAATAATGATAGTGGAATTTATTTATTCATTTAACAAATATTTACTAAGCACCCACTTGTGTTCTAGTCACTATTTAAATTACAGGGATAAAATTGTGAACAGAAAAAAAAAATCCTTCATGGAGTTTATAATCCAATGTTTGATATAGATAAGAAAGAAGCACACACACATATTCACACTCACATCCACACACATACGTGTGCACATAGACTTACATATACATATGCAGTGATACACGCCATAAAGAAAAATAAGACAAAGAAATAATGAATGATGTGACCTTGTGGTGTGACAGAGATTGTCTTTGTGAAGATATGGCATTTGAGTAGAATATTGAGGGAGTGAATCAGCAAAGATCTTGGAGGAGAATGTTTGAAGGAGTGGGAACAGAACTTCAAAAGTTCCAGGTAGGAATGGTCAATAAAGAATAAAAATTGAATTATTTAGGATAGAGATGAGATAATTGCACTAAAAATAAACTTGAATAATTGAGAGAGGTTAAGTATTGACTAGTACACAATTGGAGGGATTAGTTTTAGGAAAAAACAGAAAATTCACCTATAGAATAAGAGGGAATGCAAAATATATGGATAAATTATGTTATTTTATATATTCTAAAATAATGTATTTTAGATTATGTTTAAGTAAAAGTTTTTAAAGGTATATGAACAAATTAATCGTGTAGGAAATTGGTGATAGCAGGTTCAAGAGAGAAGAAAAGGTACGGAACAGTCACCTCAAAGAATGGGAGGGTAAATTAACAAGGAAACCTAGGCAGTATAGACAGCTCATCTTCATACTGTGGTTTTTAGTTTAAATTAGTATTTTTTTTTGTTCCACCTACATTTAACCACACTAGGCCAAAATTAGAATAGGAAGAAAATTGAATCTAAGCAGTGTTCAAATTTACTAAGAGCGTTGAGTTAAAGAGAGAATGAAAAAGGAGTCAAGAATGCTCCAAGTGGGCAATTATAGTGATGGACAATGGTGTCTTGGGTGAGTAGAGAGAAGTGAGTTATAGGGAGACAAGGGAAAAATAAAAATGGTAGCATCAATGGATTTAAGGTCCATTAGTAGCAACCGTGTTTAGAGTATAAAATACTGTTTTACGGAAGAAGCACGGAAGAAAAGGCACTTGGAATTTAAGAGTTTAAGGAACTGGGAGGCCAGTATGTTGAATATTGTTGTGCATGGACAGGATGGTGAACTCACTTTTCTTGTTGGATAGGATGCTGTAAAATATTGATAGGTAGTTGCTATAGTCTGAATGTTTGTGTCTCCCCAAAGTTCATACATTGAAATTCTAAGTCCCAAAGGTGTTGATATTAGTATCCCAAAGGTGGGGCCTTTGGGAGATGATTGTGTATTGTGTTCTGAGGGTAGAGCCCTCATGAATGGAATTAGTGATTTAGTCCCATTATAAAAAAGATCCCATAGAGCTCCTTAGCCCCTTCCTCCACAAGAGGTTACAATGAGAAGCCTGCAACCCAGAAGACAGTTCTGACTCCACTATGTTGACACGAAGATCTTGAACTTCCTACCTCTACAACTGCGAGAAATAAATGTCTGTTGTTTGTAAGTCACCCAGTCTGTGGTATTTTATTGTAGCAGCTTGAATTGCAGTTGGGACTAAGACAGCAGAGGTGGAAAGAAAGACAAAGGACAAGAGCAGAAACCTGCAACTAATGGTAAATGCCCTGGGGATTGGTAGATAGCAGATAAGTGTGTGTGAACCACATACACAGTTTGATGGCATGTCTTTCAGTGGAACTGGACTTTTTTTTTTTTTTCTTTTTGACGGAGGAGGGAAGATAACATGCAACCAGCTATTATGAGCAATGAGGATGTCTACCTGCATCCCAGGTCTTGTGTTAATTTATCTATAGGGAAATTAGAAGAGTTAATTCCAAAGGGGACTTTAGGGGAAGCCAGATACTCAGGAGAGCCAACCTCACCAAGAATGAGGAGGTAAAGCAAACAGTATGAGAAGTAAAATGTGATTTTTTTAATGACACGGTGCAAATTACAAAATGCGTGCATGAAATATTTGGGGGTGACAACTCGAACTGGATAAAGGCAGATGCAGATTTGTGTGATAATACTATTATAGATAATCAGCCCTCACCTGAAAGATTTGGATTTCCAATTTTGAAGGTAGAAAATAGAGTGGGGATTAAGAGGGAATTACAATCTGTAGCCTCTGTGGAGTTTGTTGGGAAAATTTCTGAGCATGTCTACTTTTTAGGCATGTGAAGCCTGAGCACTGATAAGGCAGGTGAAGCCAGCCTCTGTTGCAGAGCTATCCAGAGGCTTCCTTTGGCCTTACTAGAGGAACAATGCTCATAAAATCCCGCCAAACCTCTGTCTCCTTCTAGGGTTGAGGAAAATTTCCCAAATTTTAAATCCAGTTGCTTCCACCTTCTACCCTTAAGCTCATCCTCCTTTTGCTCCTTTTCTGGGACAGTCTTGAATATTCTCCCCTCAATTGCACCTTTACCCTGGCTTCCTAACGTGATTAGGAAGAAAGAAAACTAGTTCTATTAACCAATCAACGTTTATTTCATTCCAAATCACCCTGTTGCCTGTCATCTGTGTGTGTCCTTTGTATCTCCATGCAGGAGCTAGTTTCTGTTTTTTAATAAATATTTATTGAACGTTTGAATGCTTCTTTTCCCTAATCATTTATATTTGTACAGTAAGCCAGAATATCTGAGTTGTGAACATGAATAATAAAATGGGCTTCATGGTAACCAAGGGAATTAAAATATGTGATGTGGAAAGTCATTGTCAAGACAGAAAGACTGTCATATGTCAAAAAATATAGATGTTTTTTCTCATGTAAGAAATAGTAATGTCAGGTTGGAAGTGGCAGCTTTATGCTCCTTTGGGTATAACACAAGTCTCTGAAGACTTTGGAATTGTCTTTGGAGACATCTTCAAGGTTCATTTTCTTCCCCAAGGTGTAAGATTTATGCAGTATTTTGGAAATAAAAGACATTTTATAATTGGATGTGTTTTAATGAAACTTCACTTGCATTTTAGAAAATAATAAAGAACAGGCCCCACAAATGCTAATTATGCTGAGTTGAATTCTTCCCAGGGGCTCAGAAGACTTCAATCTGTTTTAATAAGTAGTTTGTTCTTTACTCAAGCATCATATAAATTAGATTGAAGTAGATATAGTACATATTTCTCATTCATAGCATTTGAGACTTGCAGCCATTCTTTTGAACTCACATACTTATTTAATATTACAGAAACCGTTTAAATGTTAAAATGTCACCCAAATATTTTAATCGACAAAAAGTATTTTTCATACGCACACTCACACACACATACAGCTTAGAATGGTAATCTGAAGTGTCCTTCTCCACACAAAATCTACAAGTATGCATTTTCTTTCTGAAAATTAATTGGCAATTTACAAAATGTTAGCTGACGGATTGAAGGCCATAGAAAAGTGGGGACCAAGAATCTTAATTGTTACTGTATTGAGTTTATATTTAGCCAGTAGGCTTAGGCACCGCTATGCCAATTGATACAATCCTGAAATATTTTAGTAGAGGAGAGAAATAGTCACTGGCTGAGTTCTCAAATCCCCCCTTTCAAAGAGGCCCCAGCCACCCCAAATCCTACCAAAGGATGCCCCAACCTTCAAACAGCCCTACCCAATTTGATCACTACATTCACGTGCTCTAGGGTTACGCTAGCTTTGATTCTGATTGGTCAGTGCTCATTAAATCTTTTGAATATCATCATTGATTATATGGGAGATGTATCAAAGAAAAGCAAAGTGATATTTAATTGGATCCCATTATCACCATTGTTTTCATAGAGATTCTAGTAGCATTAAAGTTCCTCCATTAGGTCCAGAAGAGACTCCAGTAACTTCATGGTACTGATTTCCCTGCTTTGTACTGTATATCATATCTAATACTCATTTCTAATGAGTACAACACCAAGAGGCAGTCAGGAAATTCTATGATTAAGGTAATGGAATGAAGAGAGCCCTTTTCTTTTTCTTCTCACAGTTCATGAGAATAAGCAGCTAAGTGCAAGATCAAATCAGAATGTAAAAAGAAATCTAAAGAGAATGTCTGATGGTGCAGTTATCAAACAAATGGAAGAGAATCTAGTACTTCCAAATGGGTACCCTCAAACATTTGTTGAGAATAGCAGGTTTTGGGTGCATAGGATGGGAGGAGAAGCTTCCCTTGACCTCATTTTGTATCATAGTGAAAAGGGAGATGGGACAGAAATATACATTCATATCACTTTGTAGGTATGGTAAATATTTTATTATTCCGTTGCTTGATCATTCCACTATTAACTAAAAGAAATTCAAACAGATGTCACTATAGGATATTGTCTTTTAGAACCAGAAAAGTTTATTCTAAAATTTGTAAGAAGTTTATAAGAAAAATATTCAAAAAGAGGCAGGAAATTTATGAAAAAGAAAGGGTAACTAATGTATTAAGGATGATTTTCCCTATCAGTTATTTAAACATGAAAACTAATCATAAGGATATCTGATATCTTGTGTGCCAGGTTAAGTGCCACGCTCTTAATATTTTATAGTCCTGGTTCTCAAGGATTATCTCTGTTTGAATGGAGGTCAAGATATGATCTGCTTTAGGACGATGTAGTAACTCCACGTGCAAACAGTGACACCCCTAGGAAAAATAAAAGAGGGATGCTGCTTCTCTGAGTAGAGGTTGGATGGTTTGGGTGTGTAGTTACTTTTACCAGAAAAGAAACTGAGGTATCAGCTCACAACTTTTGTTTGTTATTGTTCAGTACATTTATTATTTTGCATTCTAAATAAGAGGAATTATATTTCAAATATCCATGCACCCATGCACTTAAGAATTCAGAAATCTGTGTTCTCTTCCCAATTCAGAATCCTTACTGTCCACCTTTTTTCCCCATCAGAGGAAAAATGAAATCTTTAACTGAGGTTTAGCATTTAAACACATTTTTTTTTACATTTTTTCACACATATATATATGTTAAAAATGTATTCCTAAGGAGTACATTAGTCTTTTATATGTTTTAAAACTTTAGGTAACTGGTACAATGCTCTGTGAATTCTTCTGGAAATTGTGTTTTCACCCCCTCCCCAAAACTGACTTGAGTTACATACATGTTGATATGTGTGACTCTGTTTCACTTATTTTGCTGTTGCATTCCATTGTATCCATTCCTCTGCTCTTGCAGAGCAATTTCCCTAGTGTTCACTCTTAGGAGTAAAAATTCAGTGGTAATAAAATAAATGGTGCGTTCAAATTCTTGTCCAAAGAGATCTTGTCCAAGGGTTTTCAGAGGTGGCTGTTTGCATTAGCAGTTTATGAGCTTTCCCATTACTGTATAAGCAGTGCCACATACACTATTTTCAGATTTTTTAAAAGCCACCCATATCTTGGGTATGAAATTTTATCTGGGTAGTTTTAGTTTCTATTGTCCTGATGTGATATTGTGATTCATTTCATATATTTACTGATTATTTAGGTTTCTTTTCTATATATAGCTTTGCCATATCTTTTATCTGTTTTTCTATCATATTTAACTTGTTGATTTATAGAAGTTCTTTATATATTATTAGATGAGATAAATACATGTATGTATAATCATTGTTATTAGCATCAATCGTTTGCAATGTATTCTTCCTAAATGTAATGATCTTTACTCTTTTATGGTGTCTTTTGATACCCAAGGTTATATAATTTAATATGGCCAAAGTGTAGATATTTTTCTATATTATTAATACTTTCTATAAAGATGTTCCCTTGTAATTTATTTGTATTTTTGTAATTTATTGTGCTTTTCTATAGTAAGGTGTATATTCAATAGAAACCGATTTTTCTGTATGGTGTGAGGTAGGGATTTTTTTTTTTTCCACATGGATAATTAAACATTTCTAAATTGTTGATTAGTTAGCCCTTACCCATTGCTGTGCAATGCTCCTTCACTTGTATATTAAACCCCCCTGTTTAGGCCTGGGTTTGTGGGCTCGTTCTTCTGTTCTGCTTATCTGTTTGTTTATTAGTGAAGCAGCACCACATGCCTGTAGCTCTTAAAAATAATTGGGATCCTCTTCTGGACTTCACAGGTTTGCTTTGGCAGAGACAGTTCTTAACCTGTTGGCTTAGTTTGGGTTTCTGGGTATGTTTGCTGGTAATGTCCTTGGGAGGGTGGGGCCTGCTATTATGGTATATTTTGGAGTGAGGCAACTGTTCAGTCTCTGAGGATGGGAATGGGGAGGGTGTGCCACTGGCTGAGAACATTTGGATAGGACTGCTGGCTTGATTACCTCCCCAAGTGAGGCTGTAGACTGGATTCTACAGCTGCCTGAGATCTCTGGTCAGGCTTACTAGATGGTTGGGACTGAATACTATGATCAGTGTAGATGGAACTATGAATTAGTTTCCTTGTCCTAGGCAGCAGCATGAGCTCCAGGGCCTGTACAGCTCATTGTTTGGGGACCCACATTAGTCCAACGTGTGCACTGAATTTCCTGGTCAGGTGAGGCTAGCAGTTTTTCTCTGCACATGGGGGAAGATACAGGTTGTGCTGTCTGTTCAAGTGCCACAGTAGTAGGGATGTTGATTGGGAAATGCACCTTCTTGTGTGCTCTGGTTAGGTTCCCTGGTCAGATAGTCTGAAGGCTGTATTCAGCAACAAACAAATCTATGAATTAGATTCCCTACCCAGGCACAGCAAGAGAATCAGCTCTAAAGCCAGTAAAGCTTTCTGTTACCTTAACTCAAGCTGATCTGCACCCCCAAGTTTCCTGTCTGAACAGACCCATTGGCTTCGCACGGCAAACTTTCAGATATGCTGACCTCTCTTTTCGAGTGTCTCTGGGCCACACAGTTTCCAGCAGTTGTTCTCCTTCTTTCCTCGTCAGATGGGTCTGAAGACACTCTCCACAGTGGGTGGGGCTGTGTCTCAGCTCTCTTGCCTAGGCAGGAGGGGGACTGGCCACTCCAGGCTACTGTCAATTTCCTAACAGGCTCTCAGGTTAAGATGGGCAGGAGTTACCCTCAGTCTTGGCTATGAATGAATCCCCTTGCCTGTATGTAGCAAGGGAATGCTCCACTCCCTTGTACTGGCTTTGCTCTGGGGATGATCAGCTCTGCTCAGCACCTCTTGGCTCAAGCACCATGGGACTGCACAGCTTTCAGGAGTTGTCACCAGTCCTTCTAGTAAGATGGGGCTGGAAAACGCTCTCCACAGAGGGTGAGGCTGTGATTCATCTTCTTGCCTGAACATGGCCAAACTGGGCCTTAGGACTAGTAAAACCCTTCATTTGAAGATTCTAATAAGGCAGATCTATACCCCACCAAGTTCCCTGGTTAAAGTACACCCCCAACTTGGTTCTGCAGATGAGCAAATCCTCTGGTTGGGATTATTAACTGAGCACCACAGATGTGAACTCAATCTTGTTGATTTCTACAAACCCCTCCCCCCTTATCCATCAGAATCAGATTCCCGGGTATTGAGTCCACAAATTCCCCTGCAATCCCAGTGGTGCAAGATCAGAGTAGGTGCTTTTTCAAAGTGACCCACAATGCTGGAGAGGGACTATTTGTCCCCTCTTGGTTCTCTTTTCCCACTGGAGAAACCAGAGGCTCAGGGGAGACCACTCTACATGGTGCTACATTGGCATGGGGGAGGGGCAGTGTGGTCAACTTATAGCTACTTGTCTTACCTTCTAATATGTTCTGTCTCAGTTTCTATTGTGCAGAGAGTGCCTCAGTCTCACCCCTATGTTTTAGGACTTTCTCAGTGGTGTCTTGGTCTTGATAATTTTAGTTGTTCTTCTTATGAGAGGAAGCAAAGTCAGGAACAACCTATGTCACCATCTTGGTGAGGTGACTCCTCCTGAAATGCCTTTTTATTAAGTTGAAAAGTATCCTTCTTGTTTCTAGTTTGCTGAGGGTTTCATTATTTATTTTAACCATACTGCATTTTGAATGTTATCAAAAATATTTTTCTGCCTGTCTTGCTTGAGCAGTCATTTTTATTTATGTCCTGTTAATTTTACAAATTACAATAAAGTATGCATGCATGTGCTTGTGTGTGTGTATATAAAACAACTTGCTCTTTGTGGTAACTACATCCATAAGTAAGATTGGCTGGTAATTTACTTTTCTTTAATACCTTTATCTGATTTTTCATAAGAAGGTGTATTACCCTCGTATTATTGGGAAATGGGATCTTTCAGGTCTTTCCTCTCGTTATATTCCATGGCGTAGTGTGAAACCATATACCAATGAATTTGATAGATAAACTCTGATTATAAGTTCTTAGTGAAGACTTTTTCCCAGTGTAGAACCAATTCTGAAACCTCAACTTGGCTTATTTTCTCCATTTTCTGACCAACAGTTTTTTTTAAAGTCTACCCTTTCCTGAGAGTGTTTCTTCAAGGGACCTTGCAACGTGCATGGGTCTCAGTTCCATTCCCCCTACCCCACTCTGTGTGTTGACACAAAGGATCCTGTCCCTTAGCTGCTTAAAAATGTAAGGCTCTGGGTCTCACTCTCAGTGAATGCTACCAGGAGAGCTGCAGGTTTCTTTCTCACTCACCCACTCCAATTTTTATGTCTTTCTCCTTGGCAGTCTTGAGAATTTTACTTATAAACATTCAAGTAAAATGATGTTTGTTATATTTATGCAACAACTTCAGGTGTTTTGTTTGGGGGATTTTTTCATACATTTAATTTTTGCTATTATTAAAAAGAGAGCTGACATGTAATTTTAAAGATTCATAAATTTAGTTGTAAAAATCATTTTGAAAATATTTTAAAGATTAAACTAGGAAAGAGTAATTTACAGATATTTAAGAAACTTCCAGCATCTTTGTTTTAAATCTTTTAACCATATAGCATAATTTTTATATTATCTCATTTTGAGTGACCTTATTATTAGGGAATGTTTATATTTTTTCACATGTATTAAGCCTTGAAAAAGAAAAGCTTTATAATTTCAGAAGGAATAGTATTTAAATGATATTTGATTATAACCACAGCATTAAGAAATGATTCTGTAAAACACAAAATCAAAAGAAGAGAAAAATTAGAAGGTATTATTAAAATCAAAGACTCAGAGGTAATTTTAGAGATGCATATCCACAATTCTCTTTGGATATTTCTCTAGTAGAAGAAAACAAGAAATTAGTGAGTTTTTCTGGCTAGATCACTCATTACTCACTCATTTACAACTTTTTTGGTTTGCTCCTTGTACATGCCTAACTCAATTCTTGAGATAGAGCAATACGTAAGAATGACAAAATGTTTCCTCATAAATCTTGCCTATGTTATAGTGAACAAAGCAGAAAATCAACTAATAAAAATATAAATAAAACTCATGGAGTGATAAGTGCTAGGAACAAAAAGCAGAGTAAGCAGCCAATGAGCCAGAGGGATGAGAGCAATTTTTAAAATGATTGTCAACAAAACCTCTTTGGGAGGTCTTATTTTAGCAGAGACATGATGATATGAAGGAGAAAGCCATTATAAAATCTGGGGACGAAGTGTTCTGAAGATACAAAAATGAGAGCAGAATTAGCCTGATGTATTCAAAAAGTATTGACATTGGCAGTGTGGTTGGCATGTGAGATCCCAGGAGAACATGGTAATAGCAAGCAGGGAGAGGAAGACGGGGTCAGATCGTATGCAGGCTTTTGGGTGATCTGTCCACAGAATTCACAGCTATACAAGGACAGTTTTGAACAACAGGCATAAACTATGACTGTCCTAGGTTCTCCAGGTCAAATTGCTGCACTGACTACAAACAAGATATGGAGTTTATATTTTACCCTAAGTGTAACAGAAAAACTTACAAATGTTTTCTGTGGAGGGGTGTTGTGAGCTGACTTAGTATCTGAAAGACCACTCTGGTCCTGTTTCATCCATTTATTTTATACTCTGGAACTGAATATGTAGAAAAAGTCCTGAGGTAGCAGGAGAGGAAACATTGAGACCAATTCAGAGGCCCAGGTGGCCATTATTCAAGAGGGAGAAGATGACTATTCAGGTTAAGAGGGTCACTGCTGATTACTTGCAGATTTGGAGGTGTTAAGAATCTTTGGAAGGAGCAAGTAGTAAATTTAGTAATGAAATAAATATTTGTGTGTGTGTGTATGTGTGTCTAATATATATACATATTTCAATTATAGGTAATATTTACCAAACTAAGATATGTTAGTAAGTTATATACTCAAAGTTAATAAGGTTATCTTTTTAAGGTACAATAATTTTTCTGCAGGTTAAAAGCAATCATATTAATACTATGACCTTTATATTGTATAATATCATTTTTATGTTTTTCCAATAACTCATAAGAAGATTAAGAATATTTCATACACTGGAAATAGCGTGACCCCTGGAGTTACGATAACCAAGTGTCTGTCACTTGCAGCCATGTATTTTTACACGTTCCCTAACCTTTCTAAGCCTCAGTTTATTGTCTTTGTATGTGTGGTTAAGAGGATTTAAAGAGCTAACAAATTTAAAGATAAAAATATAGATACTGTTTCATATTAAACTCCTCAGAATATGGTAACTGTTTATCATCATTTCATCATTATCCTCATCATCATCACTGTTACTACTCATTGAGATCTGGACCATGATGTTTCTGTCAGCACCAGGTTTTGAAAATGGGTATTTTATTCATCCAACTAAATGGATAGGATTCTAATAAAAGTATCTACCAACCCAGCTTCTTGAAGACTCCTAAAAATAGTATTTAGTAAATTTAAGTTTTAAATCAGAGCTATTTATGTAGAAGGAGATCATTCCAAACAAAACTTCTCCATAGGATTTTTTTAAAGGAAAAAAATGTATGACCAAAATTATCTTGCCTATTTTGCTTTTTAAATTACTAAGTGCTAAGTAGAGACAGAGAGAGAACAAAAGAGAGATGCTGATTAGTAATTTTATTTTTCCTGTTATTATTGTTAAAGTTGGAGAATAGGTTGTTTAAAAAAGTGTTTCCATAATCCTTATTGCACTGAATCTTCATTAAATTCAGTAAAACAATATATTATTATTTATTATGTAGTAATATTTCAGTTATTTTTTGAAACAGAATATGTAATCATAGAGATTAGTTGAGTTGTTCAGGATTATACAATAAATCAATGGTAGAAATTGTACTGCAATGTATATCATATAATCTTACTTAAACTCTCAGTGTTATTAAGTCACAAATAAGAGCCATCCATGTAATGAGGTTTGGTTTCTTTATAAAATTTTGTATAATTTGTTAAAAATGCTTTATCAACTCCCTTTATATAGGTATTTTTATTTTACTGTAGTTCTACTGTAGACTACTGTAGTTCTACTTCTATTATACATCTAAAAATACCTTTTCTTCCTTCTCAGTTTTGCTCCAATATTTGTAATACTTCAAACCGTATCAAGAATTAGGCCCGATAAGAAGGTTCTAATGCTGGATGACTGTAAACCTAGTGATGTAGCTTTCCTATGAATTTATTTTTAACCTTAAAAAAATTTGGATGTCTTGATTTTTCAGTTTTATATGAAAATTACAAAGTGATGTGTTAACACACACACACACACACATATATATATATAGATACAGATATATAGATACATGTCAAATTACATAAAGTATATAGATTGCTAGCTAATAACATAGACCTAATTGTAATTTATATTAATATTCATAAAAAGCGAGTTATATTTTGACCACTAAATATCTAGCTTTAATTTACTTATTCAAAAATATTCAACAGATCACTGCTTCTGAGGACCATTCATATTTATGGGACAAATGTATATACATACATACACTCTTTGCTTTCTTACTCCCGTATTTGTCATCAAGTATCTACTGAAGAATTGATTTACATTTTTGAAAATCCTTAATAATCTGAATGTATATGTTCAAATATCCTTTACTTCATCTCTATATTTTAGCATTTTAAGTTCATTGTGTTTATATTTGTGAAATAAATAATAGTACATAATCTCACCATGGAAACTCAAATTGATATGTCTTTCATAGTTTTTATACCTTTCAAATATTAAAATAGAGAAAAATAAAATTTAAATAACCATGTTATAGAAATAAGCATTTTATAGAAATAAAATATTAATGTGATTATTCTTTATCAGAACAAAATTTACTCTAAGAATAAAACACATATTTACCCTAGAAAATATGGAATTGGAATTCCATATTGGAATTAAAATATGCTTAACTTTGAACATATTTTAATAAAATATTGAAATGACTCATATTTAAAGTATGAATAATATTCTATTTTTAAATTCTCTGGCATTACTCAAAAAAGCATTTTAATTCAAAGTTAGGATATTGCTTTGTCAAGATTGAATTGACCAGACCTTATTTATGTGGAGAGAATGTGTTGATAGAGCATGACGTAAAGAGCACATAGTGCAGACTCTCGCATGGTTCTGAATAATCTCCTTCTTTTTGGTAAATGTAACTGTCTTCTATCATATATATATCAAGTTGATTTTTCAAATTGAGAGTGAAAAATGATTTATAATAATGATATCTCTTATGGCCTTGATACCATCTTAAAGTAATTTTTAACATATCACTTCATCTGTCATAATAATAATATCGTTTTTCCTCTAATACTGACTAAAATTTAACTTTAACCTTCACATCTCAATTTGTATTATTTTTAAAAAGGAAAAGGGAGAGGAATAAACTGTATATGTGAAAAGGTACCTTTTAGAATTCTGTTCTGAAAAATAATATTAATTGAATATTTTTGGCAAATCTTCCTCTGAGTAAAAATAAAATATTCTTTTAAAGTGCAAACTTTCATAAACAAGATGCTAACTTGCTCAAATACAAAATGTAACACAACTCATTCAAATTTATATAATTAATTCAATGGCAAATTATATGACCTACTTTCATGTATGCAATTAGCAGTTCAACAAAATCTCTCACTCTGAATTACTGGAAATATGTTGGTGCCCATGAGAAGCAGCGGGGTACTGTCTATTTTAAGTTTGCCTTAATAGCAGGTTATGATCAGCTTTAGGATATTTTCACTCATTTAGTAAGTTATCAGTTTTTGAGAGCAGTAAAACTGTATCTAATGTATTACATAAATCATCACCTCATTTCTAATTTGTAGTAAATAATAGTCAAGAGATAAAAATGATTCTTTTTTTCCTCTCCAATTCCTTAGTTGAACTTAACTGATGAAGAAGCATAGAATAAATGATCTTTTTTCTATTAATGAAAAATGATCACTTCATTTTTCATTTATTTTTATGATAGAAGGGTTAATTGGTTTTCTACTATAGTAGTGAAGGGTTATGGGAGAAGATTTATACCAGTACCCAGTACTTTGTCTCATATATTAAGCTTACGTTTACATCTCAATTGCATACTTAGAGAAATAGGTGAGATTCTAAATTTTGGTCTTAAGTGTTTAATAACTTGAAAATGTTCAAAACATCTGAATTGGTGACAATATTTAAGAAAAGAAATTGAAATTAGATTTGAATGAGGTAAAACATATTTCCCAACTCTCCTTGTTACCACAATTCTATTTTAGTAGCTTTTTATCAGTGATATTGATGTAGCTTTCAGGAGTTTTGTAAACCATATCCACATCTTGTTTTTGTAATAAAACAGATTGGCAACAGTGTTACTTTTAATGGCATGTTTGCAATTCTTAAAGATTTTATGCCTGATACTTTCCTACTAATACCTGAAACAGGTATGTTTACACAAAATGCAGTTGATTTATATTAAAGAATGTTATAATTATTTAAATGTAAGTTATTTGTTATTAGTCATAAATTCACCCAAATAGTTTACTTACGTTTTACATTAATTACTAAGTATTTCATACTTATTCTTCATAAATGAGATAATGAATATATGTTTCTTCTGTGTCATTAAGCGCTATCTGAATGTCAGCTAAAATTATTTATTTCAGGAAATATATTGCTACCTCATAAAACTAAATGATGGTTTATATATTTATTAAGGCTAATTAAGTAGACATGTTAATTTACTCAATGGTGAATCATTTCTCCTTCAGCGGTTTATAATCATTTTAATTCTTCACAACTGGAGGGTAATTTTTCCATTTTTCAAAGGTTATTGTGATCATCAGTGTAAACTTATTAAATAGTTTGATTTAGCTCCACCCAGAAACATGAATGCTATTCTCAGCCACTCAACGTTTTAAGAGATAAAGCAAATTCAAACACAGAAGATGCATTTAACCTTTCTTACTCTCTCAAATTTTATATTTTTTCCTAATTTAATAGTTTGTGGATGTCAAGCATCAAACATCCCCACCCACTACCCAAGACTCAAATTTTCTTTATGTATGTTATCTTGGACAGACAGTGTGTCTACTATCCAAAGCATAAGGGACCAGATCCATTCCCACAGTCCCACTGCCACTACCTGAGGACCAGGTACATTATTGTGGTTAGCCATCTGATGTTTCTCAGAACTAGTCTATCCCACATAGCCCCACATATGTCAGGACTTACTGACAAAAAGCTGTGTGGATGTTAAAGGCTGCGAGGAAATGATTCTGTGCCTGGCCTTAGACATAGTTCCTGCTGCCCAGACTGTGGAGCATTCTTAATTCCTACATTTCCGCCAGGCCTATACCCTGAAACGATTATCTATCTGGGACTCTGTGATAAATGCCAAGTGAATTCCACTTTTGCCTAAGGTAACATGAATTAATTAATGTTGTGTTTTACTAGTTTATCGGTAAGTATCTTTTTGACTTGTATTTTTTCCATATTTTATACTTAATGTTGAGATATACTTTTTCTCTCATGCTGTTTTATCTCTTTGGAGCTTTGCATTTTTAGGAAAAAAAATACAGTCCTGATTCTGCAACGGGTTTCAGAAATATAAATCTGTAGTTTGAGAAGCTATAGAATTTGTTTGAGATTTAATTACTTTGATAACCACTATTCTGGCTTCTATCAGTTATATTAGCTTTGTGTCTTGGACTTCATAAAGCAGAGCCAGACAGTGTGTACTCTTTGTTTATAGCTTATTTTCCTCATCATTATGCATATAACCTTCATTCATATCATTAGTGTAGCAGCAGTTGTTTCTACTTATCAATGTGTCATATTTGATTGTACAACTACATTGTTCCATTATTGATTCTACTTTTAAAGAGTAATTCAGTTGTTTTGGAAATATTTTGAATATGGTTGCTTTGAACAGTCCTGTAATTTTTTTTTTGGTAAATATTTGTGCTTATTTCCATAGATAGATGATAGATAGGTAGGTAGATAGAGATATAATAAATATATATATTGCATAATATGTATTTGAAATTTCTTAGTGAAGAAGAGAAGAAAAAGCTTAGCTTCAGTGGATATTAATAAAAAAAGTTTGCCAAAGAGGTTTTTATCAGTTCTCATACTCACCAAAAATATATAATTTTATACATGTTTGGCATTCTTACCAATATTTGGTATTATTAGTCCTTTTAATTTTCTAGTTGATATCTCATTGTGATGTTAATTTGCATACTGGCCATTTGCTATTTCTTAATTGAAGTACCCATTAGAATTTTTGGTCCATTTTTAGATTGAGTTTCTTATCTTATAATTATTGATTAGCATTTCAATTTTTATTTATTTGAATTTTGTAAAAAAAACTGAAGTATACATGACTTAGAGTATTACATTAGTTTTGGCTGTACAACATTGTGATTTGGTATTTTTGTAACTTATACACCATACAAAGTTATATAAAATATTGAATATATTCCCTTGCTGTACTCTACACCCCTGTAACTTATTAATTTTATAATTGGTAGTTCATACCTCTTAATTCCCTTCACCTATTTCATTCCTCCTATCAACCTTTTACCCTCCAGTAACCTCTAGTTTGTTTTCTGTATATGTGAGTGTTTTTCTGTTTTGTTATATTTGTTTGTTTGTTTTGATTTTGAGATTCCACATCTAAGTGAAAACACACACGATATTTGTCTGTGTCTGGCTTATTTCACTAAGCATAATACCCTCCAGGTCCATCCATGCTGTTGCAAATGGCAAGACGTTTGATGCTTTTTTTTGTTCTATGTAATAAATCTTTGCCTAATCCACCAGGCTCATGAAAATAGTTTCTTACATTTTTCTCCTAGAATTTTTCTAGGAAAAAAAAAAGACTAACCAAGTGTGCATTTTCCCAAAAATGAAACTTGCTACTTTAAAATAAAATTATAATTACCATGCAATTATTAATTGTAAATTGTATTAACAAACTAATATATATATATATATATGATCTTTTCATTTGTTAAAAGACATTCAGCAAAATTCAGCATCCATTTCAGATTAAGAAACAAAAAAACTCTTATCAACATGAAAATCAAAAGATACTTCTTAAAATGCCTGACAAAGAACAGTTAGGAAAAAAACCTATAGCTAACATCCAACTGAAAGGTAAGAAATGAATTGTTTCCCCCTAAGGTCAGAAACAAGATGAAGATGTCCACTTTCATGACTTCTATTAAACATTGTACTGAGGTTCTAGTCATTGCAGTCAGGCAATAAAATAAATAAAGTCAACCAGATTGGAAACAAATGAGTAAAACTGTTTTTATCTGTAGACAACATGATCAGCTATGCAAACAATCTTCCCTTCATGATATGCTGCCCTATAAATGTCTGACTTGCTTAGCCAGCCCCACAATTGCATAAGTTAGTTTCTTGTAATAAATCTACATACAGTTGATCCTTGAACAACGATTGAACTGTGTGGGTCCACTTATACGCAGATTTTTTTCAATAAATACTATGGTACTACAGTGTCTTCAAATGGGTTGAATCCACAGATGCAGAGCCCCAGATAACATAAAACTTTATTGGCTCGATTCTCTGGTCGAACCCTGTCTGATACAGTCTTTTAAAGCTTCTTCTGAAATCTGCATTACCATTTTATTTTATTTGAATGTGTTCTAATGAATTAGGCTTCCTATGATAGTCAAAACAATATTTCCAAAGACTACCTCATGTGTTATATTCCCTCATACATCTACTAATTCATTAATGAATTTCCTCATTTAACCTATATTTTCTAGGATTTAGATATGCTACCAAGAACTCAGACTTCAGCTAGAATTGGGGAAAAAGTTTGAGTATTTTAATACCTGTATCGCTATTTTTCTAACAATAGTCAGATTCTGTAATCATATGATTGGCGTTAGGTGTCAAATTTTATCAGAGAATCTGGCAGAAGATGAAACATACAGACTTTTTGATCTGATTGAGGGCAGAGAAGAATGTGTCAAGTAATTTCAAAATCAGAGTACATGTAATTAGAAATCTCAGCAATGATGGCTGGATTATTATTTTAAGATCAGTTCCTTTTTAAAGGTAATTCTTGGTCTTCACCAAAATGACAGAATAGCTAATATATATTGTTCTGAAAAAATCCTTAGTTGCTATCAAGGACCTTTCTTAGACTTTTTAAAAATGATATATGAGGGACATAACATGATTCTTCAGATTGAACCAAATCTCTGAGGTCCCCATTATATGCAAAGTTCTGCAATAAATATTGTGAAGATATCAAAATATATTTGTAATGTAAGGTATGCTATAAAGTGGTTATTTTCTCTGAAAGTGTTTTTCTATCTAATGCAATTGTTATTACTGAGATATACACATCAGTTATCCATTCCTGAATATCTACTCTCATTAATATGTTAACTACCAAAATCTCTATTACTTTCTATATCAAATATTGAATTAAGGCCTATACACAATAAATTTAACAAAGTCTCTACAAAACTTAAATCATCATCCACTAATTCATACAAAATTATGCATTGCATATAAAACCTTTCTAATCAGAAATATAATAAATTAAATCCAAGTCAGTATATTTGGCAAAGTCTGCTTTATAAACTGAATAAAAAATGTCATTATGTATATCATGTTAATATAAACTTAAATCACATTGAAAAATACATGAACTTCTGAAATGAATCAAATGATCACAATAAAAAGCTAGTGACTTTCAGAGCTAACAGCATCACTGAAATGGATAAGATGCAGTACAAAGCAAACTTTCAAAATATTTTCAAAATTATATTTAATACAGCACCCAGGTAATTATGAAATGCCACAATTAATCTAAAAAAGTTTTCACACCACATCAGTAATAAAAACAACAAAAACAACCCTAAGATTAGGATGGATAGGACTTGTTATTTTGAATATTTTATCAAGAAATACATGGAAAGAAGCAGAACTAAGAAGTATTTCCAATACCTGGAAAGAAGCAGAACTAAGAAGTAATTAAGCATCTGTCCTAATCACAGTTTACCTAATTTTCTGTTACTTCATGGACTATATGTCCTGATAAAACCTATGTTGGAATTATGACCACAAAGAAGTAGAGGAAAGTTACCTTTGTGATATGAGAGACCTAAAAGCATTACCTGCCTCCTCACCAGATAAATTTTTGAGCATTTTTTTAAATTAAAAAAAAATGCAGAAACTGACTTTTAAAATTACATAAGTTAACTTGGAGGAGGAAAGGATAGTGAACTAATCTTCTTCCATTTAACAGGGGACCACAGATTAGCTTATTAAATTAGGAAGTTGCTGGTTTTGAAAGTTAAGGGAAGGCGTGATGGTTAATATCTTAAGGAAGATGAACAAACAGGGTGAATTAGATCAAGAGGCAGAACAAGTTTCAAAAGATTGTACAGCCTTAAGTATGCTGGTGGGGAAATAAAATGGAAGCAAACTGATAAGAGAGACTTAGTATATGTTTTACATACTTTGCCTGTTTGTTGATGCCATGTCTAAATTCCACAGTGGGCTCGGACCTTACTCTGACATCTAAAGAGCAAATGTCAGGGGAAAGGCAAGAGTGAATTTTGCATGCATATATGAGAGTCCAACTGCTGACAGTTTCTCAAATATAATAAATAAATGATAAATATTTCATTTTATATATTACTTTTAAATACTAATCTTTCTTCCCAGAGCAATATTAATTTAATTTATGGAAAAAAAATTTAAGTCATCTACTTCTTCTGGTAAAGGTTAAACAGTTTCTTGTCAAATAAAAGCATGCTATTTCTTAAACAAAAGGGCAGGTTTGTTAATATAACTTGGATTTACTTGCACATATGTCTTAAGTCTTACTGGATGATTGGATGAGTTGACCTTTATGTCTATCAAACCCTGAGGTTTTATGATTTATGATTAAATAACTTTCATTTATTCTTATATAATAGGAAATGTGATACATCACCAAAATTTTTAATTAAGTAGTCCTTTTCTAATCATAGAGATTTCCATGCAAAGGACACAGTCATAAATAAGAACAACCAACTCTAAGAGGCTTTATTTTGATCATCTTAGTGAGTGGCATGGTTGGGACTTCAGGCACCAGGGTCAGAAGTTTGCAAACTAATTGGAAGAATAGGTGAAAGACTCAAGATGAGCATGTTGAGATGGATCAAGAATTCATACTCTTTTCCATTTATTAGTTCTGTAACCTACAGCAAATCTTTTTATAGCAAAGGGTTTTATGAAGATTAAAGAAAATATTCTATGTGTAACCACTTCCCCAATTATAAATTTTGTACAAATTTAAACATTTTTACTCTTAAATATTATCATGAATTTATATTTACATTAAAGTTCTAGAACTATGTATATATAGATTTTCTATATCAACTTCTGTACATTTGTAGCTCCTGTCCTTGTAATACAGCAGGGAAGAAAAGGCCTTTTCTAGAAAAAAGATGTGGTAGAGGGCAAGAGAAGAACATCCCTCAAGGCTTCTAATATTCTGACCATATGCAGGTATACAAACTGATGCATCTTCTAGCTTTGTACCTGTGCCTTGTTTAGTCAGCCATAAGTTTGCAACTCAAAGTAATCATTAACTTGTATAAATAAGGTCTAGGGAAAGAAACTCTGGAGAATGCATATACATACTTAGTGATCAGTTGATAGAAGTTAATGGAGAAAATGGAGTCAGGGTTCATTTGAATCACAATAGTTAAAGTCTTTTTTTAACCTTTCTTCAAGTCTTCAGTTTTCACCTCCTTATCATTTTAGTGCTTTTTCTATCTCGGTATTTTTTCTTGGTGTATACCAATTAAAAGTACAGGAATATTTCTTATAAAAAATGACTTATTAGCTAGAATCAAATTTTATATTTAATATTCAGTGGCTTTCCTTTTGAGCTCCATTATTTTTGTGAAGTTTGGTCCCTTTCAAATTGTACTGCATTAATAGAACCTTCAAGATAACCAAAAGGAGGTTCTAAAAGCTAGGACTTAAAGCAAACAGAAAAACTTTTTACAGTTGGTGCAAGGAATTATCAAAATATAATTTATACAACCCAGTGCTGTTTAGTACAGCCCAGACTGAATACTTAAAATAGTATATTGATTTTTTTAGATAAAGTCCATAACAGTTCAAGCTGAATACTGAATAGGTCACTTAGCATATGATAGCTACTTGGTAATCAGCAGCAATTTAAATGTAGCAAATTTTAAAAACATATTTGCACATGTTTAATTAGTATCAATTAAAAAATATTTTTCTAGAATATATGTAAATTATAAAAAATAATTATTGATTACATAGACTATTTTAATCACAAAGCCTCTGTAGACTCCTGAGATATTAACATCCCATAAAGTGTCTTTTGGGAGGGTTGCCCTGGGTTGGGGAGATAAGTCATTCTTATAAAAGTCTCATATTCTGAATCCCTGATGTTAAATTATAAATAGAAGCCAAAATCATGAAATTATTATATGAAGTGTTGTCTCTAACTGTATTGTCTTGCACTTAGGAACCTTGAAAGACAACTGTCATTTCTATCTATTCACTTGATCTGAGAGATATTCTAGTATATTATCAGTGATTTGAATTCTCACTTGTAACCTAGATCAGTGTAATCTGAAAGTTTGATCATTTCATGTGTTCTGCACCTGCCAAATTACCTTTGCCACAATTTCTTCTCCACAACAAGTCATACATTTCTTCCTTGTTTTACAGTTTCTCTCTGTAGTGTTTATCTCTTCTAACACTACAAATTTGTTTGATTTCCCCTCTAAACTGTGAATTTCATGAGAGATTTTTGTCTGTTCTGTTCACTATTGTGTCACAGGCCCTAGCAGAGTGTCAGATATTAATGGTGTCTAGAAAACATCTGTGGAATGAATGAATGAATCCATGAGAAGAATACTATTTTCCAGGAAATCATTATATTTACCTTTTTTACATCCAGAGATATATTTACTCATCCCTACCCTTTGTATGATAAATGTTTCTTCTTGGTACATGACAAACATGAATAAATACTAAAGTAGTTCAGTGCTTTTATCCTCCACCTTGAAATTATACAGATTTGAAGGACAAAGAGTAAAATTTACTTCTATTCCTGGAAAATTTTGACTCACTCCAAATTTCTTCACATATAATAAGTTGTTCAAGTAAAATTCATTACATTCAGTTATTTTCTAAGTAGTAGCATGAAATGCTTAAAGCTAGAGTTGGCTTAATTTCAACAAATTAGCTTTACTTTAATAACCCAGAAAATTAAGCAAACTTATTTTTCTCAGGGCTTAACATTGTAACTGAATTTATATGTTCAGAGGAATTAACTTTATTTAATAAGAATTGGTTATTTAGATGTTTTGAGAGATAAAGATTTGTATTTTTACAGGCATCTCATTTCAAAATCATTACAAAATACTGTGATTTTGGTGATCAACCGTTTATCAACAATAAGATTTTGTTTTGTTTTGTTTTTTTGGTACGTGGGCCTCTTACTGTTGTGGCCTCTCCCATTGTGGAGCACAGGCTCCGGACGCGCAGGCTCAGCGGCCATGGCTCATGGGCCCAGCCGCTCCGCGGCATGTGGGATCTTCCTGGATCGGGGCACGAACCCATGTCCCCTGCATCGGCAGGCGGACTCTCAACCACTGCGCCACCAGGGAAGCCCCAACAATAAGATTTTGAATTAAGTTTTATTTTCATACTAGCCCTAGTGAAAAGGTTAAATTCCCATGTACATTTTTATTTAAAATACATAAATTATGTTGCTTTTATTATGTGTTTACGTAAGAGAGTTAATCTGTTCAAGCTCAATCTTTTTGTATAATACTTGCTTATAGTGACACATAAAACAAAATGATGATAACCTTGCATGTTTCTAATGAACAAATTAGGCAGGGCAAAAACTAATTCTAGCAAGACTTTTAGCTCGTTTCCTTCACATATTTTTTTCCATTTTTCAAATATTTATTGAACTCCGTTATGTGTCAAACGCTAGTCTAGACACTAGGAATTCAGCAAGTAGAATTTGTAATCTCATGAGAAAATAAAAATAATAAACAAGTACATGCATAATATTTGGCCATTATGGGTGCAATGAAATAAACAGTGAAATGTTACTGACGGCGCTTCAAGATTTAAGCAGATTTAATGGTTGAGGAAAAGAAGACCATTGAAATGTTACTTAGACATCTTGGAAGAGAATTACAAGTAGACACAAGAGCAAATTCAAAATCTTTCATAGGGAATAAGGACAAAGGCAGAAGGAATTCAGCTCTTCTCAAGGACAGAAAGAACAGAGAAAGAAGAGCATGGCTGGAGAGGGTAATTCAAGCAGGAGGATGGCAGAAGGTGAGGTGGGGGAGGGGCAAGGATGAGCTCTTGTTAAAGCACGATGGGTGCTGTTTAAACAAGATATCCACAGGCAGCAAGTAACTTCTTGTCCCTGATCTCACTCTGGTCACTTCCATAATCAATAAACCTCACTGATATTTTGTGTATATTACTATATATTGACTTTTGTTTGTAGTTGACTTCATACAAGTATATACTATATGTATATATACTAAATAATATATATATATATAACACATATAGATAAGTATGCATGTATATCATTTCATCAAAATAATTTCAAGTGGTTTACAAAATAACAGGTTTTCCACATCTCAGGATAAGAATGCCTTTCACCTCACATTCTAATATTCTAAGTTAGATATTGCATTGCCTGAGTGTCTAAGGGGCTGTATACCAGTGCACTGTAAATGACTATCCACACAAACTTGTCTATGTTAGAAAACCAAGAGTCAGAGGTGGATAGGAGTCAGTTACAGAAAGTGCTGAATTAGTGAACACCTCTCTCTTACCCTGCACCTGCCCCACCATTCTCTTGGAATTGGCTTTGAAAGTAGAAAGGATACATTTGTCCTTCAGAATTGTTTTATCTAGAGGGGAAAAGAAAGGCTAGTGCCTATTTCTTCTCAAATAGAAATATCTGAAGATGAAAGACTTACTGGAATGTCCAATATCCAACACACACAGGCCAAATGGCAACCACAGGCACTCAGAGAGGCACAGGAGGCACGCTTCCTTTCCTGAGACTCTTTGAAGGACCTTGGTAGTCAATAATGGACAGTATATGCAACAGGGAAGTGGTCAGTTGAGTGTTGGTGTGATGCAGGTGAGAGGCCAAAGGACACATGGCTGCCCCTTTGAAGCCCTCAGTAGTAAAGAACCAGCTGCATGAGAGTACTGTTGAACACCAAGTATGTCACATACGCTGTGCACACACCTCAGTATCAACATCACCTGACTAGCTCTAAATAAGACTGAGACCACAGGCTGGCACCATCCTAATTGTCTTAATGAGCCCTAAATTGTGTGATCAGACTCCTCTGTTTTGTGCTACTCCCAGGCAGAGTCATACCCTTTGAAAATAAGCAGGACAGGTGACCAGTTTAAGAGGGAGCTAAATACACCTGAAGAAAAACCTTGATATTGAAATAATTGGGCAATTGAAACCCAATTCCAACAGTTGGAATTTTAATACAAAGTTCGGCTTTGCAATCGCTGGTCTTCACTGAGAAAGTATATTTTTCTCCAGAAGCAGTCCCCAAGACTAAATTCAATGCAAGTAGTTTATTTGAGAGGTGAAAAGAGAGGAATGGGGAAATGAGATGGCTACATTATCCAGCCAGCTGCCAGTGGGGACCACTGGAGTCCAGTCTCACTGGAGACACTCCTGGAGACAAGGAGGAAACACATGTCAGAATTATCTCATCTGACGGGTGAAAGAGCTGGGGTCCTTATACACCAACCCTGTCGGTTCTGTCTGAGAGTGTAGGAGGGAGGTGTTAATTCTACAGCATGTATAGTCTGCTGTGCCAGTATTAAAGTTGGATCTAGAGGCAAGAGAGCCCAGACACAAAGTGACGCTGCTGGCATTTGGAAATCTGGCGAGTGCGCAAGCGCTGAAGTGCTGAGGCTGTGGGTGGGATGCTGTCAGCGTGTTGCACCAGGACTGGTGTGTAGGAAAAGAGGACTGCATCAGGAAAATGCAGGTTGGTCCAATGCCAAGATACACATATGTCACTATGATAATAAAATAATTTCAAGTGTGCACATATTTAATGGCAACTGCCTAATCATGCTTAGTGTGCATATTGTTGTGACTAATTAGGTTCTAGTTTTAAGTGGGGAATGCAGAAAGTATGATTGATTATGAACCAAATATGTGCCAGGCATGCTACTGGACGAATCACTTCCTTTATTTTCACTGTAACCCTTAAGACCTATTCTACCTGTTGAAAAGGAGAAAAATTGAGGCCCAGGAAAGCTTTCAAGTTCATGTATCTAGTACCTGATAAATATGGGATTCCCCATAGTGTGCAGTGCTATACTTGGCACCCAGTTGATAAATAAATGCACAACAAAATGATCAACATGAAAGAGTTAAAAATGGAAAAAAGACATTTTAAAATATGGGTATTGCAATGAAAATACATTCAATGAAGACATAATCATCTTGAAAAGTTCTCATTTATGTGCAATAACATTAAGTTCCTCAGGCCATAGTGATTTAAGATGTTACATTTTAACCATATTTGTATCCATATATAATGCTGGCTAGAATATCCTGTTCTCAAGCAAGCCCTCTCATTTGGGAGATTTTTTTGTTTTAATATCTGCATGCTGCTCAGTGGAAGCTCTCTCTCTCAAATGCAAAAACTTTACATCCCCCTGAACACCGGCCCCATGGGATGCCTTCATCTCCAGCTCTATTGAGCAGCAAAATTCCACTCCAGGATATCATTTTGTCATGTAGCAAACATGGAAATAAGATAAAGGAAATCCAGTTGTCTAGATGAAAGGAGTATATCTGCTCTTTTTATCCCATACCTCTCCTGACTTGGCTGTCTCTTTTCTTTCTCCCATTCTTATATTTTTTTCCTTGATTGGTTAAGAGGAACATCATATCTTCAATATTAACCGTGCCTTTTTTGTGTTGATTATCTTCATAATTCTTCCTCTATATACCTTTAACACTTTATAGTGTCAGAGCATGAAGTAGGAATTATTATCATCTATTTGCTAATATCTAATCTCAGAAATCTGACCGAAGCATGTGATACAATAAAATTTCAAATAATAATAAAAATATTACTATACTTAATATTTTTCAAGTATATACTGTGTACTATGTGTTTATACACAAATTAGCTGATATCATCTTTTAATAACTTCATAATTTGGTGTTACCCTTATGAAAGATCAAAGGTGTATCATAATCCTATTTCCTTTACATGGCCTTATGATCCTGTACAGTAGAGAGAGAGATTGAAATGATTTGGTTTGAACAGTAAAGCTCAGCTTTAGCATACAAATATTATACACCATTAAAAAAACAATGATGTCCATAACTCTCTAATCACAAAATACATACATTGATTAAAAAAAAGAAATGGGGATAAGAGAAATGTCATTGGCTAGCCATCTGTCATGTTTCAAGTGATTAACACAGGCACAACTACCTACTATCTCAATCGTTATAGTAATGCTATAATAGAGGTAAAATTATGCCCGTATTACAGAGAAGAATCCGAACTTGTGAAGGTTAAATTAACAAAGGAATAGGAGTTATGTAAAGATTTCTTTGTAACCCTGGAAAAAGAAGGAAATTTACAAATATCTTCAAAGATCTTATTTAGTTCTCAATGATACATATTAACACTAGATGCCAACCTGTTTTTTTCCAAATGTGAGTAATAAAAAGTTGAGGATGACAATTAAAGGATCACAAGTGAGACATACAACTACTGAATCAATGAAGATGGGAACCAAGAAAACAAGAAAATCCATTCTATCTTAACAGAGTGAAAGAACAAAGAAGGAAGAAAGAAAGGGAGGAATAAATGGATGAAGAGGGAGAGGTAGAGATCAAGAAACTGTGGCAAATAGAAAATGTGAAATACTTCGGTAGGAATACAGAAATGTCTTAGCTCATGAGTAACCAAAATTCTTAAGATTAAAACAAACGAAGTGCTGTATACTGTTTCAAAGTGCCACACCTCAAAGTAAAAATGATGAAATGATATGTGGTAATACAGTGATAAATTGTTCAGAACACAGCAAAAGTTTAATAAATCTAACATTATAGTGGTTTATTTTTTAAGCTGCCTCAAAAATATTTTGTAGATTGAAAGTGAATAAGAACATAAAATATGTGAATAATTTAAAATCTATGTGTTCATAATTAACAAGTCCAACCCCATATATTATGTATTATTCAGCAAACGGAAAACAGTTTTTTCAAGCATTTAAAAATTGATTAACTTTAATTAATGCCAAATAGTTTCAACATGAAGTCCAAATTATATTCTAATAATACTATAAATTAGGATTTAAAGGGAAAATATTGTAAAATATATATGTAATGCTGAGCAACTTTGAGGCTGTTTCTAAGTACTAAGTAAGATTCCTTAAATAATTTATTACACTTGTGTCTAAAAATTAGGTATAAGTATGCTCAGTGCAGCTGTGAAAACAACCCAAATGTTCGTCATATGGGAGAGTTGGAATAAATTATATCCCATTTAGGCTATAGATATAAAATCTAATCTATAGAATACTATTTTACAATTTAAAACAGTTGGCTAGACATAAATGAACAGATTTAGAGAGATCTCCAAAGCAAATATTAAAAAATGTCACAGATAAATATGTATAGTGCCTTTTATGTAAACCTCTTATAAATGGGCATTGATTTTTTTGTTGTTGTTATCTGTAATAAACACATTGAAACAGGATTAAAAGAATGCACAGTTACAAGAGTTCACAGTAGTTATCCCTGGGGAAGAGAGAAGGCAAGTGGAAGGGAAGCCATTAGAAAGGGGACTGTCACATTTACCTTGCTGTATTTCCACATTATTTGAATCTCTTAAAACAAAAATAATTTGTGTGTTATTCACTAATTAAAAATGTAAAGCACACACACACACACCACATAGATATATAATTGCCAACTACTTGGTAGGGACTGACAACACTAGTGTTACTGAATGGTACTCATCGACTCATATTTGGGTATCACATAATTCATTGTAACAAAAACCAATTTCTTTGGGAAAGTATATTTATTTTTACACCCTGATCACTTTTACTGCTTCTTTTTTCCATTTGTGTTTAAAATTCAAAAAAAAAAAAGCAAATCTAAATATGTTGCTCATTACTGCTGTAAAAGATGGTAGAAATCTAAAGCATCATGTAAGCAAGATAGGCTATAATTTGAGCTTCCAGGAGGATTAGTAAGATCAGAACTGTGGTGCCCAAGACAGGAGTAAAGTGTGGACTGGGTAGTGAGAGAATTTGGAAGAGACATGCTCTTTAGCTTGGGGCAGGAGAGGAGAAACTTACTGGGATATAGAATTGGTCCTCAAACTAGAACATTTCAGCTTGAAGGTCAATGGATGTAGCAAAATTTATGTTCCTATAACACAATGGGATTCTATTGATAGATAGTAGTTACCTTTTGAGTATTATCTCTATGTGTTGGAGGACTTTGTAAAAAATATTTATGGACCTTGAGGCACAGTGAGATAAGAATTAAAGCACTGGCAAAATGGATGCCCAGACCCCTTCTCATCCAGGGAATTAGCTGCAGTGCAATTCTTGACCCAATCCCTGCTTTATGAATCATTTCACATAGGACATCATTTTTACTGCTTCTGAGTCCTCCACTGGGTATTCTTGTACCACAGAGACACAGGTATTAACTATGGCCTCACAGAGGAAACAAGTTTATGCCTTTTAACTTACTCTTGTTTTCTAATGCCAGACTAGAGGAATTCACCTAAACCAATGGTTAACATTGTGAGCAAATAATCTCACTTGACCATCTGCAAGAGTTTGACTGATGAAAACATCTTAGAACAAGACTATTTGTCTCTTTTGTGTTTACAGTAAGTTATATGTTCAAACTTCTTCACTTTTTAAAATTTAGTTCCACATTTTCGCTCTTATACATGTATACTTGCAAACGATATATCAATTACTTGCAGAATTTTAACGCATTGTAAAAGATCACATATGGTCCCTTTCAATCAAATAGTCTTAACCTAATTTCATGGCAAATATTTATCCAAATAAAACATAGGAACATTAAATATAATCAAGATTTAGAATATGTTAATGAATATTGAATTTTTAAAGCCCGAAGTGTTTTCTGTCCAGTAGGCTTAGTTCTTATTGAGGACAGTCATAAATAACTTTAAAATATTCCAGTGTGATAAGAAGGAGCTGTAAATTAGCTCATTGTGGAATTATAGTTCCCTTGCTTAATGATTGTAGAAAATTGCCTGGCAATCGAACAAAGAGAAAGAGGGTGATATGGTGAATGCTGGCTAATTAAACTAATAATTGCTTCTTGTTGTTCTACCCAGATAATGTGCCCCTGGTAATTTTAAGTGAAGTCTTAAAGCGGTTTCTTGAATGAAGTGCTGTGCTGGTTAAAGCTCTAGTATATACAATTCTCCTTGTGCTTAGATGGTGGCCTACTTCTAGGAGTTCCTTGCATGGCTTGATTTAAAAAAAAAAAAATCAATGGCATGGAAGACGTGTCACATTAGAAATGTTTATGCAGATAATATCTTTGTATTGATGCTTTTATTCCTTATAACCTATTCATGTCATGCAATATATATAAATTTGGGAATTAATTGCTCTAATGGTAGAGATGCCACACTCATGTAATTTCCTGGGAAGAATTCTAAACATTAAAATGTGTTGATCGCCAAAATCCCATTATATTAACCACAACACATTTTATATACTTCACCTTATGTTATTAACAAATAGCAACAAGATATTAAGACTTTCATTTCATAAATATCTTTAACTTGTTTATCCTGTAAGATCATTAATACTGTTTTTGAACCTACATCATTCAACAATTCTGGTTTAGAAATAGTACACTAGTGTCCTCAGGAAAATAAATTCAGTTTTTTTTAATAAAAGTTTATTATTTAATATATATATGTTTATGACAATGCTTCTAGTGAACTTTTTCACTTCTCTACATTGATTTCCTATAATAACCACATTTTCCCCATTTATTACAATAAAACCAACATTGCTTTTTAAAATTTTTAATAGAGAGGAGAGTAAAATAATGGCGGAGTGTGATGTGTAATTTATTGAATACTATACACTGTGATCCTCAGCTTTTCCAAATTTTACTATGAATTGTAACCCTTACTGTTACCTGTTTGGTTACTGTGTCATGACTTTGCTTTCTTGATAGTTCATTTTCTGCCACCTTCCAAGAGTGAATTCTAATATACTTCTATATAGAAGTCAAATTTATACATAAAGCCTGCATAAATGGTTTTTCATGTTTGCATGTGTGTTTCTTTATATTCTTACCAGATTAATGTACAAAAAGCTTATAATACTGAATAAATGACAGAAATCTAAAACATTTCCATACAGTATGTTATTTGTTACTCTTATTTTTATGTAGACATTACATAAAAGCTTTGTAGTTTTTATTTTATTACAAACTCTCTCCCTCTCTGTGACAGAAAGCCTTTTATCATTATGCTGCAGTTATGCTTAAATGAGACCAATATTGCTAAGCATGTTTTTGGAAACATTCTATCATCACTTACTTAAAATAATTTTTTTTGGTGAAACATTTTATAAGGCAGGGTGAGTGCTTCCTAAGAAGCAAATAGGTTTTCTATAAACTTATTAATTCTTTAGGACTCATAGGATATTACAGCTGGAAAATAGTTTAAAATCATTTGAGCTCAAATCTTATATTTTAGAGATGAGTAAGATTGTAACTTTGTAAAGCTTTTTGTTTAACTATAACATAAATATTACCCTAACTTTCCTGGTTTACTTCCATAGCGTGTTATTACATTATAGTCCTCTATAGATATGCAAAATTTCCCATTTTAGGATAGCATTTCACAGGTTTAATCTAAGGACAGTTTACATCTACATGCTGTACATTCAGCACAGAACTGAAGATACAGGTTTATTATAACCCATTTTCCTAGCAGAGCCTACAATTCAGTCAGAAAAGTAAATTTGGCACAGTGATTCCCCACAAGGAAAATTCTTGCAACGTATTTTTAATAGAGTTATTATCCTGAAAATTCATGCTAAACATTTTCACAAATAAGTTATCATAAAAGTCAGCTTTTTAGGGCTTCCCTGGTGGCGCAGTGGTTGAGAGTCCGCCTGCCGATGCAGGGGACGCGGGTTCGTGCCCCGGTCCGGGAAGATCCCACATGCCGCGGAGCGGGCTGGGCCCGTGAGCCATGGCTGCTGAGTCTGCGCGTCCGGAGCCTGTGCTCCGCAACGGGAGAGGCCACAACAGTGAGGCCCGCGTACCGCAAAAAAAAAAAAAAAAAAAAAAAAAGTCAGCTTTTTAAAATGTGCAATGCTGGGACTTCCCTGGTGGCGCAGTGGTTAAGAATCCGCCTGCCATGGGTTTGATCCCTGGTCTGGGAAGCTCCCACACGCCACGGAGCAACTAAGCCCGTGCACCACATCTACAGAGCCTGTGCTCTAGAGCTCATGAGCCACAACTACTAAGCCCGCATGCCACAGCTACTGAAGCCTGCACACCTAGAGCCCATGCTCCGCAACAAGAGAAGCCACCACAGTGAGAAACCTATGCACCGCAACCAAGAGTAGCCCCCAGTCGCAGCAACTAGAGAAAGCCCGCACGCAGCAATGAAGACCCAATGCAGCCATAAATAAATAAATTTATTAAAAAATTAATGAATACATAAATAAATAAAGGGAGTTGTTTCCTAGTCTCCTGCAAGTTCCTGGTGAACCAGGCCCCTGAAGACCTCCCTGACTCCCTAACCAAGAAGCTCCTAGGGTAGATCCCAGGATGATTCTGGTCTGAAAAAATAGTGGCATTGTCAATTTTGTTAGAGCAAAAGAAATAAAACTATTTAAAAATAATAAAAAAATAAAATATGCAATGCAACTGCAGTCTTTGAAAGTGACATATACACATTTATAAGTTGTGAAATAGAATTTCAGAGAGAAATACACTCAATACACTTGAGCTTGCAGAAATTCATACAGTGAGACACAATTTGGCCATAAAGAACTTATGTTTGTCCTCTGTCTTCATAAAAATTTTTGATATAAAAACATCTGTTTAAAACTTGTAAAAATAGTCTGCCCATGCATGTAATCCTAATCATCATGAATTACTTGAATACTGAAAGTCTGAAGTGTTGTGCTGACATAGATGATTCCTGCTGATGGATGAATGTATCGAAAGACAAAGCATGACTGTTGAGAGTGAGAGTAATTGTATATCATTAGTGTTTTATACACAAATCATCCTCATTTCACTTCTAATTTATACAATAATCATTTTGACTTATATCAAAGTGTTTAAGATTACCAAAACCACCATAAGTATTGCTCCATTTACAACACAAAAGCTCAATATAATGAAATATTAAGTTAATGTCTGGAAAAATAAAAAGAACCTGAGAAAATAAATTTTACCCAACACATTATCAGGTTAAATATTTTTCACATCAACAAACCAACACATAGTATATTAATGGTATAATAACAACTGACTCAAAAATCATAACTTACTGTTTTAAAAAGGAAAATTTCAATATTATATGTAAGAAGTAGCAACAGTTTTCAGTATCATATAAAAGTCAAAGTGCTAAGCAAAAATCTTTAAAATATGAAATGAATATATTTTTAATAAATCACCTATTTCGATGCCAAATATTTGACTGTCAACCATAAAACAGAATAAGAACATAGACATTAGTAATCAAGGCTTCTGAGAAGCTCAAACACCAAGTCATAAACTTTCATTGCAGAAGCTCATCCAGTTCAGAGGAAAAACCACATTTCTTGAGTCATATACTGTCATCCTTTACTGTGAAGCAGAATTGCTCAGTGGTGTCCTTCGTGGGCCCTGGGTTGAATCCTGGCTCTTCCAACTTCCAGTTGTGAAATCTTGGCTATCACTCAGTTTCTCCATTCTTCATTTGTTAAATGGAAATTTAATACTATCATCCTCATAGGACTGTTGAGTGAATTAAGAGAGTTAATATAAAAATGGTCATTAAGCTTACTGTTAGTTTATGCCTAAAGATATAAAAATTGTTTTCTTTTCCAGTGGCATAACATTAGATAGAGTACCCGCTCTTGGACTGAGCCTCCTTTCCTCCATCTCAGTATTAAACGTACATTCTTCACTTACTGGGGAAATTGTGTATGTTTGTAAATCTTTCAAACTCGGAAAAGCTAAAATCTTGACAACACGTGTGATCTCCTATGTAAGATGTGGAATATAAATATTGATTATTTTTAATTTGCAGCAATAAAAAAAATTTGAATTCAGTTAAAAACTAAAATAGCTGTTATAGCAAACATAAATTACCCTTGTAAAAATAAAGAGCATTAATTAACTTAAGGAATAGCAATCCTGAATTCTGTCTTTAAAAAGGATATACAATCTGTGAGAAAAAAAAATTTTTTAAGTAATGAAATGTTTGAAAATAAGCAATCAACAGAACAGTAGTAAATACAAAACAAAAATCAGCATGAAAAATGGGTGTCAGAGCAAGTAAAACAAGGCAACAAACACTGAGTGATCTAAATATAGTACTCTATAAAATATATCATTCTACATAGCACAATGATAAAAAGTTATGCTGAAAATAAAGTAACACAGATTTAATTTTTCTTTTTGTTGTTGTTGTTGTACGCGGCCCTCTCACTGTTGTGGCCTCTCCCGTCGCGGAGCACAGGCTCCGGACGCGCAGGCTCAGCGGCCATGGCTCACGGGCCTAGCTGCTCCGCGGCATGTGGGATCTTCCCGGACTGGGGCACGAACCCGTATCCCCTGCATCGGCAGGCGAACTCTCAACCACTGCGCCACCAGGGAAGCCCTAATTTTTCTTTTTTTTTTCAATAATGTTAAGCACAGGAAGATGTTTGTACTCCTCATACTTAAATCATAAAAACTTAATCTTAACATTTTATAAATTATATTGTATTCTATTGTTAAAAATATAAGTATCTGTATTATGGAACATGATGTGATTGACTTCCTTTCTCAGAATACTATAAAACAAGTAAGCAGTGTAAATTTTCTGTGAAGGCAGCATAAGTGAGAGATGCTCTCCTATAAGGCAATACAAAAGTCTCAGAACTTCTTATGCTCCCAAAATTATTTGGGGGCCAAAATTAACAAAATAAGGGAATTTCCTGGTGGTCCAGTTGTTAGGAGTCATCATTTCCACTGCCAGGGGCCGGGGTTCAATCCCTGGTCCGGGAAGTAAGATCCCACAAGTGGCATGGCATGGCCAAAAAAGAAAACAAAAACAAAAAACCATAATAATAAAAGCAACAGCCTTTGATCTCACCCTAAAGATTTTGTGATCATTTACAAACTTTTCATAAAAATGTTTCTTAAACAAATGCAACTTATGATTCCCCACTTCTTTTTCCACCCTTCATCCTTCTCTTAGCATCAATCATAAGACCCATCAATTATATCTTCCAAATATTTTCTCCTTTCTCTCTATTCCCACTGCTATCATCTCAGTTCAGGCCAAATCATCTTCAAACACATCAGAGAGTGCTGAGATAAACACATGACATTAGTATGTCTACCTCTATTCTAGATTTTTAAATCTACAGCCACCTACTATGTAGATACAAAATAAATATCTATGAGTTTACCTATATTAAAAAAAAAAAAACTTTCCATTCTTCCTCTCCAAATGTGCTTTACCCAGTTCCCCATCTCAATAAGTTGCAACTTCATCCTTTAATTCCCTGAGACCAAAATCCTTGAGGTCTCATTGATTAGACATTTCTTGTCTTACCCCACGTACAGTCCAGCAGCAATTCATATTAGCTGTCTTTAAAATATATCTGGAATTCAAACATTTCACCTCTGTTTCCCAACTCTGAGCTATCTTCCTCTCTCCTCTGGATTAATGTAATTAAATGTTCCTTACTGAGGTCTTTGCCTCTGAATGTTTCTATTTTCAAAACATTCGACAAGACTGGTGTTTTAAAAATAAATGACTAAGTCATGTTGCAACTCTTTCCATATCCCTGCAATGGACTATTTTTTTTTAATAATAAAAGTCCAAATCCACTCACTCTAAACAGAGAGTTACATCTGTGTTCATGGACATGTCAAGAAGGTTTCATCCTCCAGTCAGAGGCCTATGTTCCAGCTTTTGCTTCTGCCTACAACGATTTTCTCACAGATCATATGAATAACTCCATCTCCTTCAGTTCTTTGCTCAACTATCAAATTCTCAATGAACATCCTAAGACTCTATTTATAGCACCATGACATGACTGACCAGTGCTAGCTGATTCCACTTACCGTTTGTGGAGGTTCACATTGGTTCTCTCATTTGTTTATTCTTTCTAGCCAATTTCAATGCAATTTCTTCTACTTTTATCTAGTTACATAAATTTATAAATTTTATTACCATAAATAGCAGACAATGACATCTTGGTTAGAGGTATGAGCTCTGGAATTAACTGCCCGTGTTCAAAACATTGGCTTTCAGATGGCATCAGTGCAACGTTAGGAAAGTTAATATACCTGTATGTGCCTCAGTTTCCTCATCTCCAAAATATGAATGATAATAGTACCTATTTCAGGTTCTGATATCAAGATTAAATGAATTTATACATGTATAGTTCTTAGAACTGTACCTGGTCTATAGTAAGGACTCAACTCCTATTAACTTTTATTATTAAAACATAAATAAAAGGTGATAATAACATTTCTTTAGTGGGGTTGATGGGTGATAAAATTGCCAAATATTAAGGAGTTCTCAATTTTAAAATTTGAACCATGCAGTTTCATTTTACAAAAAAATGAGTGTTCTAAATTTTTTGCCATTTTCTATTTTGGAAACTATGTCAATATTTTGCTACCTAGCAGACATAGTATGAAAGACAAGGGGACTATTCTTCCAAAATTCATCTGTTCTTACTAACAAAGTTTGTTACATATATTATTGTCTTGCCTTCTCAATTTTATTTACTTTGTGTTAGTTATGTACAATTCAGTAATGTCTTACAATAGCTTGATTCTAAAATTGAATATAAATAACCAATATTTAAATATAATTGTGTGATTATTATTTACAGTAATTGCAATATGTTATCACATGTAATTAAAATACTTTGATTAGGTGGCTCTACTAAAAACCGAGTTTTTATTAATACTGCTTTACTTCGTCTGGATAATAATCATTTAAAATTGTTTGTCTCCTGCATTATCCTCCTCTTTTACTTTTTTACTTTGTTGAAATAATTTAAATATTTACTTTCAACTGGATATAGATAGATAGATATAGATATCTAAATTCTTTAAAGGCCAATATGCTTTTAATTGGCTCTCACACTTAGATAATTTTTAGGCTTGGTATGTAATTGTTTCCCTTCATATTTGAAGCCGCTGTTCCATTATATTTCAGAATGTTGTATTGCAGATGAGAAGTCTAAAATCAGCCTGATATTTTTCCAATGAAGTTAAGCTGAAATTTTTGTCTTGCTTTTATTTTTCTTCCCATTCTGAAGGCTTTAAAAATATTTAGGAATGTCACTTGATTTGTACTGAATGTGGATCTGATTTCAATCACACTTACTGGATCTCAGGTGGAATTTAACTCTCTCAGGGATTCTGAATTCTGTAATGAAAAACCTAGTACAATAATACTCCTTTGGCCTCCTTTCAGTAGTTTCTATTGAGTACAGGCTTGGAATTTCTTAGCCCTCTTATATTAGTAGAATGAGCATATTTTAAAACAAAAAGTAAACCTGCACTCAGAGAAATTATCATGACGCTTGTCACATACAGTATTATTGCCTGAAGAGCCTAAGAGTACAGATCACTATAAACTGTTTTACAGAAAACTTGTGTCTTAGTATAATCCACCTGGTCAAACATAATTAAGGTGTAATCTGTAATATGTTAACATACTTAATTTATCTCTAAGGTTGAAGTTATATAAACTTATCAAGACGTCATACATTCTATCCCTTATCCTAAGACACATAAGATAGAAAAAATGAGTACAAAATGGTGATAAGTAGAAGAGTGGTTTTCTAAGTGATGCAAAGTTTCCTGTGAAAAAAACAAGAATGAACATTAGATGCATTAAAATCTAATCAATAATTTGTTCTCAGTAATGTGTTGCTGAAATCTATTTATTCCTGACCACTTATTCGTGCTTTCCCCCCAACAATAAAGCAGTAAGAGTTGGGGAGTGTATACTATCTGTAAGTCCTACACTGGTGACATATTATTGTTCCCTACAACCACTCTGCAATTTAGTAATATAGATTGTACTCTAGATTCACCAAGGTCAGATAGTTTTGGGTTTGACTCTCCACGACTTAAAGCTTAACACCTTGATCTACTTAATCTCACTAACACCGCGTTTGACATCTTTAAATGGGGAGTGAAGAAAATGATACCTTATCGCCAAATGGCAATGCTAAAATGAAATGCCCTTCATAAAAAGCTTGGCATTTAGTGGTTGTTCCATAAATGTTTGTTCTCTCCATCCCCTTTTACCTACTTTCTCTCTGCATCTACTGCACCAATCCAAGGGAAAATTTGCCTATCATCTTCGTAACATTTTTTTCCTTTTTTCAGTATATTAATTTACTTCTTTACGTTTATTTTTCTTTAGTAATTTTTGATTTACTTTCATGAAATGAAAGGGGCATATGTATGATGTTAGGTTATTAAATAAACTGAGATTTACATGCCTGGTGGCTGAAATTGCGGGTGAGTATAATTGCAGAAAACTTTCTGAGGATGATGAGCTCTGAAATGTAGTAGGTATATAAAGATATTGCTTGGCAATGGGAGAAGCTATTAGGATGTGTATTAGTGAAATGTTTGTACGTCCTCAATGTCTCACTTTTTAATTATTCAAGGAAGCTATGAAATAAAAATGCTAAATTGGCAAACTGCAGCATTAGTGATCTAATACAGGATAGGGTGCTAAGGATCTAAATTAGAGCATTCTTTTTTGTCTGTATACAAACACTAATCGTCTGAAAGAAAGAAGTTGAGCTTCTCTTAGGTTAAGCTCTTAGACCTGAAAACTATTATAAATTGTTCCTCAGGCTCTTCAACACGTTACTTTCATTTCTTCTTTGCCCAATGGACATTTTATTTTGTTTCTTGTAAATGTATAATGTGTGTGTATTATGTATGAGGAAGCTCTATAAAATTATTTTAAAAGATGGCAGAAATATGATAGGGGCAAACATTTATAAATACCTACTGTGAGCTGGTGATCTTACACATAGTCTGTCTGAGAAATAGGTATTGTAATTGTCCTCATTTTAATATGAGGGAATGGACGCTTCTGAGAGTTTAAGAGACTTCCTCAGAGTCACACATTTGATGAAAAAAAAAAAAAAGAAAGTAGTAATCATCTGAAGACTTTTCTAAAATGTTATACTGTTAGTTCACTTGGAAGACCGCTCACATTATTTTTGTTTGCCTCTGACATACACTAAGTGTTACTTTTAGAAACTTCGCCAAAGTACCAGGATAATTCCCTTCTCTTTGCGAAGACCTATTTAATAATTTGGTATGATATAAAGCATGATGTGGACATCATAACAAAGAGAAACAGAGGCCAGTCCAAAGAGTTTTTAGTATACCTTAGATTTTATTTGACAAGGCTCTTTTTTATTTTCTACTAAAAGTAATATTAAATAATAGTCACATATCACCTAAATTGGTTTATTTTTTTAATCTCAAAGTAGAAAATCTCTGTCATACAACCTGGAGTGGGGAAGGAAGAAAAATACAGTTTGCTTATGCTAAATGAGTATTTCTATATTATATCAATGTGATTAGTAATTCCTTCTAAAGTGAGGAAATGCTCTGATACTCTCCTTTATAATCTAGATGATTGAAGTTATGACATTTCAGTGAAACTTTTCTCCTTTGGGACACAAATGGTCACCTTTATCTTTTACCTGACTGAGCCATTACAAATGACCAAGTAGGTGTATCTACCACCCCACCACTCCACCCAGAGAATAAGACATACAATTTTTGAGGCACATTATATGTTTCTACTTACTATTTTCCCTTGTGGTGATTATAACACTGTAAGGATCTTGCAGTGGCAAGATCTAGAAATACTGTGACAGCCTATCCCACACGTGTTTTCCCTGGAGAAGATTAAAAACCCTAAAACTGGCAATGTGGAAGAACTGGGATTCAAGGAGGATTGTCTGCATATAAAAAAATATTTGCTATCTAACAGTGCCATGCCTAGCAACATTAAATGACTAAGTGTCATCATGTGGTTTCCAGGGAATGAGCAAAGCAGAAAACATTTACACTTTAATCTTTTACTTTTCACTGAGTCTCCTACTTGGTGATATTGAGCCAACATCCCCGCCAATCATAAAATGTCCTTCACTCTTCTTTACCTGCCCATAAATATGTCCTCCTCCTTATCATGATCAAATATATTGATAAAATAGTTTATGTGTGCCCATCTCTTTTCTTTCCATTTTTTTCATAATTCCAAGCAATTTTACTTCCACCATTAGCTTTCAACAGAAAATTTTCTGCAAAACTCATCAGTGATGTCTTACTGCAAAATTAAACTTTATACACATCCTTCTCTACTTACCTGCAGTATTTCATCTCTATCTAATACTCTCTCACTCTTAAAACTGTTCCCTGCTTTGTTCTCTCTTTTCCATTCTTTGCCAACTGTTCTTCTCCTCTTTCTCTGATGAAACTTTCTCAGCCTACTGAAAATATTCCTCATCCTCTACTTGCTTCTTAAATACTGATGACGTTCTGTGTTCATAATCTTTACTCCAACTCTAAACTTTCGTAAGGTCATTTCTTATATACACAGACTAGGATACAAATGTTCATATCTTACATTTTCATAAGAATAATTTTGTAAATAGGTATTTTCATTAAACTAATTTTGTAAATAGGTCTGTGACCCATGCCCATGCACAAACCAAAGGCAAGCTTCTCCTTGGAAGGATTGCCTCTTAAATTGCTTACATTTCACAGTGTTTAGGATACTGCGTGCACACAATCACTTCTAAAAATATAGGTAGTCAGGTGAATATAGAGAAAGCTACTTTTCTATATTTTTATCTTTATCAACCTACACATAAAGTATCTGTGGATTTCTTTTTTTATTAATTTTTATTGAAGTATAGTCACTTTATAATGTTGTGTTAGTTTCTGCTGTACAGCAAAATGAATCAGTTATACATATACATATACCCACTCTTTTTTAGATTCCGTTCCCATCTAGGTCACCACAGAGCACTGAGTAGACTTCCCTGTGCTTTATGGTAGGTTCTCATTAGTTATCTGTTTTATACATAGTAGTGTATATATGTCAATCCCAATCTCACAATTCATCCCACCTTCCCTTCCCACCTTGGTAACCAAAAATCGTTTTCTACATCTGTGTCTCTATCTCTGCTTTGCAAATAAGTTCATCTGTACCATTTTTCTAGATTCCACATATAAGTGATATTATACAATATTTGTCTTTCTCTTTCTGACTTACTTCACTCTGTATGACAGTCTCTAGGTCCATCCATGTCACTGCAGATGGCACTGTTTCAGTCCTTTTTATGACTGAGTAATATTCCATTGTATATGTACTACATATTCTTTGTCCATTCCTCTGTTGTTGGGCATTTAGGTTGCTTCCACGTCCTGGCAATTGTAAATAGTGCTTCAATGAACATTGGGGTGCAGGTATATTTTGAATTATGGATTTCTCCAGATATATGCCTAGAAGTATGATTTCTGGATCATAAAAATTGCTGTATTTTTAGTTTTTAAGGAACCTCCATATTGTTCTCCATAGCAGCTGTACAATTTACATTCCCACCAACAGTGTAGGAGGGTTCCCTTTTCTCTGCACCCTCTCCAGCATTTGTTGTTTGTAGATTTTTTGATGATGGCCATTCTGACTGGTGTGAGGTGATACTTCATTGTAGTTTTGATTTGCATTTCTCTAATAATTATGATGTCGAGCATCTTTTCATGTGTTTTTTGGCCATCTGTATGTCTTCTTTGGAGAAATGTTTATTTAGATCATCTGCCCATTTTTTGATTGGGTTCTTTGTTTTTTTGATTAAAATATCTGTGGATTTCTTTATTATTCTTTACCTTGACTAATTCTGTAAGGTAAGCATGACTAATTGCCAGGGAGAATAAGGTTCAAGGTGCAAATAAAGGGTTGATTATAATAAAGAATCATAGGATTTCAGTGGAATAAAAAAAGAAACAATGACACAAAAAGTGTGATGGATAGTAAAAAAAACTTGGTAGGATTGATAATTTTCAGTGTCACCTGCAGTGCTGAATAATTTGCAGGAATAGGAGTATTGGATGGAGTGAGGTGGGAATTAAGGATGTTGGTCTGAGAATGAGATAATTTGAAGTTGAGATTAAGGTGGAAGGGAAGTTATTGGTAATGACAATATGTAGGATGTAACCATGGGAGAAAGTGGCTAAGAGCAGAAGACAAGGTTACCTGCAAAAAAAAAAAAAAAGAGAAAGTACCAGAAGTTAAAATTCAATAATAATCCAAGGCTTTTGAAAACAAGAAATATTATGACTGGAGTAGTGAACTAAAATACTTAAGATCATTTCTCCATGTATTCAAACATCAAATGATTATGCCATACACCTGAAATGAATATAATGTTATATGTCAATTATACCTCAATAAAAATATAAAGACAAAATACTCAAGAAATAACCCAAGCACTTGTGATTAACAATAACAAGGAAGGGTAGTGGAATATATATATATATTATATATATATATATATATATAATTTGATGATATGAAATTCAAAGATTGGGATTCTTATGGAAGGAGGGAGAATCATATAGAAGTTGCCATGTGGTTCAAGGAAGATAGATACCACACAGCCAGGTCTAGTCACACTAGGATTGAGAGAAAGAAAAGAGCTACCACTTGGGATGGCTTGACAGGACTACGCCAGAAACGTACGAACTTCTGGAGCCCTCCTATTCGTTCTTATGTATGGTGGGGTAGAACCCTAGGGAGAAGAGTTTTTCCATTACACTAGACTTAAATATATTTCCAAGAAAGTATGGGGACTTGGGAGCTACAGTCTGACCCAGGGCTATCCAACTTCCTTTCTTCACCTGCACCCATGTAGCAGAATATGACTGAAGAAACAGAACAATTTTGCAAATAAGTCTCACTTTAATTTTAAGGTCACTAATCTCACATAGTTCCCTAATACTCCTGGGTAATCGTTACTCTAGTACACTTTTCCCATCTCCTAGGTAACTATTTAATACCTTTTCTTGACCTCCAAAATCTTCCCATCAGCCTCATTCCAACTGATGAGCTTTGAATTTCATTCAGATTATAGTATGCAATTAGAAAAGTATTTACACAAGCTCCTGGCAACTTATCCATATGTCAAAGGGCACCTATGCCCACATACTCCATTCTTCTCTGGTGGCATTGAATGACTCTCTACTTTTAGCCAAATCTAAATTCTGCATTGTGCTTTAGAGTCCTGCCCTAGTCTGGGTTTAAACAGGAGCAGACTCTGAGACAATGATTTGAATGAAAGAGGGTTTTAGACGAGGAGAGTGTATGGTATATGATTTAAAACTGAAGAAGTGATGAAGGACAGAGAAGGCATTCAATAAATTATACACTATCAAACCAGATACCACAGTGAATGACAGCCATTAGTCATCTGGGGAGTTCCTAGGAAATAGTATAAAATGCATACTTTTGAACTATCCCCCTGAGAGATAAAGGAAATGAGTATTTTATACATAAATATTTAAGGTCCTTGGTTAAGGGTTGTTCTTAGGAGATGTTAATTCCCTGGACCTTCCAGTCCATCTTATAGATGGTCTTCCAGGGCTCTACAGAATAAGTCTTCAGGCATAGAAATGAATATCGGGATAGAGGGAAGTTGTTTACCTGAGGCACAGGAGGGGGTTGTTCTGAGGCGTATGGGTTGGGTCCTGACAGAGTTGGCCACAAGCCCACTCTCTTCCTTCTACCTTGTATTCAAGGGAGTCACACCAACAATCCTCCCTTCATTCTCTTTCTTAACCATTTCTATTTCCATTAGATCTTCCTTATGAGCCTATAAACAGAGTTTTAGTTCCTCATTATTAAAGAAAAAGAGCCTCTCTTGACTTCCTTTGCCATCCAGTTTCACCCATTTCTCTTCTTCTTTTCAAAGGAAAAAAAAGCTTGAAAGACTTGTCTATCCTTGAGGTTTCATGTATTCTCTACCAATTCTTTTCCTAACAAAAATCTGCACTGATCTCCACAGAGCTAAACACAGTGTGCAATTCTCAGTTCTTATCTTACTTCACCCATTGTTATTTACTGCAGTTGTTCACTTCCTCCTGCTTGAAGTACCTTCTTTATTTGAAACTCAAGATGCCTCACTTTCTTGGCTTAACTCATCACGTACTCTTTTGCAGTGTCTTTTAAAAGTTTCTCCTCCATTTACAATATTTAGAGATTGGAATTCTTCACTTCTCAGACTCTGAACCTCTTCTATGTTCTATCCACACTTACTTGCTTGGTCATCTTAAGGATTAAGTGTTGTCCATACAGGAATGTCCCCAAAATTGTGTTTCCCTGGTTTAGAAAACTTCATTTTGATGTTTCATATGTATTTCAATCTTAATATGCTAAACTCTTATCTGCTGACCTTAACACTACCCACACACACTTGCATACTCCTACCCCAGCCTAATAAATGGCCACTCCATCTTACAGCTGCTCAGGCCAGAAACTTAGAGTCATCCTAACTCTTTCCTTCACACCCCATATCTTACCTGGTCTGCAATTCCTATCATCTCCACTAACAAAACATATCCAGGAACACTTGACTTGTCATCATCAACACTGTTTTCACCTATTTCCAAATTGCCGTCTCCTCTCCTCTGGTTTAAAAGTAGCCTCCTAACCTGTTTTCCTTCCATTTCTGTCCCCCTAATACTTATGCTATACACATGAATGAAAGTGTTATTTTTAGAAACATGTATAATCTCTACTCAAATCTTCCAGTGGCTTTCCATCCCATTCAGAGAAAGTAAGAACCCTCGACAGACTGTTTCTGAAGCTCTAGAAGGTCTCAGTCCTGTATTGTCTCTGAGCTACAATCATATTTCCTCTTTCCCACACTCCCCCAGCCAGTTCTTTGTCTTCCTAGAGCACTGCATGCATGCTTCTGTCTCAGTCTTTGTACTTGTTTCTTCTGCCTGGAATGTTCTGTGAGATATCTGCATGGCTTACTCTTTCACTTCTTTTAGTTCTTTGCTCAAATTTCAACTTTTCACTGAGATCTTCCTTGACTATTCTATTAAAAGTTCCACCTCATCCCACTCCCTCATCAGGGATCTCTGTACCTCTTACTCTGCTTTAATTCTCTACATAGCCCTTACCATTTGACATACTCTGTACTTCACGTTTATTTATTATTGCCTCTCAATGTCTCCACTACAGAAGATTTACAAGAGCAGAATTTTTGTCTGTTCAGCTAGCAGTGCATGACACACAGGCCTCCCATAACTGTTGACTGAGTGAATAAAAAAATTAATGAGTAAACACTAGTAGACACTCTTACTGATGACTAGATCTCTACAGTAAATGTCTCTAAATATCATAGTACTCTTTTAAACAATCTTGGTGCAATGTTTCAAATCTGGGAGCACAATTAGTAAAAGATGAAAAAATGTTATTTACAGGTTCAATATCACTGCAGATTTTATGTGCCTACTTGGATAAATTTGCTTTGATTCTTCTCAGCTTAATTTTGGCTTTGTTTAGGGCAAAACATTGGAGGAAGCATTGACAGATATTTGTCCATATGATTCAAAACAAATTGTTCTTCTAGGTGTGTAATTTCAGGTCCTCTTAGAAATAGATACCACCTTGGGATTAAATATGCAGAAAGAGTTTTAAGGGAAATATTTGTGAAAGAGAATGGAAAGGGAGCCTGGAAGGCTGGGAGAGCCATGAAGCCACAATTCAGGCTGGTCACCAAGTAAGGGAGAAAAGAGAGGAAGAGAGGAACAGAGGAAAGACAGAAGGAAGGAAGGAAGGGAAGAGGAAAGAAGGGAAGACTGGATGAAAGCATCTTAGACTGCCATCAGCTCTAAGGCAATTTTAGCAAGGCCATTTGAAAGCCCATGAGACAGTGTCATCCGTCAGAGGAGTCCTGCTTCTCCAGGCACAGGCTTGCCACAGTATCCCTGCTGGCTGAGGCATCAGAGGGAACAGACTATGGGAAGTTTGGTCTCAGCCTTCAGGGCCAACGTAGATTCCAGAGAGCAGCAGATGGGGCCCTTGGTCAATTAACTTACCTGCCTTCAGAGATGTAAGAAGCACATTCTCATAGCCACCACATTTGGTAAAATCTTTTAGATTAACTTACATTATTCAATCTTGTAGAAACCCTCATCTACATTCACTACCCATGAACAAGAAGATTCGTATGCAGCAAATAGCCTTAAATAGTCATTTAAATAGATCCATGCTTTGTGAATGTTTAAGTGCCTCTCTGCTTGCATTATATTTTTGTTTTTTAGGCTGTAACTGTATGCACGTCTAGTAGTAGAAGGACTAGGGACTATTTTGTGGGACTCTTTGGAGTTCCCTGAATATTCCTGTCTGTAAGAAACAATGTAAACTGTTTCAAGATTGTGTCAACATGATGTAAAATTGTGGGGGTAGATATATCTTTACTTTGGGGAATCTCCTTTACTTAAAAAAAGTTTGCATTCATATAGAATTATATTATACACGGGAATTTTTAAATGATTTTGATTCCAGAGCTTTGTCTATTCTGCTTTAAGAGATTGTAAGTGTTATAAAATATTATTCTAAGTGATCATAGTTTAATGGGGTTCTGTTTTCAAAAATAAAAAAGGTATGATCTTAATTTTCTGATTCACGGGCATGCTTTCCATCTGCTTTCATTATGTTGATTTAAATATTATATAAAGTTTGATGTATAATTTGTTGACTTAAAATTTATAAATTCTGCCCTTTAAAAATACAAATTTACTGAAAGAGAGAAATGGCTACCTCAAGTGGGGAGAAGAAAACTTGGTAACTTGCTAATAACTTTTTTTTTTTTTGTACTAAAGCACTGACCTGTATTTACATCTTTTATCTAGTAGCTAAAATGTGCTCTGCTGGTAGGAACAGCTATTATGTTTCTACCATAGCAATGCTATTCACCCATGCAGAAGCTTCAAGCCCTTGAATCAGTCTGCCCCACAGTAGCTATATTTAACCAACTTCTTAAGAACAGGCTATACCATTTCCTATAAGAATATCTGATTGCTGCCTAAGGATAAACTAACACAATAAGAGGCAGATTTTTTTGTAACACAGTACCTCACTTATGAGAGAAAAAGAGAATTGCAAAGAAAAATATATTTTAAAATTTAAGTCATCCAAAATTCCATTTAGGTATATATATTACTAATCTGTCATTTACTTTTGTATTATGAAGACTTATTATAGCCTATATAAATTAGTGATTTTAGCTACAAAATGATCGTCTCATGTGTGTAGTATACAAGCTTGCAAAAATATTTTGAAGTAAAGTTATGGGCTTCTTTTTCCAGCTCTACAGAATGTGAATGAATTGGTCATCTTTTAAGCCTATTATAGATGCTAATTTGCATCTATTAAAACAAATTCCTAAGCCTTGATGTTCATTTATATTGAGATTTCACATATTTTTCTCATCTTCTTTCTCTCTATGGTGATGCAGACACAAAGTCTCTGAGGAAATTTCTCTTAACGCTATTTGGTCACTCATCCATGACGGTCATTTTTATTCTGCTACGAGACTAGTTTCAATGGAGAAGGACAGTGTTTTCCAAAGTGTGAGCTGTGGACACATAATTCCCTACACCATAAACTCCAGGGGGGGTCTTGTTAAAAATACTGTACAGGTTTCTTGAAGTCACTTCGCATGTACTAAGAAAGGAATCATGGTGCAATCCAGGAATCATCATTTTAAGCCAGCAACCCAAGTAAATTTTTTGCCCAGGACAGGTTGAAATGCATCAATGTAAGGTCTGAATTCAAACCTTAGATAGTCGATAAAATAACCTTTTCAAAATATTCATTTATTTGCTTAGTTGTTGGTCTGGCACCAATAATGCTAAAATGTCATTAGAATATTTGGGTTATGTTATACATTTGTGAATCATAATTGGAACAGCTGTAGTTTAAATGGCCTCTTTCTTGCTCATATTACCTCTGAGAACGTGCAGTGGTATCATTGTTAAATATGGAACATTTGTATTACAGAAAATCATTGCAAACTTGACATTTGGGAGGAGTAGTTTAACTGGTAAATTAATCAGTATTTTTGCAAAGTTTGGAGAAAGAGAAGAAGTATTCTACTGAATGATAAGGAATATAGCAGACAACATTTGGCTCAGCTGCCACCTACACATTTTTTTTTCCATGTCATCTATAATAGAGTCATACCATATAATAATTTAATCATTTTTGCCTCATCTAAAATATCATTAAAATTAAATTTTAATAATTTCCAGATTTGAATAACCAAAGACAAATATTTTAACATGCCATTTTAAATTAACTAATGGAAGTAATCTCTCTTTCATTTTCTTTGTGGTTAGGTTTATTTTTTCTGGATGATGAAACTACCCGTATAACTGCTGTTTGTGTAAATGAATACTTAGGGATTTCAGCAAATCAGAACTCACTACAAAGAAAAATCAAATACAGCATTTGGGTCAGTTGCTTGCATTTTGGGGTGGTACTTTGTGTAGGGGCTCACACTCTGCATGTGTATGTTTTCAAGATTTCTACTGCTTCTATAGGACCCACCTTCACCTTCACTAATATGTATACAAAAATAACCTAACAGTTATGTGCAAACATGTGAATAACTAAAAAGTATTTCCAAACACACTTAGCCAGTTTTCCTTTATATTCTTAGAGTAATAGCTAGCAAATAGTGAGCAGGAAGTTACGTGTAAGTACACATTTGAATTCATACACATTTGATTCATTGTTTTACTGCTCACAACCAAAAGAGTGTAAGATATTTTTATATATAAATTTATTTTATTTATTTTATTTTTGGCTGTGTTGGGTCTTTTGTTGCTGCGTGCAGGCTTTTCTCTAGCTGTGGCAAGCAGGGGCTACTCTTCGTTGTGATGCGTGGGCTTCTCATTGCGGTGACTTCTCTTGTTGCGGAGCAGGGGCTCTAGGCGCGTGGGCTTCAGTAGTTGCAGCACGCAGGCTCAGTAGTTGTGGCTCATGGGCTCTAGAACGCAGGCTCAGTAGTTGTGGTGCATGGGCTTAGTTGCTCCGTGGCATGTGGTATCTTCCAGCGCCAGGGCTCAAACCTGTGTCCCCTGCATTGGCAGGTGGATTCTTAACCACTACGACACCAGGGAAGCCCCAAGAGTGTAAGGTTTTAAACTCTTTCATGATTTTGGATTCCAGAAGTACTGTGCAAAGACTAAGAAGTTGAGTGAAATTCCTTATAATCATGAATAACAAAATCATCATAAATATCATAAATCATATCTGACTGATATAATTTATAAAAAGTATGTGGATAAACTAAAATTCATTGAGAATATACAATGTGCCAGGCACTGAGTTGTTCATGCATGTATATATCGTCCCATTAAATTTCATTAAAGAAACACAATCGTACATATTGTACTATAACTTTTTACCAAGAAAAATAACTTCTAAAAGATCATTTGTTCATTAAAGCACTGATCCATGCATTACTTGGTCTCCGTTAAACTGACTTAAGTATATTTACATAATGATAATATAGCAAGGATGAAAGTAAAATTATTTATATACATATTATCTATAAATATATCACCACAGATGCAAATACATATAACATTTAGTTAAGGACTTTATTAAAACTCTGTTGGGTTACAAGAAACTGGAATAATTTTTAGGTGAAACACATCGTGGAATCAAAATAAAAATAATTCAAATGTACCCCCCAAAAGAAGCAAATTTTGACTTTTTAAACTGTTAATAAATGTCCCCAATAATAAATCTTGTCACCTTAATGCAGTAGCACAAAAATTACCACGTTTATGATAATCTAATCCATTTTTCTGCTTTGAACAGTCCTTTTGCAACATATAAACTTATCTGTACAGTTTCAATAAAGAACATACGTAAATATTACAAATATTCAAAGGCAAATGTAGTCAGCTGACATTAATTACCCTGATTAAAATTTTAATGTCTAGGGTTCTACATAATAAACACAGAAAATAAATTAGCCTTAATGTTTGTGGAATGAGTTATTTTAATAATTTTAACAAATCACATTAGAGACACATAAGAACTTAAATAAAATAATGATGCCAATCTAAATACAGCTGGAAGTTTGGATAGGAAAATCAGGATAAGTGATGACTTTAATAAGATTAAATTTTAAAGTAATGGAAAATTCATTCATTCATTCAAAAATATTTATTGAGTGCCTATTATATGCTGTACAATTTTGTAAATGCTGAGGATAGAGGAGTCAACAAAATAGATCAGATCTCTATTCTCATTATTCCTTGGAACATACATTTTACTTAGGGGCAGTTTTGTAGATAAGATATTTTAAAATTAACGAGTAAATATGGAATATGTTAGATGATAGGAAGTGTTTTAATGAAAAATAGAACAGGTAGGGCTTCCCTGGTGGCACAGTGGTTGAGAGTCTGCCTGCTGATGCAGGGGACACGGGTTCGTGCCCCGGTCCCGGAAGATCCCACATGCCGCAGAGCAGCTGGGCCCGTGAGCCATGGCTGCTGAGCCTGCGCGTCCGGAGCCTGTGCTCCGCAATGGGAGAGGCCACAATAGTGAGAGGCCCGCGTACCGCAAATAAATAAATAAATAAATAAAACAGGTAATACAGTGGTAATCTGGAGGTGGCTCATGCCAGCTCTCTAGAATTGATTATTAATTATTATGTTTTCGGGAATTTTGCAAGCTGTTTCAAGTTTCAACCACTTGTAGCTTGAAGCAAGTTATGATGAGAATATTTTACACTGTAGAAATTAGAAATTGGGAAGTCTACAACAGGGGGCTCTCTTTCCTCTACCCTATCCCAGAGGCTGGTAAACATTTACCATTGGAATCAGATGTACTGGGTCCGGGTGGATATTAATTAAAAAGAGGGAGCCATGCAGGCATTCTTAAACAAAAATCCAAATTAAAAAGTTCTTCTCTTTCTCAATCTGTCATATAATCACTTTAGTTTCCATACTGCTCTGTGTGTGTGTGTGTGTGTGTGTGTGTGTGTGTGTGTGTGTGTGTGTGTACACATACAACTGGTGAACTGAAGAAGAATAGTATAGTTGTTAAAACCAAGTCCTGAAGAAAATTTTTCTAAGTTTTTAATTCAAATTTCTTTCCCCTTTACTATTTTGTCTCTGAATTTCTGTAGTCTTATCTGTGAAATGAGGATATTAACATAATCTACTGCAAAAGCTGGTTTGTAATGATTCAGTGAAACGAGGTAGGTAACTAATTGTTTAGTAAAAGTTAAATATTACCATCGTTATTAATGCTATTACCATTCTAATTATCACTCTTACTAATAGCAAGAAAACAATTGTATATTTGAAAGTTGCTAACAGTATATTTTAAAACTTCTCATCACAAGAAAAGAAATTGTAAGTACATACATGAGGTAATAGGTGTTAACTAAACTTACTGTGGTAAACATTTCTCTCTGTCTCTCTATTTATATATATATATATATATATATATATACACACACACACACACATACACACACATTAAATCATTATTTGTATACCTTAAATTAATATAATGTTATATGACAATTATATTTCAATAAAACTGGAAAAGATAGCAAAAAAACACATGTTCAAGGATATAGATTGATTTTTCTATTGTTGCCAATAGCTACAAAATTTACTTAACCAATTTTTCCAGAATAAATAGAATAATAATATAAATATTTAATTTGATAATTGATACATTAATTTGATAATTAATAATTTGATAATTAATAATATTTAATTAGTAATTATTTGGTGCCACTGTATGGTCAGGCAATTCAAATGGCTGTTCTCTTGCTCTCTGTACATCCCCTGCTCAACCAGGGCGTGCTTCACCTACACGCTAGTCACATGACTGACCTTCGTGCATACGTGCCCCACCCAAACTGGTGATTGTTCTCATCAAAGGGGCAGAGGAGGGCGTGCCCCTCTGCCGGTTTCCTAATGAGCCAACTTGACTAATTCCCCCGATAACTGGCATCTCCCCTTCCTGCCAGGAAGGAAGACTGCTGTCCTCGTCCTCCGCACACGGTGGGGAGTCGCCCCAGGACCTTGCTTCAGACATGTAAGCTCCCCCATCCACTAAACCACTGATGTCTCTGTCACTGACTCTGGGCTCTTACTTCGGTCTTAAACCCGAACAGCCACCATGCAAAGCGATTTACTTCCATTAACTCATTTAGTTCTTACAACCACCCAACAAGATAAGCATAATTGTTATCTTCATTTTAAAGATGAAGAAACTGAGCTTAGGAATGTCAAGTCCGTATCCAGAGAGAGAATCCCAAAGCAGTCCTGAAGGATTTCAAATCCTGTGCTCTCACAGTCTGCATGGAACACTGGCTGAGAAATTCAGTTGCAACAGTACTTAGTAATATTTCCTAAAATAATTAGAAATATTAACTGTTGGAGTTAATTAGAGAATTAACCAAAATTAACTTTTTTTAGTATTTTTCACTTGCTATTAAAATGTTATAAACTTGTGGGTGAAAAATATTTAGTATACTTAGCGAGAATTTTGTATAGTGTATTAATGAGCACTTACCAAAGGATAAGGAATTTATTATATTATATAAATGTATTCCAGATCTGACCTAAATTCAGAAATGTTTTCTTTCAAGTCAAAAGGAATTTTAAGGACAATATTAGATTGATTGGGCTGATTCCCAAAGCTTTGCTTTCCTTCATGTTCTTTTTTCAGGAGAAGTGGCAGTATTATGAATCAATACCTCAAAGACTGCAGCCTTAACTTAAACTGAAAAGTTATTTTTAAACTGTTTGTGCTTAATGTTTCTAAATTGCAAAATACACACAAACAGAAACATACCACATAAATCACTATTTAAATATCTTAAATTCAAATATTTACTTCATAAATCACCCTGTTCTGTAGGTGGTCTTCTAAGACCAGCAGATGTATTTTGACATATTTTAAGAAAATGCTCAAAAATTCAGAAAGCATTAAAGTAAGATTTACTAATTTTTATACTTGTTCTGCCTTGTTTTATTTAAATGTATACACGTAGAAACCCTTGCACAAAATCACATACAACTTTACTATTTACCAGAGCTTTGAAAGATGATATTTTTCACGTTGAATTATTCATAAAATCCTAAGGCTAATTTATACGTGAAAGAAAAGAAAAATGTAACTCTTGCTCATAAATCTTTATTTATGAACAGAAATCTAAAAGATTTATAATCGCTACATTATGGTGAGTTTCTATCATGATGTATTAACTTGCAATCAGACTCAAGTAGAGAAGTCCTATAGTGGTAAATAAATCACAGGATATTTGGTTTGGAGAAACCTGTAGGGAGTGGTCATATTCATAACACAGGTGGTAGGAATGAGGGATCCCAATACCCCCTAGGGTTTTTATTTAGGCTGAATGAGCATTCATTTTATTGTGACATAGCCCCACCTCAACACTGTCCTCAAAAAGATATCTCATTGTAAGCCAGTAGTATAGATGTACAAATTTAACACTTAAAACCACAAATCTGGTATTGACTTATATCACTCATGTGTATGAATTCCTCCATGATATTTGGGTCCAAGAAAAAAAATGCAATTGTTTATCTTTCTAAATTAAATTAAATCCCTTAGCTTATATGACCCGAATTGTTAGAAATTTTAACCTTATGTATGTGGGGTTGCTTCTCTTTTCCATTACAATTAAACAGGAATACTGTGTTTTATACCATCAAGCTAATTTGAAGAAGAACATCTTGTTTGTAATTTAGTGTGATTCTTTGAATAGATTTAATGCCTCGGTAGTTCCATCACTTACTTGCTATGTGATCTTGAGCAAATTGTTTTACCTCTCTGTGCCTCAATTCCATAATTTTTCTAATGAAAACAATAATAGTAATTACTTTATAGGAATATTGTAAATATTAATGATTTAATACATGTAAAACATTTAGAAAAACTTTTTGCACAAAGCATGCACTGAACAAACATTTGCTTTTACTCATCAAAGCTAGGCCAACTTACTGGAAGCATCCATGTCTGTCCTTTGGATGCAGGCTCATGGGTTTATGATGCTTAGACATCATCTGTCAAGTTTCCACACAGTTTCCCTTCATGGTTTCTTCCACAGTTTGGGTGGAGAATATTTGTTGGGTCTAATTTTCCACTTCTCAAAAATCTTCCCCCTGCCCTCAAGACTTTGCATTTTTGTAAACCTTACATAGTTTCTCAATTATTTGCTCAGTTCTATAATATGTGCAATATTATGTATTAAGAATTTTAAGAAAGATGGGACTTCCCTGATGGCACAGTGGTTAAGAATCCGCCTGTCAATGCAGGGGACACGGGTTTGATTCCTAGTCCGGGAAGATTCCACATGCCACAGAGCAACTAGGCCTGTGCGCCACTACTACAGAGCCTGTGCTCTAGAGCCCTTGAGCCACAACTACCGAGCCTGCATGCCACAACCACTGAGCCCGTGTGCCTAGAGCCCGAGCTCCAAAACAAGAGAAGCCACCACAATGAGAAGCCCGCGCGCTGCTACGAAGAGTAGCCCCTGCTCCCCACAACTAGAGAAAGCCCACGTGCAGCAACGAAGGCCCAACACAGCCAAAAATAAATAAAAAACTAATTAATTAAAAAAAAACAATTTTAGGAAAGAAAGCTTCTTAAACTGTCAGAATGTATTATATATAAAATTTTCAAAAATATAATACAGTCGGATCTTCTTAAGGAGATGATAGTTCATAATTATAAAAAAGTACTGAAGAGGTGTTGCTAGTAAATCCTTATTAATGTATCATTTATATATATAAGTATATGAGTATAGTTTTTACACTAACTATATTAAATGTACACAGGTGCTTTTTCCAATAGAGTTATTGTATGTAAAACTATGTCTCAATATTCTAGAGACATTGTTTAACATACAATAACACAAATATAGTCTTTTCTCATTTCCCTAGTCTTTGAGAACCATCATTTTTACAGTTCTTTATAATGTAAAGATAATAAAATACCCATGAGTATTTTATCATGGGTAAACAGTTTCATTTTCTTGAAAGATGAAACTCACTAATCCATAAAGAGTGTTCAGGAATATGTTCTTACCATTGTTCTTGTCTTGAGTTTCTTCTCTGCTCATGAACCACACAGGTGTATGCTGACTCTGGCCTTCTGCTTCCTAGAAGCCCTCTACCCTTAATCTCCAATCACCTTCAGTTGTTGGTCTATCCGTCTTGCCATGTTCCCCTGGAGAAAATTCCATAACTGCAATGGGAATTATTCAGAGTTCTTTATTGAAGGGCCAGGTAGCTTTCAGCATAGCTGCACAGTGATGGGACAGCAGTTACTGAAGTGGGTTTCACACAGGGTGAGACCCTTTCTGATTAGGGGCACCCCTTATGTCTTTATTATCTCTCCCCCTTTCCTCAACCAAGTTCCATCCTCCTCTTGAATCCCATTAGTCCCTCGCCACTCTTTGTCTTTTAAAAATTAAGCTTCCTAGGTGTTGGCCAGAAGCTGCAGGAAGCCCTCTTCTAATCATCTGCTCAGTCAGTGGGGCATGATGGAGATAGTAATTATCATTCCACAGTTAAGGCAAAAATGGGTGCTCAAAAATCACTCCTGAAACATGCAGAAATATCTTCAGGATAGAGATTGCCTTCACTGTACAGAGTGTGAGAATGTTAAAGGTGGCATAGACACATTTATAGATTATTTATTTTTGTATTTGATGAATCCACACCTCTTTCCCAGGCAAAAGAATCAAGATCTCAAATTGTTTTCTTCTCCTTTTCCTAGTCTTCCAATTTGTGTCTTCCTGCCTATTTCTTCCTTTTTTTCTAAACTTACTGTAGTTATTACTGGCTCACTTTGATATCTTGTAAATTATCTTTGAAGTCAATACACAGTTGTCTGTCAACATGTGATAGATTTTTTTTCTGTCTGAGGTCAAAGATAATCTGCTGGTTTTGATAAATGGTTTCCTAACATTTAAAAAATTATAATGCAACCCATAGGAAGGAAAATATTTTATGTTGTCTCTATACTTACACAACACACCCTCCCCACACACAAATGTATGTATGTATGTATAGTGTTTATGTTTGTGTACATACATATATAAACTGAAACAAAAAGTAATGAACCTGTATTTACTCTTATATTCAAACTCTACCTTCTTTGTTTTTTAGTCAAACAGACTCCAGTTTAGTTTAAACTAGTCTTTTGTCTACTGGGAAAAAAACGTACAACTTAAAAGTGGAGAATTATGTTTTATATGGGGCATTGCTGAGGACTATAGCCTGGAAACAGCCTCTCGGATAGCTCTGAGGAACTATTCCAAAGAGGTAAGGGAGGAACCAGGATATATAGGAGTTTTTGCAAAAAAAAAAGAAAAAGAAAAAAACCCACATGTAGTTGAACATCTAAAGATTATTGCTGGAACTTTCCTGGTGGTCCAGTGGTTAAGATTCTGTGCTTCCACTGCAGGGGGCACGGGTTTGATCCCTTGTCAGGGAACTAAGATCCCACGTACCATGTGGTGTGACAAAAAAAAAAAAAAGGATTATTGCTAATCACAAAAAATAAACATCTCAAAGTTAGTGATTTTAGCGCTTTTCTATGTATGGGAAGATTCAAGAATGCACGAGTCTGGATTTATTGAATTTAGTCCTTCGATATGCACCTTAACTATCCTAGGTCAGTAACCTGTTTTTCTCCATCCTGAATTCCCCTCAAGCATACACTCTGGAGGTGGGTTTACAGTGGCTGATGGCTTTATGGCTGAAACCTTTTTGTTTACTGAAATGCCAGGCGACATTCTTTGTCCACACTTTTCTAGTCTAGTATATAGTCTTTTACATTCTATCCTATTTTTTATAATATTGGTCAAAATTCAATACCTTGATTCCGAAACCCACTCTTTGTTACAACCTATTTTGAGAAACACTATTCCTGGTCAAATCTTGTAGAGAGAAAAAAATGATAATTTCTGTTTAAATATTAAGTATTCAACAAAAACTTGGAATCAGTAACTTTAAATTCTCTTAGGAGGATGATATGTAAAGGAGTGAATATTATAAAATAATAAATACCATAAAGGATGGGTATATATATTTTAAAATTCTTGTCACACCAGTATAGTGAAAGGAAAAATATGCAGTGTTTTTATCACAAAACAAACAAAAACTATTTGGAGTACATCATTTTATGAAAAGTTAACTGTGAGATTTATTAATAAGAGGTGAAGAAATTATACAATTTTGATAACATATTTCTCTTACTTTAAGGGGTCCATAAACAGCTCTGTTGGTCACCAGATTAGGGTTTGTAACAAAGTAGAGTCCCATTTCAGGCCAAGACCTAATATTCTTTTCCTCTGACACAAACTCCTTCCTCAATGCATATTCAAGCCACTCTGGACATTGCACTATGATGACATGACAGCAGGAGAATGTTTCTGAATTTGTTGCAGGAAGGGGGACCCCTTCCAGGGCCCGAAAGTCAGCTCTTGTCTAACACTTGGAAGTGAATTGTCCCAGGACACACACGTGCTGACAAAGCAAGAGACTTTATTGGGAAGGGGCGCCCAGGTGGAGAGCAGGAGGGTGAGGGAACCCAGGAGGACTGCTCTGCCACGTGGCTCACAGTCTTGGGTTTTATGGTGATGGGATTAGTTTCTGGGTTGTCCCTGGCAAATCACTCTGACTCAGGGTCCTTCCTGGTGGCACATGCATCGCTCAGCCAAGATGGATTCCAGCAAAGAGGATTCTGGGAGGTTTGGTAGGACATATCGTCTGGTGTCTACTTTTGACCTTCCCCAAATTCTTCTGGTTGGGGGTGGCTTGTTAGTTCCATGTTCCTTACCAGGACCTCCTGTTTAAGATAATTCATGCAAATGGTTACTGTGGTGCCTGGCCAGGGTGGGTGGTGTCAGTCAGTGTTTCCCCTAACAAATTCATTGCTGCCTAGAGCATTAGGAGATGAACAACTAATTTAGAAAAACATTTTGACAATAAATATAAGATATTGACTTGTAAGAGTTATAAAGAAGTTAGACTTCAGAAAGAAACATCAGGAAACATAGGTATTTTTTTGCATTATTATTTACAATTGCTGAGATATGGAAACAACCTATCTGTGGACAGATGAATGGATAAAGAAATCGTGGTATATACATACAGTGGAATGTTATTCTGCTTTAAAAAAAGGAGGAAATCCTGACATTTGCAAGAACATAGATAAGACTGGAGGACATTAGGCTAAGCAAAATAAGCCAGAGGTTGGGGAGTGGGGGAAATAGGGAGAAGTTGGTAAAAGTGTACCAACTTTCAGCTGTAAGATGAATAAGGTCTGAGGATCTAACGTATGATATAGTGACTCTACATAGTTGATAACACTGGATTGTATAATTGAAATTTTCTGAAAGTAGAACTTAAATGTTTGTTGTAGAACTGAAGTTTGTGTCTCCCATGCACAGTGAGGCCAAACAAACCAAAAAGGTGCAGTTTGGAGCAGAACACTTTATTGCAGGGCCAACCAAGGAGAAAGAGTAGCTTATGCCCAAGAGGCACAAACTCCTGGATGGTTTTTGGGGAAGAGATTTTGTAGGCAGGGTTTGCAGGTAGGTCTGCAGGATGTGGACCTTCCTCTGATTGGTTGGTGGTGAAGTAATAGGATGTTGCTCCTGGAATCTCAGTCATCAGCCTTCTGGTTCCAGCCAATCTGGGGTCTACATTCTTGTGCTCAGCCTGAACTTACCATCCTCCACCTGGGCGGGGGCCTTTGTTCCTATATAAGAATTCAGAGATATGTGTTAGATTTCTATGCACCTCCCTTGAGGAGAAACCAGGCCCCTGCCCCATCACCGCACTCTTGTTTCTTGACAGCCTTTCCTTTGTTTTTGCATCCCCTCACCCCTCTAAATCAGTAACTGAATCTGCCCTTTGGAACTCAGGGAAGGTCTAGGAGGATAAAGCCTTTTTTCTACAAACAAGAAATGACGGACCCAGAAAGGCTTTTGTGCCTGGGAGGGCCCCACAGGGGTATAACATATGCTCAATTTAATCTTAGTGTTTTTGGAAGAAAGATCTGTAAATATTGTCATCTATTTAACTTAAGCATGATTATGTAAAATCAACTACAAATGACAGAGGAGTTATTGTCTTGATAAATGAAAATTCTTAGGCAGTGAGGCTGAGAGAATTTTTCTGTTCTAGTGTGGCCAAGATTCTTCTTTATCTCGTGTTACTCAAGTATTGTTGATCCTCTTCTATATTGTCCACATTTTCTTTCTCACACCAAATGATTTAAACAGAAAACGTTATTACCTTGAAACAGGACATTCACACTTATCAGTGAAAAATTCTTTCTGTGCATATCTAATTCCTCAAAGAACACTTTAACCAGGAAATCTTCATCAGTATTATTTTTAAAAAGGTTTTATTTTCCTCCAACATGCTCTTCAGAATACATTTCTCCCTCTCCCCCAGTTATTTTGGTATATTGCTGCAGTAAAGTGGTTTTCCTTTTTGCTGCATATATAGTCTGCGTGTCCATGGCCCTGATCTCTAATAGGGTTATTCATTCCCTCTGAACTTATTTTATGTTTCCTCCAAACACAGTAAGTGTAATTTCCAGATTGAAATCCCAGCCAAAATCAGATTTCCTTCTTCCTCTCCCTGATGCCAAAAACTCGTCCTCTGTGCACCAGTGCTGAAGCAAATCTCAGACACAGAGTTTTGGCTGAAGTAGAAAAGAATAGTTTTATTGCTTTGCCAGGCAAAGGGGGACACAGTGGGTTTGTGCCCTCAAAACTGTGTGTCCCTACCCGAGGGGATTTGGTGAGGAGTTTTAGAGCAGTAGTTCCAGGGCCAGGTTGCTGATAAGGATTAGGGTGTGTGCAGAGCCTGCATTCCTTTAATCTGGCCTCAGGTGATCTCCTGATGAGCTTCTGTGGTTCTGGAGGTTATCAAGCTGTGACCTCTCTGGAATGCAGAATGCTTCATCAAGTAGTTAACATCTTCCGTTTGTTAGAGGTTTTTGTTCTGCAGAAGAGCTCAAAGATATTGTTAGGTGTATGCCTTGAGGTGGAAGCAGGACCCTGTCCCAAGGCTGCACTCTTGTTTCTGGACTGCTCCTCCCTTGTCTCTATATTCCCTCCATTCTCTGGTTAGCAACTGTTTGATCCTGCCCTCTGGAACTCAGGGAAGGTCATGGAGGCTGAAGCCTATTTCCTACAAACAAGAAACAAGGGATACAGAAAAGATTTTGTGCCCAGGAGTCTCACAGGGTGCTGCTCGGTTTCATCCCTATATTCAAGAATGTACAGAAGGGCTTCCCTGGTGGCGCAGTGGTTGAGAGTCCACCTGCCGATGCAGGGGACGCGGGTTCGTGCCCTGGTCCGGGAAGATCCCACATGCAGCAGAGCGGCTAGGCCTGTGAGCCATGGCCGCTGAGCCTGCGCGTCCAGAGCCTGTGCTCCACAATGGGAGAGGCCACAACAGTGAGAGGCCCGCGTACCGCAAAAAAAAAAAAAAAAAAATGTACAGAAATATGCCTGCCATGATATTTTCTGAGTTCTCTCTTCTCAGTACTCCCTCTCAATCTCTTTTCAGTTCAGAGCAATATTATGTGCAATGTCATGTGTGTTATACTTTAAAAATCCACTTTATTTTATTCATTTAGATAATGCTACTCAGCCGCAATTGTTCTACAAAGAGTATATCTTAACCTCAAAATCTATCCATATTAAATGCTATAAAATGAATGTCTTGAAGAGTCTGAATAAATCAATATAATTCACTACAAGAATCTCTAAAAAGTGTAAATAAAATTCATATTAATATTTATGTGCATCAAGTACTTGGTAAAATTTAATAAAAGTCGTGATAAAAATAAGTGTCATAAAGGAAAATGTTCTCATACTCAACAGATATTTATTTACAGATTTATAGAACAGTGAAATCCAAAGGGCAGATAGTCAATATAAATATATTTTATTACATTGTCTGTTTGTAGCAGACTTGTTGCTAGATGATACATTTATATTTACTGATAGTACTAAAAGTGAAATGGATAAACAGAATGTGAAGGGATTTTTAATAAGTTTTATTGGTTTATATGACATTTGGAATTTTAAAATTGCATTATTTTATGGGCACTGAGTGCAAATTTTCCCAACAGCATTATAAATATATAGCAAAGACTTTAAAATAAGGCACAGAAATTAATAAATATTTATGGCTTATTGAAATATAATAATTAAAAACAGTAATTAAGATAATGGTGTTCATACAACCACTGACAGATCTTATTCCTTATTTTTGTGCTTGAATTTTGACTTACATTAGATTCTTATACAATTATTTTATAGCTTTATTTAAAAACTTCAGATTTTAGGTGGCTATGAAAACATATGTAATAAAGATGATTAGTGCTTCCTGATAATCCCATTATAATTCTCTATATAAGAATTTTTCATGGAGAATTTCAAGGCAAATTTCTAAGAAAGAGAATGTAGGCAAATTCCTTTTCTGAAATTTGGGGTGAGAATATGGAATGGCAGTCAAGAATTTTAAGTTTACTCAACTTTTGAGTTTGTAAGAAAAGTTTTATAGCATTTTTTTGGAATAAGATACTGAAGAAAAAGTATAGTGGGTTAAAGAGTAGGAGAAACCAGAGGAAAAGAAAATAGATTTTAGTTCCTTTTGCTCCCACAACCCAGAAAACATAAATAACTCATTTACATGTGACAGAGAGTAAGATTTACCCACTAGTACTGGAACTGCATCTAAGACGCAAGTCAGAGGACAAGGGGTCTTAATATTCACACCTTAGAAAGAAGAGTCAAGGAGCTTCCAAAAAAGTAGAACCAAATTGCACCCTCCCAGCCTTCCCCCCACATCTTTATCCACCAGTCTGCCAACTGCCCAACCTGTCCTCCTCATGGCAGTCCCCCCAAAATAGCAAAAAACATTTTTGTGTTTAGTAACTTCTAGAAAACAGAGTATATTTATTATAGCAGAATGATTAAAAATAATAATAATAATGAAACTGCCTTATCATTGAACTGCCCGATTTATTATCTTGTATCAGGGAAAATAATCCCCTATTAGAAACATTTTGAGGGAATAGTGGGGTACAAAGTTAGTGCATGATCATGCCTCACAAGTAATCTTCATGTACAACCTAGTAACCTGTGTCCTCTACCAGGAACCCACAACATCCAGAGAGAAAACTAGCATCACAGAGGGAAACGGACAACATTGTAGATGAGACGAGGACACAGGCGCTCAGCAAAATATGACTGGTCATGTATGTAAGAGGATCTTTGTATTGCCTTTTATCCCGTTCTGCTCCACACCAGGGGATCTGGGTAGAGCTTGGGCCTCAGAGCTAGGCAAGGCCCCCTTCATGCCAGAGATGGCTGTGCTGTAGAAGCTGGAGTTAAGAAAACTCTGAAATAGACTTGAGATTAGAATTTTAAACTAGTCTGGATTAATTTTGAATAAACCACATAACCAAAAAATAATGAAATTTAAGTATTAAGTGGATCATTTCTTGGTGCAAATGAAAGGTTGACATTAGCACAAGAAAGGGATGGTTTATGGAGAGTGGCATTTTTGTGATACTTCACTAAGTTGAAACTACCCAATAAACTGATTATATATATTTTGAACTTCAGAATTCAAAGTGATTGAATGGATGGCTCTATGATTAAAATTTTCCTTGAATATCATGTATGTCTGTACTCAAAACAAAAATGAACATTAAAAATTAGTGTCTTATATCTGGAGGTACATTCCCCTGATGTTTTGTAGTCACACATTTCTTTTGACTTAAATGGTGATGTTGCCTTTGACTTTTAAATCAAATACTGCACTTTCTTAAATGGAAAAAAATGATGGAAGATTTATGACACTTCATATATTGTAAGATAGTTCACTTCAACCTTGTAATTTTTTACAGGTAAAATTTTAAGTAAATACTTGATTGTACTTTGCCAAATTTATGTTTGAAGCAGCATTTTATGCAGATTATTTCTAGTTGTGAATTATTCTGTCTGATACAACTTGCTTTAACTTATCTGCAATCAGTTTTATTCAATTGCTGAACCATCTACATATGTTATGTTTGATTGCAGCTAGATAATGTTTTTGTTGAAAAATGTTATTTTTTTGTAAGCATTACTTACTGTTTTTCCAAGAACAAGCAGTGCCATTTATATGATATATATGAAATGATATAAAAGTTACAAGCCTTAAGTTATCTTAGACATTTTACCACCCTCAAGACATCTTATTTTTGATTCACTGTTTTCATTAAGTTCCCTTTTCGACAATAGTGTTTAACTTTAATGTCATTTATTTTTACTTCCATCTGCTCTGAAGGGATTCAATTCTAGTTGGTACCTAGTTATTTTCTTTCAGTTCTATCTTGATGAGAAGTAAACATAAATATATTTTACCACCCAGAAAATTTTACAAAAATATACTGGAAAAAAAAAAGCTGTGTGGCATAGAGAAGCGTTAGTGTACAATTTCACTTTATATGAAATTATTAGAAGAAGATATTCAATGCACATAAAAATGATCTCTGTTTATGCATAAGTAAGAGTAGTGAACCAAACTGATAGAAAGTTTCAAGACCCCTATTAGGGACTTCCCTGGTGGCACAGTGGTTAAGAATCTGCCTGCCAGTGCAGCGGACACGGGTTCGATCCCTAGTCTGGGAAGATCCCACATGCCATGAAGCAACTAAGCCTGCGTGCAGCAACGAAGACCCAATACAGCCAAAAATAAATAAATAAATAAATATTTAAAAAGACCCCTACTAAATGATAAATTGAAATTATTTTTGCTTAGAACATTTTGTTTCTCTGTATAAGAGAATATTTCATATATATATATAATATATATTTCAAGTATATTTCCTATCTATTAGAAGAAAGGAGCCATATTGAAATGGATCTTTAGATGAAAATATGTTTCAGTTTATAATAACAATATAGTTGGGGGAAAATGCTGTATTTTAAGTAACAGAAAACGTACATCCTATATTCATGTTCATATTTTGTAAAAGTTAAATATAACTTAAAATACGTAATTGATGAGATGAGATGATTGATTGCTGTGATAAAATAAACTCTATTCAAAAATCAGGATGACACTCTCAGGCGCTCAACAGCCACTTCTTGTGTTCATTTCTTAAAAACCACTTGTGAGTAATTTGGAGGTATAGGAAACAAAAGAAAGACTCACCAATTTCATCAGACACCATCAAACTGTCATTGTTACAGTTGGGAAGGCAGATTCTCTGAGTTGCTGACCCAACAGAGATATTATACATTCTTGCTAGCAGAACTGAAATTTTTGGTGGGGACAGAACTGAAATCTTTCAATGTACTCAAAAGCAGGAAATGGCTCATGATTTCTAGTCACTTTAAATTGTCTTTGGCCCCTTTGCTGGATCCTGGCAATTAGACTTAAGAGAAATTATATTGGAGGATCTGGGAAGGAATTTGCTTTCTCATAAGAGAAATGGGCTCCCAGAGAAGCAAGAGACAATTGGAGCTCACCCTGGAGACATAGACAGTTCTGGTAGCCATTACCGGAAACTGCTCCTACCAGGAAGATACTGGTCCTGGCAAGCACCATTTTGGAATCCTTCCTCTAGCTTATCAGCACCAGAACTGGCCCAGACCACCAGCCTGTCAGCACCAGTAATCGGGCACCTCAGGCCATGCAGCTAGCTGGGCTGGGATGCAGCCCCACCCACTAGTAGGCCTGCTGCCTTAGGACCCCCTGAGCCCCCAGCTGCTCTAGGACCTGGCCCTACCTACCAGAGGGCCCAGGAACCAGCCTTACCTATTAGTGTCCCAGCACTAGCCCTGGGACATCCTAAATTCCTGCAGCCAGAAACCCCAGGTCCCAGCCCTACCCATCACTAGCCCTAGGACCCTCAGGGCCCAGGCCCCACCCACCAGTGGGCTCATGCCAGCTCTGAAATCACCTATTACAGAGGCCAGAGACCCAGGCATCTACCTCCCCCCACCAGTGGGTAGGCCACAGCCCCACCCACCAGAGGCCACACCAGCTTTGCGCCCCCCTGATCCCTCCAGCCAGTGACCCCAGGACCAGGCGATGCCCATGTGCCAGTTAACTCTAATCCTCAGATCCCCTGAGCACTGGCCATGCCCAGAAGAGAGCTGACACCAGCCCTAGGATGACCACACCCAGAAGCCTGCTGTGCCAAGAACCAGCTCCACCTACCAAGAGGCCAACACCAAACTGCAGGGTCCTGCAGCCAGAGACCTCCAAACATGGCTCTGCCCACCAGCAGGCCAATACTGGCTCCAAGACACCTTGGACCCTTCAGCCAGCCACCCCAGGGTCTACCCTCACTCACAAGCTGGCTGAAACCAACTTAGGGACAACTCAGGCCCTACAGCCAGCCATGTCAAGAACTGGACCCTCCCACCAGCAGGCCAACACTAGATTTGGGACCCCTGTCCCCACAACTGGCAACCCCTGGACTTGGCTCCAGGCAGTGGGCTAGCACGAGACCCAGTATGTCCCAGAGCTCTGCAGCCAGTAGCCACCCCACAAGGCAGGGCCTGGCAACCATTCAGACCAGAGGCCAGTCATGCCTACCAGAACAGTCATAGTAGTCAGACAAGTAAGAGAAATAAAAGAATCCAAAATAGAAAGGAAGAGTGAAAACTGTTCCTATTTACAGATGACATGATACTATATATAGAAAAGCCTAAAAATGCCACCATAAAACTACTAAAGCTCATCAGTGAATTAAGTTGCAGGATACAAAATCAATATACAGAAATCTGCTATATTTTTTTACACTAACAATGAATGATCAGAAAGGGAAATTAAGACAACAAGCCCATTCACAGTTGCATCAAAAAGAATAAAATACCTAGGAATAAATCTAAAGAAGGAGGTAAAATCCTATACTCAGAAAATTATAAGACACTGATGAATAAATTTGAAGAGGAGACAAGCAGATGGAAAGATATACTGTGTTCTTGGATTGGAAGAATTAATGTTGTTAAATGACCTTACTACCCAAGGCAATCTACAGATCATGCAATCCTTATCAAAATACCAAAGACATTTTTCACAGAACTGAAACAAGTAATCCTAAAATTTGTATGAAAATACAAAGGACCCTGATTAGAAAAACTAATCTCAAGAAAGAAGACAGAGCTGGAGGTATCACAGTCTATGATTTCAAACTCTACTACAAAGCCACGGTAATCAAAACAGTATAGTACTGGCACAAAAACAGACACATAGATCAATGGAACTGAATAGAGAGCCCAGAAATGTACCCAAACTTATATAGGCAATTAATCTATGACAAAGGAGGCAAGAATATAGGATGAAGAAAAGACGGTCTCTTCTGTAAATGGTGTTGGGAAAACTAGACAGCCACATATGAAAGAATCATACTGGACTAGTTTCTCACGTCATGCACAAAAATAAATTCAAAATGGATTAAAGACTTAAATGGAAGACCTGAAGCCATAAAACTTCTAGAAGAAAACATAGGCAGTATGCTCTTTGACATTGGTTTTAGCAATATTTTTTTGACTAAGTCTTTTCAGGCGAGGGAAACAAAGCAAAAATAAACAAATGGGACTACACCAACTAAAAAGCTTTTGCAGGGCAAAGGAAACTATCAACAATGAAAAGGCCACCTACTGAATGGGAGCAGGTATTTGCAAATGATACATCTGATAAGGGGTTAATATCCAAAATATACAAAAACTCACAGTTCAATGTCCCCAAAACCCCCACACAACTCAATTAAAAAATAGGTAGAGGACCTGAATAGACATTTTTCCAAAGAAGACATACAGATGGCCAGCAGGCACGTGAAAGATGCTCAACATCACTAATCATCAGGAATATGCAAATCAAAATCACAAAATCACACCTGTCAGAATGGCTGTTATCAAAAAGACAACAAATAATAAGTGTTTGTGAGGATGTGGAGAAAAGAGAACCCTCCTATACTGTTGGTGGGAATGTAAATTGGTGCAGTCACTCTGGAAAACAGTATGGAGATTCCTCAAAAGTTTAAAAATAGAACTGCCATATGGCCCAGATATTCCACTGTTGGGTATTTATTCAAAGAAAATGAAAACAATAATTTGAAGAAATATATACACTACTATGTTCATTGCAGCATTATTTACAATTAATTACAATGGCCAATATATCAAAGTAACCTAAGTACCTATGAATAGATGAAAGAAGATGTGGGATATATATATATATATATATATATATATATATATATAAAATTCAGCCATAAAATATGAATGAAATCTTGTCATTTGAGACATGATTGGACTTAGAGGGTATTATGCTGAGCGAAATAAGTCTGACAGAGAAAGACAAATACAGTATGATTTCACTTATATGTGGAATCTAAAAACAAAACAAATGAACAAACATAACAAAACAGAAACAGAGTCATAGATTTAGAGAACAAACAGGTGGTTTCCAGAGGGGAAGGGAGTGGAGGGACGAGAGAAGTAGGTGAGGGAGATTAAGAGGTGCAAACTTCCAGTTGCAAAATAAATGAGTCACAGGTATGAAATGTACAGTGTAGGGAATATAGTTAATAATTATGTAATATCTTCCTATGGTCACAGATGGTAACTAGACTTACCATGGTGATCATCTGGAAATGTACAGAAATGCTGAGACACTATGGTTTATAACAGGAACTGACATAGTGTTGTAGGTCAACTACACATCAAGAACAAAGAGGTAACAAACCCACAGAGTAAGTGATAAGGTTTGTGGTTGCCAGAGATGGTGGGTGAGGACAGAGGGAATTGGATGAAAGCAGTCAAAAGTTAAAAACTTTCCAGTTATAAGATAAAGAAGCATTAGGGATGTAATGTACAACATGATAAATATAATTAACAAGGCTGTATGTTATATATGAAAGTTTAAGAGAGTAAATACTAAGAATTTTCCTCACGAGGAAATCATTTTTTTTCTATTTCTTTAGTTTTGTATCTATATGAGATGATGGATATCCACTAAACTTATTATGGTAATCATTTCATGATGTTTGTAATTAAAATCATTATGCTGTACACCTTACACTTACAGTGCTATATGTCATTTACCTCTCAATAAAACTAGAAGAAAACAAAATTTTTTTAAAAAGAATGATTAAAATAAAAAAGTAGAGAAATTGATAGTTTCTTCCATAACGAGACATTTTGCCTTTAGTTACAAAGGCCATAGAATGAACATGAAAGAGTGTGAAAAGCAAAAGTCAATATGTTATAGGTGCCAAATATTCAGAATGAGTCAGTCTTTGGTGGTTGCTTCATTAAAATTTCAATTGAAAAGATAGAATAAATTTGATTATGATTGCCATGAAATTTGGGGGCAATTACAATGGGATAAGTAGTAAGAAAAAGCAATACTTCTGTCCCCCAAAATAATATGTTGGAGTACTGTCTTAGTCCTTTCAGGCTGCTATAACATAATATCATAAACTGGGTGGGATATAGGAATAAAGAAAGAAAAACATGATTTCTTAATGTTCTGGAAGCTGTAAGTCCAAGATCAAGGTGACACCAGATTCAGCACCTTGTGAGAGCTCACTTCATAATTCATAATAACCTTCTTTTGTGTTCTCACACGGCAGAAGGAGCAAGGGATCTCTGCCGGGTCCCTTGTAAGAGGATTAATCCAGTTCATGAGAGCACCACCCTCATGACCTCAACACTTCCCAAAGGTTTCACCTCCAAATACTATCAGAATGAGGTTAAGTTTCAACATGTGAATTTTGGGAGGATAGATTCAGTTATAGCAAGTACTAAACCCTAGTACCTCAGAGTGTGACTTTATTTTGAGATAGAGACTTTACAGATGTAATCAAGTTAAAATGAGGTTATTAGGATGAGCCTTAATACAATATGACTGGTATATTTATAAAAAGGGGAAAATTCGGACATAAACACAGACGAGCACACACAGAGAACTCATGTGAGGACTGGAGTTATGCTGCCACAAGCCAAGGAACCACCAAAAGCTAGAGCAGAGGCCTGGAATATATCCTCTCTAGTGCCTTCATAAGGAGTATAGCCCTACCGTTGCCTTGATTTTAGAACTCTGGCCTCCAGAACGGTGAGACAATATACTTTTAATTATTTTAAAGCACTGGTTTTTGGTACTTTGTTATTGCAGCCCTAGGAAACGAATACAATATTTAAGTATTAAAAGTACAATAATTTTTATTTAATCAAATAACAGATAAAGTGAATTTTTTTTTTTTTTTTTGGCAGTACGCAGGCCTCTCACTGTTGTGGCCTCTCCCATTGCGGAGCACAGGCTCCGGACGCGCATGCTCAGCGGCCATGGCTCACGGGCCCAGCCGCTCCGCGGCATATGGGATCTTCCCGGACCGGGGCACGAACCCGTGTCCCCCTGCATCGGCAGGTGGACTCTCAACCACTGCGCCACCAGGGAAGCCCAGAATTCCTTATTTTTAGTCCTTTTTCCGTTCCAGGATCCCAACCAGGATACTACATTACATTTAGTTGTCATGTCTCCTTAGGCTCTTCTTGGTTGCAAAAAATTCTAAAACTTTCCTTGTTTTGGATAATCTTGATAGTTTTGAGGAATATTGATCAGGGATATTGTAAGATGCCCTTCTATTGGAATTTTTTATGATTAGACTGGGGTTATGTTTTCTTGAGAGGAAGGTCACAGAAGGAAAGTGTCAGTTTCATCACATCACATTAAGGGTACATACTATCAATATGACATCTATTGAAGTTAACTTTGGTCACCTGGCTGGCTTAGTGTTTGTTAGGTCTCTTCCCTGTAAAGTTACTCTCCCCCCGCACTCTCTTGATAATATACTCTTTGAAAGGCAGTCACCGTGTACAGCTAAGGAATGGGAAATTATGCTTCCCCTTCTTTAGAGTGGGTTACTTACATCATTGATTTGGGATTCTTCTGAGTGGGACATTTTTCTCTCCTATTCCATTTATTAACTCATTTAATCATTTATTTATATCAGGATGGACTCATGGATATAATTTTATACTTTGAGTTATAATCCAATAGTACTTTATCTATTTTGTTCAAATTGTTCTAGTTTTGGCCATTGGAAGTTCTTTTAGTTGGCTCCTTGTGCCCTTTAACATACTTCCATCATTGTGATTTTTTTGTTTGTTCATTTGTTTGTTTGAAGACTTTCTTACTCACCTGTGCTTAAAGATGCTCCAGTATCATCTTATTACTTGTCCTAGTCCTATAATCAGCCATTTCTCCCAAGAGTGTTGTTCCTTTCATTGGATAATGGTATTAGAAGCTAACTTTAAGGCAGTAGGCATGTTCATTGCTATTGGTTTTCAATTCTTTGAGGCTTTCTTAGCTGACAGAGCAAGGGGATATATGTGTGCACACTAACCCGTGTATATATACATATTTATAAGTATGTCAATATATAACCATCTGTATCTATATTCAGTAAAATATGAGTTCTTACAGATGTCTTCAACTCTAAACTGTTACCCTGTGAATAACTCTAGCTTTCTCCCCTTGCTTTTCCCACTCGACGGTGAGAAACCTGATTCTTACTATCTGCCTTTCATTTATTTAATTGTTCAGTTTCAGCATACAAGTATATCAGTGTCTGAATTGTTAACCCACAAGGCCATGGGAAACAACTTTATCCAGTAAAGTGTGGTACTTAGGTGAAGTCCCTTTTGTCTTTAATCTTACTGACTCCATTTATTTCCAGAGTTAACTTAAGTCAGCACATTTCCCCCTGACCCCTTCAGTGAGGTTGTTTCATATATTTATATACAGTTAGATTCTCTCATCATAGTCTGCATTCTTTCCTGGGATCCTATAGCCTTCTAAATGATGTTTTTTAATTTCATATATTAAGGGTCACTCCTTATGTTATAAAGTTCTATTGGTTTTTAGAAATTAATAATGTTGTGTGTCCATAATTATAGTATCATACAGAATATTTACACCACCTTAAAATTCCATATGTTGCAACTTTTCATCTCTCCCTCCCTCTCTTCCCCTGAATCCCTTGAAACCACTGCTTCTATAGTTCTGCTGATTTTTTTCTTTACTGATTCTATAGTTTTGCCTTTTTCAGAATGTTATATAATTGGAGTCATAGCTTAAGTATCCTTTTCGTACTAGTTACTTTTAATAGAAGTATGCATTTAAGGTTTGACTATATTTTTACCTGGCTTTATAGCTCATTTCTTTTATTGCTGTATGTTTTTTTGTTGTTTGGATGTACCACAATTTTTTTAAACATTTATCTATTGGAGGACATCTTGGTTGCTTCCAGTTCTGAGCAGTTATGGAAAAAGTTGCTGCAAGCGTTCATTTTAGGTTTGTGTATGTGGATGTAAGTTTTCAACTCAATTGGGTAAATACCCAGGACTGTGATTGTTGGATCATATGATGATACTATATTCAGCTTTGTAACTGTCAAACTGTCTTCCAAACTGTACAACTTTGCATTCCTACCAGCATTGAATGAAAGTTCCTGTTGCTCTGCATCCTTACTAGCCTTTGGATTGTCAGGTTTTTGGATTTTAGCCATTCTAACAGTTATGTAGTGGTATCTCTGAGTTAATTTGCAATTCCCTAATAACAAAAGATGAACATATTTTCATATTCTTATTTGACATATACATATATATATATTCTTTGATGAGTTTTTGCTCATTTTAAAATTCGGTTGTATGTTTTCTTATTGCTAAGTTTCAAGAGTTCTAAGTATATTTTGGATGCAAGTCCTTTATTAGATATGTGTCTTGCAAATATTTTTTTGTCTTATGGTGCCGTGATAAAGGCTGCCTCTCTCTCTAAATTTACTTAAGTAACAGGAAGGACTCAATAAATTTTTCCTAAGCAAAATGGTCTATTCCAGATGATTGGAACATCTACCACTAAGCATAAAATAAGGGGCAACCATTTAATATATTTGTATAGGAACTAATAGAAGTGGAAAAAGAAAATGTTTAAAATAAGTATTGATACAAAACTTTACATTGAATGCACCATTCGAGTTTTTATTAAGGGACAGGAAGAACAGCCATTGCGGGAGAAATATTACAGGCTCAGTTTTTAGGGGATGATAATAGATCTATGTGAATATGTTTAATATGTTTAATTTAAATATAGAAATGAAGCTCAGAATGTGATAATAATAGAAATGTACATTAGGTAATCATCCCCTCAATGTGAAATTTTTAAACTCTCTTTTTAAATTTTTTAAATCTTAGTCTACATCTTGTCTTAAATTTCTTTCTAAGGTCTACTTAAAAAAAGAATCAACAATTAAAGCTTCTCAAATAGCTTCATATGATTTTAATCTTAAAGTCTATTTATCATAGACTACAAGTTAAAAAAAATCACAAAAATGGAGTTCATCTTTTCTCAAAATCATTTTGATAATTTCCTTATTATGAATCATGATAGCATTCTATTTTTAAATATTTCTTTTTCACAAAGTAATATTCTTTTTATAAAGACTAATATGTATACTAGCATATTCATTTGAGCCAAAAGGGAATTATATCAATTTGTGCTTAGCTTAGATAATTATTTCATTTACTTTATAATTATTATTTTTGAGTATGGAATATTCATCATCCAAGAAAAAGTTAAAGCCCATGAAATTCAATTATCATTTGCGCTTCAGATATGCTGCAGCTAGTGGATTGAAACTGTTTTCTATTTAGTGTGTGTGTGTGTGTGTGTGTGTGTGTGTGTGTGTGTGTTTAACTTTGAACTTCATAGACAGAAAATACTACCTTAGTACATGTTGTTAATTCTCTTTGTCTTATTTCCCTAATGATAACAAATTAATATCCTCAAGGAAAGCATATAGAAAAGTGCCAACATTTCAAAATACAAATAATAAATACAATAAATGTGAGACATAAAATAAAACTATAGCAGTGTTTTTGATAACGGAGGTTATCTCTATGTATGGTACCAAAGGAAGCACCAAGAAGGTAGTCTCTGATTTGAGGAAGAAAATTTTAATGCAGGAAATACAGAAAAAATCCTACTCAATCCCTTTTCCACTTCATATAGGGGTTCTCAAATGCCTTCAGATATGTTTTGTTTGGCTAGGGAAGTATTTCACTTTGTTATCACTATAAACATTATCAGATTGGGACTGTACTCCCCAAGATCTCCAATGGCTTGAGCATTCCATTTATCTCTGTGGCTTCTTCAGACATAAACCTTGCCTTTTTGACACCTAAAAGCAATTGGGACAAATGTTACCCAATCCCACATGGGAATTTTTCACCTTCTATTACCACACCATTTATACCTCCTTTACTTTCTATTTGAGACTTTTTTTTTTTAAAAGAAGGAAGTCTTGGGGCAGAAAAGAAAATTACCTTTTCAAAAATTAAGATTTTGGTGGTATTCGTCAATCTTCCACCTTCGAAATGTTTTTTCTTACTTTTTACTATTTCTATATCTCTTCTTTCCTCTCAATTTCTTATATTGAAATGAACCACACAGATGTTTTCTTACCAACTTCTTACCCATTCTCTCCTCTTTATTCTGTTTATTTTTTACTTGTTTTAATGAAAGTGCTAAGCCTTTAAATAAGTTGAAAATTTGCTCTCATTTTCTTCCCATTCCATGGATTTTACTGGTCTATATGGTGCTTTCATAACACCAGCACAAATCTTTGAAATGTGAAAACATTAACGACTCCTGTTTTTCATATAACTTGGATTATAATGAATAATTTCACTTAAAATCAATAAAGAAAACAGGTAAGAAACAGCAATTTATAATTTATCAGTTGACCATCTCACTGAGTTGGTTGGTATAATATAAGCTTCTTACCTGTGCTTACTGCCAAATGATCTCTTACCATCCATAAAACATTATATGTACAATGAATATAACACAGCAGTTTTCCTCTCACTCATTATTAACATCAGTCTATTAAATTAGAAAGACCATATCTTTCTTCCCCTTTCACATCCATACTTCAGAGCTAACCCCCACCTTGCTCTGCAGAGGGCAGGTAAGATTACATACATGACACTGCTCCATGCCCCCATCAGAGTTGTTTACAAGAGAGATGCCAGATTCAACCTGAGTAACTTCCTCTCACATAATATGAAGTCCATAGATGAAAAAAATGGGTTTGAATGCCGTAGGTTCTACACAGAAAAATATCATGCAGACTTAGGGTCTAAAGCTACCATTTTAGAGCATACTTGGTAAAACCTAAATAGGCAGGAACATTTGCCAATAAAGAAGTTATGCATAGAGAAATAAAGGAAACAAACTTGCGGGGAGAGTGAGAACAAGAAAGCAAATTTGATTTCTCATCTTCCCCTTTACCAGTCTAAAGTTTTTTATGAGACTTACTTGTAATTCCTTCCCTTATTTGTGGAGGATATTTCTTAATTACTATGAATTCTCCAGTAAGAGGGATATCTTACAAAACAAAATTGTCTGAAATGGATAATCACAATGTTCAACTGGTTTCAAATTGAAAATGATAGGTAAAATAGAAAATAAATAATAATATTTGGGGAAAACAATAATACAGATGTTGCTTATTAGAAGGCGTTCCCTAACTCTAGTCCTGAAATATATCTTCCTCCTGAAAAAGTGGGCACTTTGCTTAAATCAGTTATGAGATATTCCATAATCTATGTCACTCCTAGAGACTGTAGAAGGACTAAAGTAGACATGATAGACGGTGACCAGTTGGCAAAACTCCCTTGGCCTTCAGTCATCTCCCCTTTTTCTTTCTTCTTGGCTGTGTATCTCCTAATGCTCAGGGAATTTTGAGCAGGTAACAAGACACAACACTTGCCGAAACTGTTCCCAGGAAAACTCTGTTCTGATGCTTACTGAGATCCTAAGCAAATAGCATGAAAACAGGAATAATCCGAAACCATGGTTTAGCTTAGTGTCAAAGACAGGTGCCTAAACTGAAACTGCAAGGACACATACTCAGCCCTTTCTCATCCTATAAAGACCTTGCTAAATTCACTAATTGTTCACAGTTATTTTCGTGTTTTTTACTTTGCATATGCCTTATGATTTCTAAGTAATACATGTGTCATCAAAAAATATATGTTCTATTCCTTTCCCAAAATGACTCTACACATAGACATCTTAATGATGAAGGAAAAGGAGTCAATTAAATGGTTTAACAGTAAAAGGGATGTCTCTTAGTATAAATATAAAATATTATGACATTTTAAGAAAAGTCCATGCAACTTTGGTAGACAGCACACAAAATAATTCTTACAATTTGTATACTCCTAATTATGTTTTAACAGCTAGCGATATGCTGCTAATATCTACAAGGAGAATTTCCTAGATCTGTGTGGTCCTGTTTATTACTTTAAAGAAACAAACAAAAAATCAGGAAACAATAATTTCACTCAAAGCTTATAAACTAAAGAAAACATTTGCAGAAGTTAAGGAAATAGGCAGTTGCAAATCTGCCTATTCAGACCTGTTAGATCTATTTCCCATATTGGGTCAGAGGTCAAAACACTCTCTTATCTATGATTCCACCATAGATAAGGTTCAAATGATTGACTTGTTAGATAATTCTAATAGTTTCTAAGTAGACCTAAAGTTATTCCTTTTTATGGTACTACATTTTGTCCTACAAAATTCAATTACACTGAAAAGCAACAATGAATGATAATACTCCGAAGGTGAAGAGTAATGGGTTCCCTCCCTCCTCGGCCCCAGGGTATATTGCCCTGTTGTCAAAATATGAATTGTCTTTTCCCATCCGGCACCTTTTTACGGGGTCTCTCTTTGAGAAAGAATGATTCCCTTCCCTACTGATGTCAGACCTGGGCATGTGACATGCTTTAAACAATAAAAGGTGAAGAGGAGTGAAATGTGCACTTCTGGCTTAAAAGTCAGATGTAGTTCACCCTTATTCTTGTTCTCACAGTGCCATTTCTCATATGTAAGCTGCTCCCTTAGCTCTAGGCCCAGCCTGAAGATGATGTGAGGCAGACCTGACACTGAACTAGAAAGGCCGTTCAATGTAGAAAAGAAATATTTTTTTTATGGGTGCACTAGTAAGACTTTGTTAACTATAGCATAACCTAGACTAAGTAGTCTGAGAGATGCCCACTCCAATTAATTAGCTTTGTCATAGCAGTGATTGGTTTATGAATCCACATCTGATTCTATTCAGAAACTCTGCTGGAAGCCTCCTGGGGAAGATTCCTTTGTTCCAGTTAGAAGACACTGAAGATAAAGGAAATGGCCCTCTGTCCTTCTGGTGTTTCTGATGTAGTGCCTGTAACTGCTAAAACTGTCCCACATAATCACGGAGGAAGGCGAAACCCAGAGGATCCTAGCAACCAGAACCAGGGCCCTAATTGGCTGGCCCTGAGGTCTATCTTATCTCTAGACATATTTAAAGTAAAATAATCAATCCTTTTATTTTTCAAGCCAATTTGATTCAAGTTTGACATTTCCTTTTTAGAGTACGATAAGAGAATTACATGCATTCTAACTAGAGTAATGGAAATTTATATATAAATGCAAGAGAATAGATCTTTAAAATGTCACTTTTAGGTCTGTTGTTACATGTTATAATGTAAAAATAACAAGAAAAACCTATTTTTACAAAATACCACTTTACCTCAGTTCCTATGCTTGAGGGTCTCTTGTTTCCATTGTAGCTGGGTGCATAAAATCTAATAACTACGAGAAAGCAGCTTTCAGAGAAGCTTAGCAGCATTGCCAGATGATTTATTTCTGAAAATAGTGTGCAAAGTCACTACATCTCTGTTTCTTTCTTTTTGTTCTTTTTTGAGGTAAAACACTTTAAAGGTGTTCCTGTTTCATAATCAGAGCATTAAGGATTTTGTTGGTGGAACTTTTTGTGAGGATTTTCAATTTTGCAACAGCCAATACGTGATTGGCAATGAGTCTTACAGAGCCCTTCAACTCTGAGAACATACAGCATTGCACTTGGCAGAGGTAGATGCTATACTTCAAAAAAATTTCCTGAGTTAAAAATGCAAATTAGCGTAATAGTTTTCTGACTTCAAATTAATTTAACAAGTTGTTGAATATTCAAAAAACAGATAAAATGAAGAACATAGTTTTTTTTTTAAGCACAGAATTCATCTAAATTATGGCTTTCTATATACCATCTAATTTGTTTTATATTTGTATAACACATGGTTGTTGGTGAAGTTGGTGTTTGTATATTATATACACACTCATGCACATTTCCTGTGGGAGAGTGCAATATGAGTAATTTGGGCATCCTTAAGGCCTTGGAGATATAAGATGTAGTTCTTTGTGAAAGAATGCTTGTTCCAGTGTATTTGGAAATGGGTTGCAAGGAATATGATGCTGGGAAAAGGCACCTTAGAGGCAATTAGCACCAGTCATCAGCAGGCTGGTGAGCCACTGGAGGAAAGGAATGTGCTGTTCATTGGAAATAAACCACAAATTATGTCTGTTTTAGTCTATAACCATGAAGCGTCAATGTCAGCTTCAAGCGTGTGTGAGGTGTGCTGTCACACAAGGCTCCACGTTTAGAGGCCCTATGCTTGACTTAATGTCCCACAGTCGCCATCTTGAAATTCTGGGGCCCCACATTCTCACTTGCACTGAGCCTTTATAATTTTGTAGCTAGTCCTACCTGACTTTGACATGCTTCAGTTTTAAAATGTAATGCTCAAGCAACATCGTTGAAGGTAATACTTTAAGGTCTAAAGGATAAAAAGAGATTAGTGCATGCAGTACTGTCCTAATGGTATACCAATGTATAGATAGGTCCTAATACTTACCTAATGGTAAGATGGAGGTTAATTGATGTTTGTATTATAATGTGTGATGTGAACTTTTGTAAGAAAGCATATATTCCAGGTTCTTAGGTGCCATTCTGGTCAAGAGAAGTGATACACTTACAAAAGGTATCCTGATTTTTTTTCCCCTGTTACATACATTTACAGTAATAAGCTTACTTTATTTTTTTGATGTGGATATCCTCTCAAATAAGGGTTTTTAGTAGGTATTTTATTAACTAAATATTTATTAAATGATTTTTGTATTAGTTTGCTGGTGTTGCCATAACAAAATACCACAGGCTGAATGCTTTAAACAACAGAAATTATTTTCTCGCAAATTTGGAGGCTGGAAGTCCAAGGTCAAGGTGTGGACAGGTTTGATTTCCCCTGAGACCGCCCTCCTTGGCTTACAGATGGCTGCCTTCTATCTATGTCCTCACATGATCTTTCCTCTGTGTGTTAGAGCCCCTGGTCTCTCTCTGGGTGTCCAAATTTCCTCTTATTATAAGGACACCAGTCAGATTGGATTACAACCTACTCCAATAGCCTCATTTTAATTTAACACCTCCTTAAAGGCCCAGTTTCCCAAAACAGTCACTTTCTAAGGTACAGGGGCTTCAACATATGAATTTGGGAGTGGGGAACACAGTCAGTTCATAACAACTTCTATGCGGCAAATACTTTTGTATGCTCTAGAAGTGGAAAGAGAATAATAGTGGAAATTGACCTATAAAATAATTATGATACAAAAAGTTTAAGTGACTCTGCAAGGTGGGCATACAATGGAGGAAATAATTCTTTTTCTTGGAGAATCTAAACAAGAAAGTCCCTAAAGATGGATGAATACAAATACATCAAATAGGAAAAGCTTCCATGTAGTAGAATTTACAGGAAAAAAAGCAGAGTGTGAAAGCTTTGGAGTTTTTAAGTGTGTGGCACTAGATTCTCTCATTAAAAATGTACTGCAGAAATATAAATATGAGATGAAAAGCAGGGAGGGAATAAAATATAGGTTAGAGTCAAAATTTATTCAAAATTTACCTGGAAGTGGGAGACTACATGCTGTAGAAATAAGAGTAAGGCTGTGTAGTCAGAACATCCTAAATTCAAAATGAATTGATACCACTCAGTTGTGTAAAATTGCACAAATATTTGAATGTCTATGAGCCTTGGTTTCCTTTACTGAATAAAGCACAACAGTAGTACTGTGGCAGAGGTGCCACTCCTTTCAAACATCCATTCTCCTACCTCTTCCATAATAAGAACTTTATTTTTTAGGTTAAAAATTGCTGCCCAAGTAAAACACTGCTTTCTCTAGGTTCTCTTGCAGTTAGTCTGGTCCATGTTTAAGATTCAACTGCTCTCATGTGCAGTTTTCTGGGAAAGCTCTTAGAGGAGGGCCTGTGCTTTCCACCTCTGCTTCCAACTTTAAAGTATAAGGCAGACATGATGGCTGGTACTCCAGCAGTCTCTTGGACCATGAGGATAAAAGCCATATTTTAGGGATTATAGATTGGAGAAATGGAAGTATAGGGGACCCATGAACAACAGGGTTTGAACTGTGCAGGTCCATTTATATGCAGACTTTTCCAATAGCAAATACTACACTGCTACATGATCCGCAGTTGGTTGAATGTGTGAATGTGGAGCTGTAGATTCAGAGGAACCTTGGAAACAGAGTGCCCATTATGAATTATGTGTGGATTTTTGACTGTGCAGAGGCTTGATCCCCTAAGTTCCCAGCTGTTCAAGGGTCAACTGTAGTCTGGGTCCTGTAGAGTTTTTGGAGGCAAGCCAATATAACACACTTGGTTTGTCTACAGCTACACTTCTTTTAGGTGTAGAGACATAATATTTTATTTGTATTAAGGCTCTGTTATTTTGCATTTTCTAACCCTTCAGTAGTATTGAATCCTTTTGGGGGTTCACAGTGTTGTTACAAGGGTGCATTAAGAATAAAAATGGCTAGTATACAAGTTTTTTACTGTCTTTATTGGTAAAAGGGGCCATCAAATTCTGATTTTTTTGTTTTTAAAGTGGGACACCAGCATGATAGCAAATCAGTTAAAGAAAAATAACTTTTGTAATGCTCAAAAATATAACCAAGTGGGAAAAGAAGAGGCAATGAGATATTTAGAATATCTCAGAGTCTAAGATATAAAAATATAGAATAACATATTTTTAGATGGATCACTCAGGAATACACAGAAGGAACCAGCAAAAACTTCAGCTCCTCAGGCAGCAGGGACAAGGACCAAGTCTGGGGAACAACAGCATTAAGACCAGAAACATCCATTTGGGATTCAAATTTTGTGACTGGTTTAGGTAGGTTAGAAGACTTGTTGTATTTAAGGAACAGCGAACATGTTTCTATTACTCAAGTAAACAATCTTTTGAAATATTAATAGGCATGATTTTCTATCTGAATAATAGTTCTTTTTTGATGATCCAATATTCTGGAAGCTGCCTAATTATCATCTTTATTACCCTCTGATTATTTAATATATCACCAAAAAATAGTACTCTATATTTGATTAGAAACTCAAGATGAAATTTTGTTTTACGTATATTTATTTAGATGCCTGGGTAATTTATTACTAATAAATAACCCTTAGGTTGCCCTAGACATTGAAAAAATTCCACAAATACCTCACAAAATTAGTGATAAGATCAAGAGAGACAGTCAGAGAAATTGTATTGTAAATTGGAAAGTACTAAAGCAAAGTAAAATATCTCTATTACTACCTGTCTCTCTAAAATGCAGTTTCGTCCTTGTAAACGTTGACTAGTCCAATTTGTTGGATATTCGCGATTGTCAAATTATTCAATGCCTATTAAAGTGACATGAAATAGTATGCGATGTCATGCAACTGCTTGGAATGTTTTTTAAATATGTTGACTATGATTTACTCTAGTAGAAAATATATTAATTATTTTGTTTATCTTTAATGCAATATATTATACTCACCAAGCTTGAAAAGGGAGAATGTCAGTTAATCTATTCAGTGGTAATGATTTACAAGATTTAGAGTAAAATACAAATACTAATACAATAGTACTACTAGCCTTTGGTTACAAGGAGAGATTTTTATCAACCAATGAAAATAAAAGGGATTGTTCTATCATTCCTCAAAGGAAACTACTGATTAATTTTTTTTTTCTTTTTACTGAAAGAAGAAGGAATCTTTGAGAAATTATTTGCAAAGCAAGCAGGAAGATTACCCTCTGCCTGTATATAATAGGTAAAAGGGACATTTCACCAAAGGGTTCCACATTCAAGAACCCTTTAGAAAAATAAAATGGAAAAAATCAAGACACAGTAGCATCAATAAACTTTATAAATTTAAGATTCTGCACAACATATATTAAAATCATTTTCAGAAGTACTGAAGGACACAAAAATTAGATCAATTGGAATTCAACAAAATTAAGAAATTCTGTGCTTCAAAAAACACCATCAAGAAAGTAAAAGGACAACCTACAGACTTAGAGAAAATATTTGTAAGTCATATACCTAAGGAATTTGTATCTAGATTGTAAAAAGGACTCTTACAACTAAACAGTAAAAACAAAAATAACTCAGTTTTTTAAAATGGGTAAATGATCCAAATAGATATTTCTCTGAAGAAGATATACAAATGACCAATAAGCATGTGAAAAGACAGCATCAACAGCCTCAGGGAAATGCAAGTCAGAACCACAAGGAGAAAATCCTTCACACCTGTTAGAGTGACTATACTCAAAAAGGCAGATAATAACAAGCCCTACAGAGGATATAGGGAAATAGGAACCCTGGTGGGAATTTCTTTTTTTAAAAAGTGGATAAGGTTAAAATTCTCAGCATTCAGGGAAAATAAAACAAGAAGATAATCTTATTTAAATGTGAAAGCATGAATAGGAATACCAATTTTAAATAGATCTTTCTGGGACTAATTGGCAGCCAGTTTGAAATACAAAAAAAAAAGTTTTAATTTAGATAATTAGTTGAAATGATATATATGAAGAATATTCAAACTAACGATTGGCCTCCCCCCAAAAAAGTGCAGGGTCAAAAAGGGAACATGTTTAAGAACTATGCAATAGAAAATGAAGGTAGAATCAGCTCAGATTACTCTTATCTGGAGATGAAAGATTTGAAATAATTAGTAGGGCAGCTGTTAATAGAATTTTGTTGTTGTTGTTGTAACAAGCTGTTGGTGACAGGGATCTGCACATTTGGTGAGGTTCTATAAGGTAAACTTTAGGAACAAAGTTTACCTTATAACAAAGTTTACCTTATAATGGCAGGATACTGCTCTTCCAGTTTATTAAAGGGATTTAAAAAAATATATTTATTTATTTATTTATTTATTTATTTGGTTGCACTGGGTCTTAGTTGTACCATGTGAACTCTTAGTTGTGGCTTGCATGTGGGATCTATTTCCCTGACCAGGGATCAAAACCAGGCCCCCTGCTTTGGGAGCACAGAGTCTTAACCACTGCACCACCGGGGAAGTCCCTAAAAGGATGTTTTTAAATCTAACTTTCCAGCCCTCATTTTCAGTAAATGCTCATTTGCAAGAAAGCATTGTCTTTCTAAAACTTCTCTTCCTTGGCCAGACTGGAGTGTTGGTGGATTCATAGCCTCACAAACTATCCAGTCTCTCTGCCTCGTTCTTGATTATATGTCAATGGCTCAGAGCTAAAAGTAGAATAATAAATAATGAATCATCCTGACAGGTAGAAATGCATACAGTGATTTATAATGGTATTTGTTTATGACAAATTCTTTCCAGATTTGTCCCTTACTCAGTTGTTTTGATTGAGTGTTAAGTCTCATGAAGAAAAACAACACTGCTTAGAAACATTAAATTTCTTTTGCAGAATGTTGATGTCATCTAGTACTTTGTTACATGACTGAAAATATTCGGAATTTATATTACTTATAACTTGATTAAGAAGCACAGTTCAAGAAACTATCTTCAAAGAAAAGGCAACTAATACTTTTTAGTTTATTTATTTATTTTATTAGTTTATTAATATATCATAGTAACTAAGAAAAATGGAGCATTTGATCATGCTGCAACTATTGTATTATAATTAAATATGAAGTGCTTTTGCCCTGAGTATTATTAGTACTAAACAAAGATGCCTTCCTTCACATTTCCCAGGTGCCAGTTGAAATAAATAATGAGATATACATTCCCTTATGTGTTAAGGGAAATCATAAAAATGTGTTTGTATTAACTAGAAATCTTTCCATTTGACAAAAATACATCTTGAACTAAATTAAGCAATAAAAAGGAGAATTGGGTGGCTGTGCAAAACTAAACCATGAAAAGATAGAGCTGAATAAGAGTCAGGTTCAATTGGTTGAGAGGCTATGAATAGTTACAGGATTTCTCCTTCATTTCTTATCTGTGTTGTTCTACGTATTTTATCACCTTTCTCTCCTGGTACAGAGAGATAGTCCAGTCCTGTTTTATGTGTGTAACAATGGCAACTGGTAGCTCTGGATTTTACTAAGGCAGCTTAGAGACACAAAGTAGAGAAGACTTCTCTCTTGAAGCACTGATATAAAATTCTGGGGATAGACCCTGATTAGCTTTGTAGGAGTCATGTTACTCAGCCTGTGTCAATTTCTGTGGCTTATAATGTTTGGCCCAGCTTAATTATATGGAATTCATCTGAAAAGTCAAGCAACCCAGAAAAAGAAAGCAGAATTGGAGGACTTAGTTTTCCTAGTTGCATCGTTTACTGTAAAACTGCAGTAATGAAGACAGTATGGTCCTGGCATATGGACAGACATATGATCAATGGTACAGAACTGAGGGTCAAAAAATAAACCCTTACATTTATAGTCGGCTGACTTTCAACAAAGATGTTAAGAAAATTCAGTGGGAAAGAAATTGTCTTTTCAACAAATTGTGCTGGTACATTTGGTTATCCACATGCGAAATAAATAAAGTAGAAATTGAAGCTGTACTTTACGCCATACACAAAAGCTAACTCAAAGTGTATGGCAGACCTAAATATAAAAGCTAAAACCATAACTCTTAGAAGAAAATATAGAAGTAAATATTTATGATCTTAGGTTTGGCAATGGTTTCTTAAATATGAAGATATTAGTGCAAGCAATAATAGAAAAGAATGATAAAGTAGACTTCATCAAAAAGAAATATGTTTTCTGTTCAAAAGCTACCATCCAGAAAGTGAAAAGATGACAGGGAGAAAATAATTGCACTATATATATATATATATATTATATATATATATATAATATATATATAATATATATATATATATAAACAATCTTTTTATTATCAGTGGGAAAACACCCAAATCACAAACTGGAGGTAAAATACAGATGAAATGGAAAACATTATGTTGTCACAGTCTCCCCCTTTGGAATGCCACTTTACTATGGAAGTTATTTTACTGGGGCAAACAGAAGATTAAATACTGTATCTTTGATCAGTTTGGAGTCTCTAATTTTTGTAAAATGGAGAATACAAAATTTTCCAATAAACAAACAAAAAGAGCAGCAAAAATCCCTGGTAAAGCTATGCATTACCAATTAAAGATGGCAAGGGGAAAAAAAAAGATACTAGAAACTGGTGGCAAACCAAAGTAAAGGATGAAGCCTTTGGTGCTTTTTCTAAACTTCTGTCCTAAAGTGGTGTTTTTCAATATTTTTCAAGATAAAGATTACTATGAATTTGCCCTATCATCCCAATTCATCTCTACCTTCGCTATTTCTCTCCACTTCCAAGAAATAAAAGGGAAGCATAGCTCTGTCTGATATCTGTCGTATGATATATATATATATATATATATCATAACTGAATTATATCCAGATTAAAAAAACCTCTTACAAGTTAACAATAAAAAGTCAATTCAATTAAAAATGGGCAAAAGAACTCAAGAAACATTTTTTTTTCTAAAGAAGATATACTATGGCCAATATACACATGAAGAAGATACTCAATTAGAAAGTGAAAATCAAAACCACAATGAGATATGACTTCACACTCACCAAGGTGACTATAATAATAAAATAAATAAATAACAGGTGTTGAAAAGATTGTGGAGAAATCAGAACCCTCATGCACTGTTGGAGGGAATATGAAATGATACTATTCCATTGGAAAACAATCAAAATGGTAAATATTTTCTTATCATAAGAGCCAACCATTTTACATCTAAGTGTATATACAAGAGAAATGAAAGCATATGTCCACACAAAGACTTACACTTGAGTTTTCATTACAGCATTATTCAAAATAGCCAAAAAGTGGAAACAACACAACTATCCATCAGGTGATGAATAGGTAAACAAAAGGTAGTATACTTGAATAATAGTCACCAATAAAAAGAAATGAAGTATTGATATATCTTACAACATGGCTGACCCAAAAAACATTATGCCAAGTGAAAGAAGCCAGACACACACAGACGCAAAAACACATAATGTATAATTCCAATTGTATAAAATTTTAAAAGAGCAATTATAGGGCTTCCCTGGTGGCCCAGTGGTTGAGAGTCCGCCTGCCGATGCAGGGGACACGGGTTCGTGACCCGGTCCGGGAGGATCCCACATGCCGCGGAGCGGCTGGGCCTGTGAGCCATGGCCGCTGAGCCTGCGCATCTGGAGCCTGTGCTCTGCAACAGGAGAGGCCACAACAGTGAGAGGCCCGCGTACCGCAAAAAAAAAAAAAAAAAAAAAAAAGAGCAAATATAAAGAGGCAGAAAGTTAGTGAGATTAGTGGTTGCTGAGAGCTTTAAACATGTTTTTTAGGGTGGTGGAAATGGTGGAAATGTAGATTATTACAATGATTGCACAACCTTATCAATATACTAAAATTCATTGCACTATACATTTAAACAGTCAAAATTTATGATACGTTAATTCTAACTCAATAACACTGTTTTTAAAAAAGCAAAGGAGATCTAAATGAAACAATTTTTACAGTATCTATTGCCACAACAATGTGCTAATATGCCACAAGAATACCACCTTAAATGCACTGGCTTAAAGCAATAACCATTAATTTAGGTCATGAGTCTATAGGCCAACTGTGTGGGTCTTCTGGTCTCAGGTTGCCTCATTCCTTCATTTGTGGTCAGCTTGATCCAGCTAGGTGGCTGTAGATTTGGGCTGTGTGCTCAACACCAAGTGTGAGCGTGGACTAACTTTCAGCTTGTCTAGGATGGCCTCAGATTTGCATTCTTGTTCCTTCTGCACGTTAGTCCAAGCACATTTTAATGACAGAGAGAGGAAAGCACAAAGAGAAGTGGAAATACATGAACAGGTTTTAAGCTTCTGCTTCTGTCACAACTGCAAACATCTCATTGGCCAAAGCAAATCACGTGGCTAAATTTAAAAACAACGGTGTAAGAAAATATACCCTTATTTCCTTAAAGGAATGGAGGAAGTTGAAAAGTAACTTAAGAAAGCTGATGATAAGACTGGAGAGGACGACTCAGGACAGGCGACGTGGTGACAAATTAAGGAAAAAAAAAAAAGCTCTCCCAAGTTAACTTTCAAGTAGATTGCAAAATAACATCACAAAGTATTTTCTTATTCATAGATCCCTCTCTCTCACACACGCACCTACACTTACACATACACAGTAAAAACAGAGTAAAAAGGCAACATTATGTGCCAGGGTAGTCATTTCCAGGGAGAGTATCTAAGATAAATTTTGGTTTTTATTGTATTCAAATCTTCTTCAATAAATACATGTTTATATGTTTTTAAAGTAAATTTTGTAATTATTTAGTAATTATATAGTAATTTAATAGTAAATATAATTAAAATGTTTTCAGATTTTACAAAAAAATATTTTTGCAATGATTTTAAGTAAAAAGACTCAAAATATAGTTACCCTTAATGACTAAAAAAATCACCTAAAATATTAGACATGGAAAGAACTTCAGCACTTCTGAAGTCCAATAACTCAACTTATAGGTGAGGAAACTGCACCAAGAAACTTGAGATTTAACTTAGGTAAGACAACTAAAAATCTTTCAAAAGGGCCATCTAAATTCCCAAATCATTGATTGATTTTGTTGTCATTATAGTAGTTTATTTTTCCTGTACTCTGACAGGCTATTAGGATTAATTTTTAATTAGGCCTATATAAGGATAGTAGGAGTTGGTTTACATCATAAGATCCATCTTCTATATTTTTCCAAATTATAATGGTCTAATAAACTCTAGATAAAGCAGATCGTTTTATATCTTGAAGTTCATACTATCATTTTTATGTATTTTCTTAGTATAATTAAAATGATGTAAGTAACACCATGTCTCTTTCATTTCCCACCTAAACTGGCAGAGAAACCCAATAAAAAAACTTAGAATATAATCTTCCATTTAAAAAAAATTTCAGCACTGGGTCATCGAAACATCTGATACTATGAAAATCACTAAAATCAATGGCTATACATTAAACAGTGAAGGTGGTCATATAAATATTTATGCTTTTAGGCATTTTTCCTTTTAGAGACTACCAAGAAATCATTAACTGATCACATTCCTTAGCTCTGGTAACTCATTGGTAATATTTGCTTTCTGCAGTTTGGATGTTTTAGACAGCATTTATGATTTTTCATTCAGCATTACAATAACATTCATTCAATGATTCATTCATTCATAAATTCTGAAAATATTTATGGGATATCTACCATTTTTCTGGTACTATGCGAGGATCTGGGTCATGAATATAACACACCCCTTAACCCATGGTGCTTATAGCCATCACTTAAGGACTTCATTAAAAAGAAACACTGTATTTGTTTAGCCAGAGAGGCTTGACTTTCAGGGGAGGAATTTTGTTATGTAGTATTTCAAGGAGGCCAACACTACTTACAGTAAAGGTAATAATAATTATATGTGTGTGTGTGTATAATTACAATATTAAGCCTTTAATAATAAACCTGTATTCAAAGTAATCGTATATATTTATAAATTTATACATATCCAATCAAATAATTTTAACTTTAGAGTCTTATCTCTTTTGGGGCTTGGACTTGTTTTTGTATGTTAGAATCAGATTTAGATTCTGATTCTAAATTGTATTAGAATTTTGTATTTGCAATAATTTTTTAAAATATCTTTTTGCAAAATATGTATTGAGTGTTCTCTCAGTACAGTACCTTATGTGACATAAGTGAACATCTCAACTTTGTCACTCAAGCATCTAGAATAATATTTATTATGACATCAATGTGTTTTTTCTTTTTATTTTTTTTAATTGAAGAAATGAATGACCTGCATTCTAGGCATACCTTTGACTCTTAACATTGATGAAGTTATTTGTTATTAAAGCAGTGAACTAAGGTCCCTTCAAATCTTCATGACCATGGCTACAAATCCAAGAAAAAAGTGAAATCTAATCTAGGAAGTAAATTAGTTGTTTCAAGGTTCCAAGTGAAAGTTTCTTTGTTCTTTCATTTCATGATGCTTGCAGAGTTCTCTTCTCAAATAACACAACAGGAGGTCCCATTACATGGACAGATTCCTTTTTGAGCAATGGCCTAGGCATTGGATAATTGCTCATAAGATAAAGATCTACATTATGAACACTACATAAATCTTTTGTGTAATATTTTACAGATTATGTTTTGTACTTTATTATCTTTGAGCACCCTGCGGATATTTTTCAAAACACTTGCCTCCCCTTATATTTTCAGGGACGTAAAGTATATAAAGGCTTCTCTGTTGGATGTCCATTATGCAATTCTCATTTAAAAATACTTTTCCAGTCCTTGTTTTGATTTATTTCAAGTCACCTATGTATCAAATGATAAACCAGTTGGTTGCTGACCTTTAAAAATTCCCAGAGCTTTAAGAGAAAACCATAGGGAAACTGTCCAAAATACTGCTCATTTTATTATAAGACTACAGCAATTTTCTTTTGCAAACAATTTGTAAGACTGCAAGCATTTTCAAAAACATTATATAACTAGAATACATACTATTTTAAGTTATATATTTTTATATGTTCCGTACTTCTGTATTCTACTTTTCTGTGACTATTTTATGTATGTATGTATGTTTGTATGTATGTATGTATATATAATTGAAAAGGTAAAAAAGCAGTATTATACATTGATGAACTATATTTAAATAATACCAAAAATAGATGACATCTTAACTTGTAAAAATATTGTTTTTAGAAAACAAAATGAAGAGATTGACTTCCAGAATGATGAAATAAGAATCTGTCTCAGAGAGGTGATCCATTCTCTCACAAAAATAATGGAAATACTGGCAAAACAACTAAAATTAAACATTTCATAAATTTGCGAATTGACTGAACAATAGGAAAAACAATAATGAATCGCTGGTACATGCTACAACATGGGTGAACCTTGAAAGTATTATGTGAAGTGATAGAAAGCCCCTCATAATGGTTCCATTTCCATAAAATGTCCAGAATAGGCAATTCTATTGAAACAGAAAGTAGATTATTGATTTCCCGGAGCCAGAAGTTGGGCATGGATATGAGAATGAGCATGTCTGCTAATGTGTATAGTGTTTCATTTTGGAATGAGGAAAATGTTCTAAAATCAGATTTGGGTGGTAGTTGCACATCTCTGTGAACAGAATGTTTTTAAATTGTACTGTATACTTTAAATAAGTGTGCTATATCGTATGTAAATGTTATCTCAATAAAACTGTTAAAAGAAAAGGAAAAAAGCAAGATGATATTCCTAAACTAGCAGGACTTTAAGAACTTTATCACATATCAGGAGATGATATGCATATGCATATGCATATTCTGACTTTGAGATCTCATTTCCATAATAACTATTTGCATTCATTTGATATTAATCCTTTGATAGATGAACACATTGACACTTTCTTCTTTCCTCAGCAGCCCTGATGCTAACAAGGCACTAATTTTTTTGTTGTTTTAGTCTGGATCTGAACCTTCCAGTCCTTACCCATACTGTATTGCGGTGTTCTTATTTGTGTAGTTAGCTACCCCAAATCTGTCCTCCATTGAGATTCTTTTGAAATGATGCTTATAAAAGTAGTGTTTTCAGCAGACCTTGTATATAAATACTATTTCATTTCTACTCCCAGGCAATGTAAGGAATGAAATAGAATAATGGATTTATAGAATCTTAAGGAACAATCTTTTATATTCCAGATACAGAGCTTTTTATATATTTTGTGTAAAATCATCGGGCTATATTATATAATAGGTTTAAGAAGACAGTTGCACACACATAAACAGAATTTTAAATACAGTGTCCCACAAAGCACTGTTTGACAAAAAAATTTAAGCTAAAAAAGAAGTGTTCTAGGCTTAAAATGTGTTTGTGAAAAAAATGGATCAAACAAAATTGAAATGCTTTTTTCCTTGGGGACTCAATAATCATCTACAGTAAACATGTTGAAGTGAGTTGTGATTCTCAAGAAGGAAAATACAGTAGTTTCCAAAGTATATTTGAACACAGAAACCCCTCTCATGAACATCAACATTCTTAGATGTTATAAAGCACAGTTTTGGAAACAATGAAGAAATAACTTTTTTTAGTACGTCATTTACACAATGAATTCAGGAGTCTCAGATTCCTTAACATCTAAGAGGGAATCTATGTATTCATCACTTGAGTTTAATACTAATACTATATTCGACATTGCTTTATTTAATTTTATTTGTATAACATAATACAAATACATTATTTTATTTATGTATGGAAAGTAAAATTGTAAAACAAGGCAAACCAACAGCAAATTTTTCCTTCTCTTTACCTTTTACCTCTCCATTCCTACTACTTGATAAAAACTACTAGCAATAATTTTACCTCTTTCTTCTACCTTCATATTTCTAAAATGCATGCTACATAGCTATCCTGCTCTTATCTTTTCCTAAAATGTGGTTGTTTATGTTGACCTGTCTCTCACTTTCATTCTCACACACATACAGTTCTTCTCTCCACATGTGATTATTGTTACATCTTAATGTGTTGTCAAATAAATATCCATTGCTTACATTATTATGACTATGCAAATTCTTCTTGTTGCTAAGCCACATAGTAAAATAAGATTACATTTTCTTTCTTATAGATCTTTTTGCTTATATTACAGTTAATGATTGTGTGTGTGTGTGTGTGTGTGTGTTGCTTAGTTTTCTATATACTCTTTTCCTGTTTATTCAAAACTTTCAAGCTGGGCTGGAAAACTTCTCTGAATGTATTTAAACATCCAGTATTCCATAAATCCTTCTTATCCTCCTGTCTATCCTCATTATTTTCTCTAGAACTGCCAGGTTAGTAAGCAATTGGTCTGTTTTTCCAAATATTGCAAGTAATAGTTTTACAAAATATTTTGCCCAACATGTGTCAAGCAATTTCCATGTAGGAATTTAGGTACCAAGGCTCCTTCCACCTCTGGTGCCCTCATTTTTACTTACATGGCCTGCAGTCATTCCTAAATGAAAACAGAGAATGGAGAACCACTGACAGGAAGTGTTTTCTAAGCCAGAAAGTATGGTGTATCATTTATACCGCCATTCTGTTGGACGCAGCCCAGTCATATAGTTCAGCCAGACTACGAGAGGGTAGGAAAATACATTAGATGTGGGCCAGTCAATGGTAGGAAAGCAAATGTGAGCAGAGCACTAGCTTTCTTTGCCTCCCTGAATTTCAATGGACACCTATACACTACCAAACGTAAGGTAGATAGCTGGTGGGAAGCAGCCACATAGCACAGGGAGATCAGCTGGGTGCTTTGCGACCACCTAGAGGGGTGGGATAGGGAGGGTGGGAGGGAGACGCAAGAGGGAAGAGATATGGGAACATATGTATATGTATAACTGAGTCACTTTGTTATAAAGCAGAAACTAACACACCGTTGTAAAGCAATTATGCTCCAATAAAGATGTAAAAAAAATAGTAATAAATAAAAAATAAAAAAAACAATACAAGCATTCCAGAAGATTAAGCAAGTAATTTAGAAGGTGGTTGTGAGGAAACCTTGATCTTCTTCAGTGCTATAATTTAAACCAGAAACCAGTGAAGCAACATCTGCAGAGTTTCACATGTAAGAGACTGTGACACAAGAATTTCATAATAAACTAAAACTAAATTGGAAAGCAAGACACATTTTCAAGTACACAAACTCCAAACTCTTTGATTTACTCTTTTGGCAAAAATCCATTTGAAGATGCATACTAACTAATTAAAGATGAATTAATGTAAGGAATTCAGGAAATGGGAGACTAAAAGTAAGAAAATACTGACAATGGGTGTTGTCATCAGTTAAATGTGTAATTAAATTAATGAAATTTATATAGTTATTAACTAATGAATTTGTTCTAGTTAATTAAATATAATGTTATTATGCAGTAATATCACTTTAAAAATAATAAACCCAGATAAAAATCATTGAAAAATATGAACAAGCATGTTAGGGGTTTTGAAAGACAGAAAAAAGGCTGTGATGGTCTAATATTTTTCTTATCATTCACATGGGATCAACAGATTGAATTTAGACCTTTGTATATGGAAAACAGGTTTGAGCATACTATATAATGTTAAATATGTTAGCACTTACAGATTTAATTCAAACAATGTATTTAGTAAATCAGGCAGTATTATAGAAATCAAAAAACAACATATGTCTAATATAGAATATAGAAAGCTATTAAAATATATTTAATAAAGAAAATAGAAACCTGTTGTCCATATTTATTCTTTATGAATAGTATAATTCAGATCCTATATCTCAAAGTAAATTAAACCAATTGACCATCTTTAGCTTTTAACAGGAAATATAAACTCATAGTATTACACACACACACACACACACACACACACACACACACAGAAATTGAACTAAGAGCAATGCTTGGAACACAGTGCCTCAAGAGGCTGAAGTTGAACAATGGACAGTGTTCAACCATGAAATGCAAAATCAAGGGAAACAGATAAAGTTTTTTGTTTTGTTTTGTTTTTTTCGTACGCGGGCCTCTCACCGCTGTGGCCTCTCCCGTTGCAGAGCACAGGCTCCGGACGCGCAGGCTCAGAGGCCATGGCTCACGGGGCCAGCCGCTCCGCGGTATGTGGGATCTTCCCGGACCGGGGCACGAACCCGTGTCCCCTGCATCGGCAGGCGGACTCTCAACCACTGTGCCACCAGGGAAGCCCCAAGGATGGCATATTTAGATAGCAAAACTCCCATCATCAGTTAATAATTTCATTTGTTGAGGGAAGAAGCATTGAGATATTTATATTAACATCACTCCATTACACTTTTAAATATTAATACAAGAAAAAAAAACCTTCCCAGAAATTATTGGGAAAAAATATCTGCATAATAAAGTTCTCTTTAGATGGGAAAGGTCTTTGTAAGCAAGGCACTGAAAGGAAAAATCAGAAGGAATATTTTAATACATAAGAAATATTTTTAAAATAAATACAGAGATGCTGTAAACATCACAAATTTAGAGGTCTAATGGAAATATCCAATTAATCTACTAACCATGTTATTTATTTTCAAACAGCAATTAAAAAGAAATTAAAGTATAATTAAAAATAAAACTACATATATATCCACAAAAACTTACCAGAAAAAATAATGATTTGGGTCGTTATCTTCTGAAAATCATATGTGAACAAATTAGCAATGCAGATTTTGCATTGCAGTGGAAGGTGGAAAATACTTTACTTAGGGCAGCATGAATATTTTCATGGAAATTTCATGAGTTTTCCAGCCAAACAGACACATTTCATTGTAATTTCAATGAAATTAATAAACATTTGTATCTATATAACTTGACACTCATCTATGTGATGGAACATGTAAAAAGTTTTGTAAGTAAACATTTCATTTGCTTACAAAGTTAATTCAGTGTTTATGTAGCTGCAAATACCATAAGCATTTCACACCTCTAACTTCAGCTGTGAGGGTGTGATACAGGAAAGAACTCTGAAAATGATTACTGAAGATTGGAAAAAAAAAAATCCTGGGTATTAAGAGATCTGGATCCTTTTCCTCACTTTATCCTTTTGTAACCTTGGCAAAGCACTTAGCATCTTCAATTCCAGCCATAATCATGCAAGCTGAAGGATCAAAATACATTTTTCCTAAAGTCACCAGCTGTTGCAAAACTCAATAATTTTCTGAAGTTACTTAGGGCCTTAGTTGACCTCAACACCTGTTTATAACCTCCAATTTAGGGTTCTTTCTAATAATTCTTCTGACTTCCAGAAGTTGATAGAATTTCCCTTTTTTCTTTGTGTTTTTTTTTTTTTTTTTTACTTCTGTTGTGTATACTTAGCCGCAATAGTCAAAATTATTGCTAAATCAATAATAGTCTCTGCATAGACTGTGCTTAGGAAGGTTAAAATTCCATCAATGCCCCAACAGATTCTGTGTTGGCAGCCATTGCATAAATGCATCCATACTGGGAAAACAAGAACGATGGTCAAGTAGGACCCACACCAGCCTACTGGAGCAGTGGCCCTTGAGAGGAACACTGGGAGGCATAAATGGTCTCAGATGTAAAGCTCTCTCTCTGCCCATTGCATTCTAGGCGAGCACACAGAAGTCTAGCTGAGCCAGGCTACCTACTAAGACTTTGGAGGAAGGACTCTTAAGAGTTGGGGTGGGTGCTTAAGCTATTATACATGAAAAGTGGAGCACTGACCCAGCTCCACTGGGTCAGTATTTTGATTTGGAACCTGGACACGCTGGCAATACTTTATTGAGAAATCTTAGCTTGTGCTCTATCACATAGCTCAGTAAATGTGATCACAAGTGGCATTAGCCCTTCAGCCACAACTTGTTTCCACGGAGTTTTCAGAAGAACAACTCCTTTGTGGGTAGTCCCGGATGCATATTGGATTTTCGATATGCATATTCTGTATGGATGTGTAGCTACACTATGTATGCTAGCATAGGTGTATTTGTGCAGAGGTGTATGTTGGAGTGGGGAGGGGTGACTGAGAAAATGAAACTTTCCCTTCAACCTGAGATACACTGGAGAAAAGATGGTGTTCTCTGAAAGCTTAATTGAGGTCTTTACCGAGGTAATTCTTTTTTTTTTTTTAAATTAATTTATTTATTTATTGTTGGCTGTGTTGGGTCTTCGTTTCTGTGCGAAGGCTTTCTCTAGCTGCGGCGAGCGGGGGCCACTCTTCATGGCAGTGCGCGGGCCTCTCACTGTCACGGCCTCCCTTGTCACGGAGCACAAGCTCCACACACGCAGGCTCAGTAGTTGTGGCTCATGGGCCTAGTTGCTCCGCAGCATGTGGGATCTGCCCAGACCAGGGCTCGAACCCGTGTCCCCTGCATTGGCAGGCAGACTCTCAACCACTGCGCCACCAGGGAAGCCCTACAGAGGTAATTCTTTTATTTTTATTGAAGTAAAGTTGATTTACAATGTTGTATTAATTACTGCTGTGCAGCAAAGTGATTCAGTTATATATACATTCTTTTTTTTAATATTCTTTTCTTTTGTGGTTTATCATAAGATATTGAACATAGTTCTCTGTGCTATACAGTAGGACCTTGCCGTTCATCCATTTTATATATAAAATGGATATCCATTTTACATCTGCTAACTCCAACCTCACACTCTATCCCTCCCCGAACCCCCTCCCTCTTGGCAACCACCAGTCTGTTCTCTATGTCCATGATTCTGTTTCTGTTTCATAGGTAGGTTCATTTGTGTCATATTTTAGATTCCACATATAAGTAATATCATACAGTATTTGTCTTTCCCTTTCTGACTTACTTCACTTAGTATGATAACCTCTAGTTGCATTCATGTTGCTGCAAATGGCATTATTTCATTCTTTTTTATGGCTGAGTAGTATTCTATTGTATATATCTACCACATCTTTATCTATTCATCTGTCAATGGACATTTAGGTTGTTTCCATGCCTTAGCTATTGTGAATAGTGCTTCTATGAACATAGGGGTGCATATATCTTTTTGAATTATAGTTTTTTTCTGGATATATGCCTTGGAGTGGGATTGCTGGATCATATGGTAATTTTAGAGGTAATTCTTATCTCCAATAGGACATCACGGTTACCTTATCATTGTTTTTGGGGGCCTACTGGCTGTATCTTCACATCTTTTCTAACATCACTTTCAGCCACCCACCTCTCATTCATCTAATTTCAGCCGCACTGGCTTCCCTTCTCTCACTTTTTCTTCCTCCAGAGTTTTCTCTTTAAAACTACCAAACTTGAAATACTCTACTGTATGATCTTCACATACTTCCTTCTATTTGTCATTTAATTCTCACCTCACATGTCACCTTCACAGGGTGTCCCTACCAGTCTCTCCAACCTCTAATGTTCTTTACTGTGCTTTTTGTGATCTGAAACAATCTTCAATATTTATACATTTTCTGTCTCCACCTCCAAAAATAGTAATTTCATGAGGAAAGTGATGATATTCACTATTTTATCCCTGTGATCTGGAAGTGCTGAGTCTTAGTTAGTTATTCCATATATTGTTTATTGTCTGAACACATGAGTAGGTGTTCTAGAGGATAGTGAGGGGCTGAGGACTCAAATAGGGATGGGATGACCTCACCTGAATATAAACAGTGGGGTTCTTTACCAGCTGAGAAAGATTGTACAACATGAGGCTGACAACTGTCACCCAGCGTTTGCATCCACAGGAGGCCAACATGACCAGGTAGCACACGTAAAGGAGTAGGAGTCCAGTGCAGAGCCTTGGGGTGATTGGTGACTTTCATCTCTTCTCAAATCTCCCTTAGGGGGAAGCGAAGTGAGAGGTGACAGGAACAGGAGCTACAGCAGGAGGAACCAATGGAGATATCAAAGTTCTTCCATAGCCAAAGAAGTACAAAGCATTCTAAACCACTAATAATAAAGAAAAGAGAGGGCAGAGTCAAAATGGCAGTGTGGGAAGACACCGAGTTAACGTCTCCCCACATCTAGGGCACCTGCCGGCTATTGGTGGGGGACACTGATGCCAAGGAGATGGGAGGAACCCCCAAGTAAACTGGTAGGATGTGGGGGGACAGAGAGGGGAGGAGAAGCGGAGGCCAGACAGGATCGGTGCCCCTGAGGCCAGAGAGATCAGGGGAGGTAGACAGGAGGGGCCCTCCTGGAGGAGCGGGAGAGGAGTGGAGGGCAGTCGTGCGGCCCACTTGGCCCGGGGAGCCTGCTGAGCTCCCAGGCTGGTCCCCTGCCCTCCAAACCCCCTCCAGGCCTCGTGGGCCCTGGGGCATAGGAAGGAGGCCTAAGGGAGAAGAGGAGAGGCAGGTGGGAGGGGCCCTCCCAGACAGGAGTAGCAGGAGAGGAGAGGTGGGCATTTGCCCTGCCCCCTAGAGCCCAGGAAGCCTGCTGGGCTCCCAGGTGAGGTCAGCTGCCCTCTGAGACAAAGGGGGGGGGCACGCCTGGGCCCCTTCTGTTCCTTGAGCCTAAGCCCCAACCCCCACAGCCCCCAGGGCCTTTTCCAGCCCTGTGGGCCCTGAGTGTAGGCCCCGCCCACCACCCAAACTTTGCCGTTGTTTAGGCCCTGCCTTCCACAGCCAAGGCCTTTTCCCCATTTTTTTTCTTTTCTTTTTTTTTTTCTCTTTTCCCTCCTCCTCTTTTTTTTACTATTCTGTACTGTTGTACCTTCCAGTTGTTGATTCATCTATATTTTTATTTTTATATTCTTTCTAACATATCTGTTAGGTTCCTAGTCTAATTTTATTTTTTACTTTGTTATTGTTCTCTGTTTTTGTTTTTGCTTTTTGCCACCACACATGTCTTGCGGGACCTTGGTTCATGAGCCGGGGGTCGGGCTGAAGCTCCTGTGGTGGGAGCTTTGAGTCCAAACCACTGGACTAACAGAGTACCTCAGACCCCAGGGAATATTCATTGGAGTGAAGTCTCATGGAGGTTCTCATCTCAACACCAAGACCCAACTCTACCCAACAGCCTACAAACTCCAGTGTTGGAAACCTCAGGCCAAACAACCAGTAAGACAGGAACACAATTCCACTCACAGTAAAAAAAAAAAAAAAAAAAAGAGACGGCAAAAAATATGTCACAGATGAAAGAGCAACGTAAAAACCTACAAGATGAAATAAATGAAGAAGAAATAGGAAATCTACCTGAAAAAGAATTCAGAGTAATGATAGTAAAGTTGATCCAGAATCTTGGAAATAGAATGGAGGCATGGATTGAGAAGACAGAGAAGTCAAAAGCCTTACAGACAAGCGAAAGCTAAGAGAATTCAGCACCACCAAACCAGCTTTACAACAAATGCTAAAGAAACTTCTCTAGGCAGGGAAACACAAGAGAAGAAAAAGACCCACAAAAACAAACCCAAAACAATTAAGAAAATGGTAGTAGGAACATACATATCAATAATAAGCTTGAATGTAAATGGATTAAATGCCCCAACCAAAAGACACAGACTGGCTGAATGGATACAAAAACAAAACCCATATATATGCTGTCAACAAGAGACCCACTTCAGACCTAGGGACACATAAAGACTGAAGGTGAAGGCATGGAAAAAGATATTCCATGCAAATGGAAATCAAAAGAGAGCTGGAGTAGCAATACTCATATCCGAAAAAATAGACTTTAAAATAAAGACTATTACAAGAGACAAAGAAGGACACTACATAATGATCAAGAGATCAATCCAAGAAGAAGATATAACAATTATAAATGTTTATACACCCAACATAGGAGCACCTCAATACATAAGGCAAATGCTAACCACCATGAAAGGAGAAATCGACAGTAACACAATAATAGTAGGGGACTTTAACACGCCACTTACACCAACGGACAGATCATTGAAGCAGAAAATAAATAAGGAAACACAAGCTTTAAATGACACAAAAGACCAGATAGATTCAATTGAAATTTATAGAACATTCCACCCAAAAGTGGCAGAATACACTTTCTTCTCAAGTGCACATGGAACATTCTCCAGGATAGATCACATCTTGGGTCACAAATCAAGCCTTGGAAAATTTAAGAAAATTGAAATCGTATCAAGATCTTTTCTGATCACAACGCTATGAGATTGGAAATCAATTACAGGAAAAAAACTGTAAAAAACACAAATATATGGAAGCTAACCAGTGCACTACTAAATAAAGAGTGCACTAAATAAAGAGATCACTGAAGAAATCAAAGAAGAAATTTAAAAAAACATAGAAACAAATGACAATGAAAACACAACCCAAATCCTATGGGACGCAGCAAAAGCAGTTCTAAGAGGGAAGTTTATAGCAATTCAATCTCACCTCAAGAAACAAGAAAAATCTCAAATAAACAATCTAACCCTACACTTAAAACAACTAGAGAAAGAAGAACAAAGAAAATCCAAAGTCAGTGGAAGAAAAGAAATTATAAAGATCAGAGCAGAAATAAATGAAATAGAAATGAAGAAAACAATAGCAAAGATCACTAAAACTAAAAGCTGGTTCTTTGAGAAGATAAACAAAATTGATAAACCCTTAGCCAGACTCATCAAGAAAAAAAGGGAGAGTACACAAATCAATAAAATTAGAAATGAGAAAGGAGAAATCACAACTGACACTGCAGAAATACAAAGAATTATGAGACTATTACACACAACTATATGCCAATAATATGAACAACCATGAACAAATGGAAAAATTCTTGGAAAGATACAATTTTCTAAGACTGAACCAGGAAGAATTAGAAAACATAAACAGATCTGTCTCAAGTAATGAAATTGAAACCATAATTAAAAATCTTCCAACAAACAAAAGTCCAGGACCAGATGGCTTCACAGGTGAATTCTATGAAACATTTAAAGAATAGCTAACGGGCTTCCCTGGTGGCGTGGTGGTTGAGAATCTGCCTGCCAATGCAGGGGACACAGGTTCGAGCCCCGGTCTGGGAAGATCCCACATGCCGCGGAGCAACTGGGCCCGTGAGCCACAACTACTGAGACTGCGCGTCTGGAGCCTGTGCTCCACAACAAGAAAGGCCGTGACAGTGAGAGGCCCGTGCACCGCGATGAAGAGTGGCCCCCGCTTGCCACAACTGGAGAAAGCCCTCGCACAGAAACAAGACCCAACACAGCAAAAATAAATTAATTAATTAATAAACTTCTACCCCCAACATCTTCTTAAAAAAAAAAAAAAAAGAGTAGCTAACACTGATCCTTCTCAAACTCTTCCAAAAAATTGCAGAAGGAGAAACACTCCCAAATTCATTCTATGAAGCCACCATCAGCCTGATACCAAAACCAGAAAAATATACCACAAAAAAAGAAAATTATAGACCAATATCACTGATGAACATAGATGCAAAAATTCTGAACAAAATACTAGCAAACAGAATCCAACAACACATTAAAAGGATCATACACCATGATCAAGTGGGATTTATCCCAAGTAGGCAAGGATTCTTCAATATACGCAAATAAATCAATGTGATACACCACATTAACAACTTAAGGACTAAAAACCATATGATCATCTCAATAGATGCAGAAAAAGCTTTTGACAAAATTCAACACCCATTTATGATCAAAACTCTCCAGAAAATGGGCGTAGAGGGAACCTACCTCAACATAAAAAGGCCATATATGACAAACCCACAGCAAGCATCATACACAATGGCGAAAAGTAAAAGCATTTCCACTAAGATCAAGAACAAGACAAGGTTGCTCACTCTTGCCAGTCTTATTCAACGTAGTTTTGCAAGTCCTAGCCATGGCAGTCAGAGAAGAAATAGAAATAAAAGGAATACAAATTGGAAAAGAAGAAGTAAAACTGTCACTGTTTGCTGATGACATGATACTATACATAGAAAATTCTAAAAGTGCCACCAGAAAACTACTAGAACTAATCAATGAATTTGGTAAGGTTGCAGGATATAAAATTAATGCACAGAAATCTCTGTCATTTCTATATACCAACAACGAAAAATCAGAAAGAGAAATTAAGGAAACAATCCCATTTACCATCACAACAAAAAGAATAAAATACCTATGAATAAACCTCCCTAAGGAGGCAAAAGACTTGTACTCAGAAAACTATAAGACATTAGTGAAAGAACTTAAAGATGACATAAACAGATGGAGAAATATACCATGTTCTTGGATTGGAAGAACCAATACTGTGAAAATGACTATACTACCCAAAGCAATCTACAGATTCAATGCAATCCCTATCAAACTACCAATGGCATTCTTCACACAATTAGAACAAAAAATTTTATAATTCATATGGAAACACAAAAGACCGTGAATAGCCAAAGCAATATTGAGAAAGAAAAACAGAACTGGAGGAATCAGGCTCCCCAACTTCAAACTATACCACAAAGCTACAGTGATCAAGACAGCATGGTACTGGCATAAGAACAGAAATATAGATCAATGGTACAGGATAGAATGCCCAGAGATAAACCCATGCACATATTGTCACCTAATTTATGACAAGGGAGGCAAGAACACACAATGGAGAAAGGACAGCCTCTTCAATTAGCTGGGAAAATTGGACAGCTACATGTAAAAGAATGAAATTAGAACACTACCTAACATCATACACAAAGATAAACTCAAAATGGATTAAAGACCTAAATATAAGACCAGACACTATAAAACTCTCAGAGGAAAACAGGAAAAACACTCTTTGATGTAAACCACAGCAAGATCTTTTTTGACCCACCTCCTAGAGTAATGGAAATTAAAACAAAAATAAACAAGTGGGACCTAATGAAACTGAAAAGCTTTTGAACAGCAAAGGAAACCATAAATAAGACAAAAAGACAACACTCAGAATGGGAGAAAATATTTGCAAATGAAACAACAGACAAAGGGATTAATCTCCAAAATATACAAACAGCTCATGGAGCTCAATATCCAAGAAACAAACAATCCAGTTAAAAAATGGGCAGAAGACCTAAATAGACATTTCACCAAGGAAGACATACAGATGGCCAAGAGGCACAAGAAGAGATGCTCAACATCACGTAATTATTAGAGAAATGCAAATCAAAACTACAATGAGGTATCACCTCACGCTGGTCAGAATGACTATTATCAAAAAATCTGCAGAGCCAACCAGAAGCTATTGACCATTAAAATTATAAGAATTTCAAAAAAAAAAAAAATCTGGAAAGAATAAATGCTGGAAAGGGTGTGGTGAAAAGGGAACCCTCCTGCACTGTTGGTGGGAATGTAAATTGATACAACTGTGGAAAACAGTATGGAGGTTCCTTAAAATACTAAAAATAGGACTACCAGATGACCCAGCAATCCCACTACTGGACATATACCCTGAGAAAACCATAATTGAAAAATAGACATGCACCACAATGTTCATTGCAGCATTATTTACAATAGCCTGGACATAGAACCAACCTAAATGTCCAACAACAGATGAATGGATAAAGAAGATGTGGCACATATATACAGTAGAATATTACTCAGCCATAAAAAGAAATGGAGTTGAGTTATTTGTAGTGAGGTGGATGGACCTAGAGTGTCATACAGAGTGAAGTAAGTCAGAAAGAGAAAAACAAATACTGTATGCTAACGCATATATATGGAATCTAAAAAAAATTTAAAAATCGTACTGATGAACCTGGCAGGAATGGCAGGAATAAAGATGTAGACATCAAGAATGGACTTGTGGACACAGGGTGGGAGCGGGAACCTGGGGCGAAGTGAGAGTGGCATGGACATATATACACTACCAAATATGAAATGGATGGCTAGTGGGAAGCAGCTGCATAGCGCAAGGAGATCAGCTCGGTGCTTTGTGACCACGTAGAGGGGTGGGATAGGGAGGGTGAGAGGGAGACCCAAGAGGGAGGGGATATGGGGACATGTGTATGCATGTGGCTGATTCTCTTTGGTGTACAACAGAAACTAACAGAGCACTGTGAAGCAAGTATACCCCAATAAAGACCTATTAAAAATAAATAAATAAAATAAAATGTTTGAGATCAGCAATGTTCAGAGGAAGCATATTACAGCTGACCAAGCAGAAAGGACTTTGGAAATCTCTTTGCCTCCGCTCTGTAATCCCATTGTCCAATTCTCCTCTCATGAGGCAAGAATTTAACCTTCAGGAAGGATGGTTTGGAAATTTTCATTGCATCCTATCAGTGATTTCACCAGATGTGGTCTTTCCTCCCTTACTTATTAATGGCAGGATATACAGTTTTTACGTGTATCTGAAGGCTCCAAGGAGGGTCCTGAATACTTTCGATGTAAATAAAGAGTAGACAGGGATGGCCCCCCTTGTTCTGGATGGGGAGAGCTGCCCCAGGATGCTCTCATCAGTGATCTCATTTGCATCGCTGCCTCCTGCCCTGTTAGAAGAAGTACCTGAAGGCCTCCTGGGCTGTCAGGGAGGGAATTTGATCACAAACTCTCTGGTGACTTGAGAGATTGAACTGTTTGTATACTTACTGGCTAATGGCACATTATCTTCTACATAGTGTCTGTTCAGATCTTGCCTATTTTTTAACTGGTTTGTGTTTTCCAGAGTGTCTCTTGAACAAGGGTCAGAAAACTACAGCTTGCTGACTGCCTGGCTATTTTTGTAAATATGTTGAATCAAAAGATGCCTGTTAAGAACCCTCCTATATTGTTGGTAGGAATGTAAATTGGTGCAGCCACTATGGAAAACAGTATGGAGGTTCCATAAAAAACTAAAAATAGAGTTGCCATATGATCCAGCAATCCCATTCCTGGGCATATATCCAGACAAAACTCTAATTCAAAAAGATACATGCACCCCAGTGTTCACAGCAGCGCTATCCACAATAGCTAAGATATGGGGACAACCTAAATGTCCATTGACAGATGAATGGATAAAGAAGATGTGGTATATACATACAATAGAATATTACTCTTCCATAAAAAGAATGAAATAATGCCATTTGCAGCAACATAGATGGGCCTCAAGATTTTCATACTAAGTGAAGTAAGCCAGACAGAGAAAGAGAAATACCATATGATAACACTTATATGTGGAATCTAAAATATGACACAAATGAACTTATCTACAAAACGGAAACTGTCTCACAGACATAGAGAACAGACTTGTGGTTTCCAAGGGGGAGGGGACGTGGGGGAGGGATGGATTGGGAGTTTGGGATTAGCAGACGCAAACTATTATATATAGAATAGATAAACAACAAGGTCCTACTGTAGAGCATAGGTAACTATATTCAATATCCTGTGATAAACCGTGATGAAAAAGAATGTATATATATATAACTGAATCACTTTGCTGTACAGTAGAAATTAACAACACTATAAATCAGCTATACATCAATAAAATAAATTTTTAAAAAATTAATAAAAATAGTAAAGAAAACTGTTCTCAAACCATAGAAGTTTTTCAGTTATTATCTTCTGTCTTCACTAAGTAGCACAAGAATATATTATTTTATACTTTTTTTTCCCTCCCGGTGATCTTTAAAACAATGTAAAAAATAAAGCAGTTTAAACAAAAATATTCAAGCAGCTGAACAAAACCAAATGATTTATTTCCATAATTCCAATGGAATGGAAGTAATTAATTGCTGAGTAAGAATGATATTGTACATTTACATCATGAATTTTTAATCACCAGTTGCGTCTTAAAGTTCCTATATGTGTCACAGCTCACTTAACATTTTGGTAGCATCTTTGGAAGATAGTTTTTTATATCTATGGCTATTCATTGATCGCTTGTCAATTTACACTAGGTTACATTAGCCAGAAAATGCTACAAAGCATAATTCTGCAAAGTAGGAGAAACACTAAATACTTAGTGTTTAGTGTTTGGAATAATGGAAGTAGGAGAAACACAATACTTAATTTACATATTAATTATATCATTTTAGTGCAAATTGTAAGGTTTTGCCTTTTAAACAGGGTCTTCTCTGATTCAGTTTTATTTATTTACAGAATCCCAATAAGCAATGAATTGAGCAAGTTTTCTAGGTTTACCTACTGTCTGAGTATATTGATACCCACTGATTTCTCTTTTTTTTTTAATTTCAAGGGTAATTTACAACACTTAATTATAAGTTGGTAAAGAAACATTTCCATGTCTGATTATAACTTTTTTTTTCTTTCCTATATTTAGTTTAAAATATTAATATTTTTCTGACACTAAAATAATCATCAAGAATTTTGACCCCTGTCATATAATAACAATATAATTTTCATCTTTAAATTCATATTTGAATGTCCTTTTCATAAATTCATGTTCTACTATAACCTAAATGTGGTGGGAATAAGATAGTTGAACAATAAAAAACCCCTAACTGCTATGGAAGAGAGGGGAATTTGTACAGAATCTAGAATGAGAGGACTTTCCTTGTAATACTTGATTTAGAACCTTCTCTCTTCTCAGGAGGTATCAGAATACTCTTAAAACTCTGCCTTATCAGCAAAATCCAGGGTAGAAAGATTAGAGAGAACCATCCCTGAAAACATAAAATTGAAATTGAGCAGAAAGGAAGGTAAACATCTTTAAAATATATTCTTGAGCTTAAAATATAAACTTTGAGCATTTCAGATAGAGAATGGCAATTCTTTCAGTAACACTGCAACCATCAAAACTAGGGGGAAGGGCTTCTCTGGTGGCGCAGTGGTTGAGAGTCCGCATGCCAATGCAGGGGACACGGGTTCGTGCCCTGGTCCGGGAAGATCCCACATGCCGCGGAGCGGCTGGGCCCGTGAGCCATGGCCGCTGAGCCTGCGCGTCTGGAGCCTGTGATCCGCAACGGGAGAGGCCACAGCAGTGAGAGGCCCGCGTACCGAAACAAAACAAAACAAAACAAAACTGGGGAGAAAATGCAACAGGAGAGAGAAGAAGGAAAAGACCAAGAGCCAAGATGATGAAAGAAAAGCAACTTAGACAGAAGTTGAATGTTACTATTCCTCACAGCAACAATTCAACATTTGGTTGCATATTTAAAAATGTCATTCCTGTCATTCTGAAATAAGCTGTTTGCTTTCTATGAAGATACAAAATAAAGATCACCTAGAGCCAGGTACTTTGACAGCAGAAACCATGTTAGTCTTTTCAGCACTGACTACCTAAAGCAGAGTGCCTGGCCTGTAATATATATTCAAATATATTTATGGAATAAATGGGAAAAAAAAGCACTTGAATGAATGGATGAATTAAAGAAAGAAAAAGAAATCCAGCAGGTATTGGAAAGAGAAATATTTTTCTTCATCTCAACGTATCAAGATTCCAGTGCCACAAATTGGCCAATCTAGATAATAGGACACCCTTATGGATGTTCTGTGAAATGAGTATTTTATTATCTAAGATTTTGTAATCCAGCATTTCTATTCATTTTATCAGAAAAGATACATACGAGTTTCTTGTTTATTTTAATATTCTGTTTAATATAAATAAGATGACATTTATTTAGTAAGAATTGATATGGCATGCCTCAAGGATAAGAAGACTCAGGAAAACCTTCATTGCTCTTGAGTCCAATAGTTGGTTTCACTTCCTGGCTCTGCCAGTTAACTTGATATGTGCCCTTTGGTAATAATTCATCATTCTCAGACTCCAATTCTTCATCTCTGAAATGGGAATGCAAATACGAACTGCTTTAGAGGGTTGTTGTGAGGAATGAATGTGATAATATTGGTAAAATAAATAAATACAGTACATATGTACATGTATATCAGGAGTTTAAATGCAGCCATAGTTTTGTTGCTAATTTTAGATGTCCATGCATGAGACAAAGTTGACTGAAGAATAGTTGGCTTTTAAAAATTATAAATTTATAGCCATTTCCATGCATGTTTCATTTAAGTGGTAAAAAGCCTTTAAAAAAGAGTGATGGGGCTTCCCTGGTGGCACAGTGGTTGAGAGTCAGCCTGCCGATGTAGGGGACACGGGTTCGTTCCCCGGTCCGGGAAGATCCCACATGCCGCGGAGCCGCTGGGCCCGTGAGCCATGGCCGCTGAGCCTGCGCGTCCAGAGCCTGTGTTCCGCAACGGGAGAGGCCACAACAGTGAGAGGCCCGCGTACCGCAAAAAAAAACCAGAGTGATGATTAGGTTAGGTCGTTTTTTTCTTCCCAATTTCTACATTTGCAAATGTTAAAATAATGCAGTCCTTCAGATGTCTAATGTGAGTGATCAGGTATAGCATTTAAAAGTAAGAATATGGTTTACAAATCATGCTGTTAAAAATCTATCTAAAATGCCGTCATAAAATGAAAAATTACCTTCATAAACCCTATACTTCAATAGGATTTGTAAAGGTAATTTGTGCCTAAAATACTCTGAACGAATTTTACCAAAATAAACCTTAATATAGTGAAGACATGAAAGAGTAAATCTATATCCCAATTGAAATATTTTTAATTTTACAATGGGCAAAACACCATTCCCCAAAATTTTTATTTAATATTTTGAAAAACTTAATTCAATTTTCTGAAATAGGACAACTTCTCAAATTTGATAATCTGTCTTCCTTAGAAGGTACCTGCGTCACACCCCAAGTGTCCAATCACCCTAGGTCAGCAATCACAAGGATCTCATAGTACGCACTGCACATTAAGTAGTTATAATTGATCTGTTTCCTTGTGTATCCTAAATTCCTATTTGATCCAAGCTATGTATTTAATCTAATAAATTAGGCTCAAGGCAGTGCATACTGGTTATAGTTGTAGCCTCTATTAGAATCAATATCCTTAATTTTGTATTGTAAACTAAAAATTTAATAATTGCAGTATAGGTGATAGGTTTAGGTACATTAAATTTTGGTCTTATTTAAACCTCACCTGATCATTCATTTCAGTTATTATACTCTTCGTCTCTGGTTGTTCTTTATATTTTCTCTTTGTTAAAAACTTCTAACTTCTTGCTCTGTGCATCCATTCTCTTCCTGAGTTTTTTGATCATCTTTACAATTGCTCTGAACTCTTTCTTGTGTCGGTTGCCCATCTCGACTTCACTCAGCTCTTCTTGGGTTTTATCTTGTTCTTTCATCTGAAACATATTCCTCTGTCGCCTAATTTTGTCTAAGTTGCTATTTGTATTTTTATGTCTATGGTAAGTTAGTTATGATTCTCAAACTTGGAGGAGTGGCCTTCTGTAGGAGGCGTCCTGTGCTTCCCAGCAGTGCACTCCCCTCTCATCACCCAAGCTGTATGCTCTCGGGGTCCCCCCTAAGAGGGCTACATGGGTCCTTCTGTTGTGGTGGGCTAACTATGCGGGGGGTCTGTTAGGCCCCTAGTCCGGTTGGTTGCCAGGTCCTGCCCTATGTGGATGCTGCTGGCTGCTGTTTAGCAGAGTCTGGTTACAAGGTGGCTGGCTGCAGAATTCTAGGGCGCCCTTGGGGCTAGTGCGGGCTCACTGGTGGCAGGGTCCTGACGACTCCGGGGCTGTTGCCCACCCACTAGCAGATGAGGCCAGATCCTGCTGTTAGCTCTGGGCCATTGGCAGGCAGAGCTGGTTCCTGTAATCTGGCTGCAGTGCCCAGGGATCTTAGAACGCCTTTCAGATCGTTGGTGGTGGGGGCATTGGTTCCTGACACAGTTGCGTATGGGGTCCTGGGTGTCCCTGAGGTTGCGTTGGCCTGCCAGTGGTCCAAGCCAGAGCCCCGCTGGTCCCAGGGTAGGGTCTGGCCTGTGTTGCAGGCTCATCGTTTTCTTTCTGGTGGCTGCCCCCTGGTGGATGAGGCTGGTCCAGAGGCTTGTGCGGGTTTCCTGGTGGGAGGGGCCAGTGCCTGTCCACTGGTTGGGTGGAGCTGGGCAAGCCCAGATGCAGCTGTAGTGTCTTTAGTCTTTAGGCAGCCTGTCTGCTGCTGCGTGGGGCTGTGACCCCGCCCAGGTAGTTGTTTGCCCCGAGGCGTCCCGGCACCGAGCTTGCAGGCTGTTGGGTGGGGCAGGATCTTGGAGCTAATGAGCCAGGATGTCAGCCGCCGATGAAGCTCCCCAATGTGTGTCTGCCGCCAGTGCCTGTGTTCCCAGGATGGGCCCCAGACGCTTCCCGCTCCCTCCCTGGAGACTCTCCAAGACCAGCCGGTAGGTCTGGCCCAGGCTCCTATCAAATTACTTCTTTTGCCCTGGGTCCCGGTGCGCATGAGATTTTGTGTGCGCCCTTAAGGGTGAGGTCTCTATTTCCCCCAGTCTTGCGGGGCTCCTGCAGTTAAGCTCCACCAGTCTTCAAAGCCAAATGCTCTGGGGGCTCACCTTCCTGGTGCGGGACCCAAGGCTGGAGAGCCTGACATGGGGCTCAGAACCCTTGCTTCTGTGGGAGAACCTCTGCAATATTTCTCCAGTGTGTGGGTCGGTCACGCACGGGGGGGGGGGGGGGGACGGGATTTGATTATATCGCTAGTGCGCCCCCCCCACCGGTCTTGTGGTTCCTTCTTTATGTCTTTAGCTGTAGAAGATCTTTTCTGGTAGGTTCCAGTGTTTTGAATCAATGGTTGTTTTGCCGATAGTTGTGATTTTGGTGTGCTCGTGAGAGGAGGTGAGCTCAGGCTCTTTCACTTCAGCAAAATGGGCCTCTCGTACGATAATTCATTTATAATCAGACATTTTATTCCTTATTGAGGCATAAACTATAGTGATTCTTTGTAAGGGCGTTGAAGTATGATTGCCTGAGTTTAAATCCTCTACAGCTCTCTATGCTTTAGTTTCCTCACCTGTAAAATAGGGAGAATAGAAAAGAACTCAGGTGTGAGGATTAAGTATGTTAACATTACAAAGCATACCAGCTGACTCACATTAGGTACTAAAAAGTTAAAAATCGTAATTACAGTGGTGAAAATGACAAAAATATCACTACTACTATAGTAAGCACCTTGCATGGTGGGCATTTTTCTAACTAATTTACATAGATAAAATTAAAGAATGTTACAGGCCTATAAGATATGTACTATTAATTTCCCTATTTTGCAGGTGAGGAATTTGAGGTCTGAAGACGTAATTTCTCCCGAATTACCCTGTTCATATATATTGTGGTCAGAAGTGGGATTTAATCATTGTCATCTAGAAACTATGCTTTTATCTATTTTCCTATACACCTTTCTCCTGTGGTCTGTGCCCTCAGCTGGTTCACAGTCTAGATTAGAGAAGGGGGGGACTAAAATAAGAAATTACAGTAGAAAGTAAAAACGCACACAAGGTTATGTTTAAAGCATAGTCTTCAAAGGCGTATGAAAGAAAATTAACTGTGAGCTGGGTCTTACAGGATGACGGACATTCTCCACATGAGTAAGAAGGGCATTTGTATACCAGGAAGGAAGACGTACTGTGCAAGGTACATGCAGGTATACACTGGATGCCAGAGTAAAGGCCGAAAATGATGTGAGATGAGAGCAGAGGAGGCTAGGAGAACCACTTGGTGATATGACATAAAGGTCTTTAAGATTCATGAAAAAATATTGTACATGCTACACAGAACAATACATTGGCAAAAATCTCGTAATACTAGCATAAGAAATGAACAAGTGTGTTCTTGTTTTCCTTTTTTTCAATTAGCAAGCAAAAAATACTGTCTATTATTACTCAACTCACAACAAAGTGGATGGGATTGGATGGTCTAGGACTGAGATAAGAGTAAGAAGACAAAGCAACGGTTCAAATAAAAACCTAAAGCAATTTAGAGCAATTTAGCCTTTAAAATTAAGATGTTTTATATGATTTCTCTGTAAGATTCTCTGTGAGAGATTGGAAGGAGCCTTGGGTCACTCTGAAGTTTCCAGTATGAATGTTTGGATGGATATTTATAGGAGGAATATAGATTAAAGATGTTTTGGAAAGATGAGTTAGATTTTGAGCATTTGTAACCGTAAATTTTTAGAGACTGTAAGTATGGAAACATGAAGTACATAGCAGGAAACAAGTTTTGAATCCTAGGGAAAACAAAATAAGAAAAAAAGGTGAAGATTGTAGAATAAATGATCTATTATGTACATAGCTGTTATGTCACATAGAGTAAGTCTAATAATTGGAATTACTAAAAAAAATATTGTCACCTTCTATTTAGCATGAACTACTAAATTATCCCTGCTACACAGCTATTTTACTTTAACCAATCATTTTCATTGAAAAAACAGATGAGAGTGTTGAACTTTATCTGAGCCTGGGGTTTCTAGAAAGCAGAGATGGCCAAGAACTGCCCCTACCCTTTTGTGTTCTGGAAAAGAGCTAACAAAAGGACCATCCTGCCCTGGCATATTCTGCAGAGTAACTGCCTTCACCCTTCAACTAAGCTTTGGTCTTCATCATTCATTATGATCCCCGTAAGACTCACTCATGACTCCCTCGTTTATCTGCTCTTTAAGCCCGGTCCCTCTTCCTTTTCTTTCAAATGATACTTAATATCAAGAGTACTTCCTCGGGCTTCCCTGGTGGCACAGTGGTTGAGAGTCCGCCTGCCGATGCAGGGGACGCGGGTTCGTGTCTTGGTCCGGGGGGATCCCACATGCCGCGGAGCGGCTGGGCTCGTGAGCCATGGCCGCTGGGCCTGCGCGTCCGGAGCCTGTGCTCCGCGGCGGGAAGGGCCACAGCTGTGAGAGGCCCGTACCGCAAAAAAAAAAAAAAAAAAAAAAAAGTCACCTCCTTAACTGTTTGATGCTTTTCATCTTTCTCGCAGCAGACAATCGATAGTGATTAATTTCCACGGAGAGTAATGGATCTGGATTCACCTCTTAGTTTACCCATTTATTAGCCACATAACACTCAGAAATTTCTTTATTCCTGAATGTTCTTACCTGGAAATTAAGCTTGTACCTTGCCTCAGGTTTAAAGTTTCTTTTGGGAGTTTAAATCAAATGATCTACACTAGAGAGCATGCCTAAATCCTCCCCAAATGAGGATCCTGTTATGTCCAAGACGGTTTGCATGGGACAGTAAAACAGAAAGACATCCTCATTCCATCAATTGTGACAGTTCAAAGTCTGATATTAATCTTTGCTTCCTCCCTTCCTTCATCGCTCATTTTCAATAAGTCACCATATCAGGTTGGTTCTTCCATTTCTTTTCTGACCTAATGCAACAATCTTAGTGTAGTGCTCATAATTTTTGGTTTACTAAAATAGCATTCTAACTGCTATTTCTACTGGAAAAAAATCTCCCTCTCATCCCTATCTACACACTCTTCTCAAAGATGATTTTGTTTGAATGACCATATGAATTTGTCACTCTTCTGCTACATGTTTTTGTGTCCATTAACATTTAGGAAGAAGTTGACATTCTTAACAACATTAAGCCCCTTCATGATCTGGCCATTGCTAACATGTTTAGCTTCATTTTTCACGATCTCCATGCCCGCCTTGTCTACGTCTGCAAAATCTAATCAGTGACATCCTATACTACAGTCGTAATAAACCGCTCTTGAGCCTCCAAATGAAAATTGTTACAACTCTAATTTTACAAAGAGAGAAAACAATCCTTTCCAATATTCAACTGGCTGCCTCTTATTGGTCCTGAAAATTTTTCGTGGATAAATTACTCCTCTCAATTTATACACTTATCAAACGGCACTGTTATTTTTTGTTGTTGTGGTTTCTCCCAGTAGACCAAACGTGCAGAAAGTAGAGCTATTTGCTTTACTTATATTTAAATATGTAACACCTAGGTGCTTATCACAAAGTAGATGCATTCTGTATAAGAGAGATGTCATGATCTAAAACAACAGGTTAACAGAATAAACCTTGATCCACTTTTCATTAATCAATAAGTAAATTATTAAGTTCATTTTTGGTCTGAATAATATGTTCAGAAAACACCATCAAAATCCTTTACTATACATACGAAAGTTATTCACTATGTAAGAAAACATTCAAATATTTTTCAGTTTTAAGCTTACATACAGAAGCTGCATAAGTTTTGACCTAATTTATGTAAACACAATTACATTCTCTGTTTGTCTGCCCTATGTCACATAAAAGACACCAAATGGATTTCACTAAATTTGGAGGCTATATTTGATATTGTTTGACTTAAGCTATATATTGAATAAATTAGCATCTAGTTTTTGAATATATGAGTAGAAACACACATTTAGGTCATCATGATTGTCCTGAGAAGTAGAACAGCTATTCATTTCACTCATGTTCAGTAACCGTCTACCCCGCGAGGCAGCATATCATATAGGTTCTTAGCAGGCTTCTGTTAAGTCCTACAGACTTTTGGTTTAAAACCCAAATCTCCCATTTACCAGCTCGGTGGCCTGCACAATTTAGGTGCCCTCTTTTTGCCTCCAGTTCCTCATTTTAAAAATAATCGGACCTATACTCAATTTATGGATTTATTCTGTGGGTTAAGTAAAATTACACATCTGCGGTGCAGAACACATGCCTGCCACACAGTTGTAACAGGGAAGAACCTTTGTATTCTATTACAAGTTAATCACTAAAAGGATGTTGCCTATAAGCTTAAATTACACATCGTGGCCCATCTCTGGGAACCTTGCCTCCCAGGTCATGAGCATGAAGCTAAAACACCTTTGTTCAGCTCACAGGAAACATCCTGACCAGGTCCACCTGTGAGTGACTGCAGGGAGGAAGAAATGAACACATCCCTTCCAGAGGCTGACCAGAACCAGGAAATGTTTCACTTTGCTCCCTCCCCTTTTAGTATAAAAGAAGCCTGAATTCTAACTCAGGCAAGATGGTTCTTTGGGGCATGAGCCCACCGTCTTTCGGTCTGTTGGCTATTCCTTGCCCCAGCAACTCATCTCTCAATGAACTGGGCTGTTGTGTGGAGAGCAGCGTGAGCTTGGACTTGGTAACAGTAGCTACTTATTGTTGTTTTGGGGTTGGATTGTTCTAGGGGATGGGTATCCTGAAAAAATCCAGCCCTCATGTACTGTATACCCTAAAGTAAGGACAGATAGTAGTAACATATTTGCACATACTAATGCAATATTTCAGTGTTGCAAAAGAGAATATAGTTCTATGGAATCTTATATTAAGGTGAGAGGCAATTAACTGAATTCCAGAAAGGCTTCTCTGAGGAAAATATGAATGACCTGAGAACTTCATTTGATGACGAGAGAAGGAAAAGCATCCCACAGAGAGGTGGCACCATAGGCAAAGTTACTGTGATGGGAGGGAGAGGATGAGAACTAAATGAAGACTATAGTGGCTGGAGGAGAGAGAGCAAAGGAAAGTATGGGGCTGGATGAGGTTAGAGAAATAAAAGCCAGAAAATGCCATTTCCACCAGGGAAGTGTGCCAAGATCAGATATGATTTATTTGAATGATTAATCTGACTTCACTGTGGAAAATGGATTAGGAAAGTGGCTGGAGGAAATATTGATAACCCTGTTAGGAGGTTATTGTATAGTCCAGGAAGGAAATGGTGGTAATTTGTAGATTAGGTCACAGGTACTAAATATGGAAAGAAATGAATGGGTTGGAGAGATATTTAGGAGGCAAAAGTTGTTATTTCTTAATGAATTGTGTTTAGAGGGCAAAAGAGCGGGAACAATCTGAAGTGATGCAGGGGGAAAAAATAACTACAAGAGAGGATCCTCAGGTGTGGCATCCTTTTTAAGGTATAAATTTAAGTAGCGGTACAATTTCACCCATGTGTTTAAATAAGAGGAGTAAAATGTGCTCTTGTTGTCTGAACTTTGAGACGTTGGACACAGATTTTTCCATAGAGAATACATTTGATTCTTTTAGTCATGAAGTTAGGAAGCTTGAAAATCAATTATCTAAAAATGAAAGGAAATAAAATGTTTATGATACACAATCAAAAAGAACCAAGAAAAAAAGTCATTAATTACATTACAAATGGCATTCCAATATGGATGAAAGCATGCGAATGTAAATATTTGACTTATTGTCTTTTTTTTTTTTTTTTTTTTGCGGTACGCGGGCCTCTCACTGTTGTGGCCTCTCCTGTTGCGGAGCACAGGCTCCGGACGGGCAGGCTCAGCGGCCTGACTTATTCTTTTAATAGTAACTATGCCGATCCTCATCACGACTGTGATCCAGAGTAGTGGGGTATTTTTCCTATTCATTTTAATGCAGAGTGATTTTCATTAAAATGCTGTAATTGTTTAAGAAGTAAAGAGCTAAAGTAAAGGGCTTCCCTGGGGGCGCAGTGGTTGAGAGTCCGCCTGCCGTTGCAGGGGATACGGGCTCGTGCCCCGGCGGCGGAGCGGCTGGGCCCGTGAGCTGTGGCCGCTGAGCCTGCGCGTCCGGAGCCTGTGCTCCGCAGGGGGAGAGGCCACAACAGTGAGAGGCCCGTGTACCACAAAAAAATTTTAAAAAATGAGCTAAAGTAAAGACTGCAACCCACCGAAATAGCCTACATTTACCAATTGGAAAAAATTCACCCTACATTTATGTCTCATACTAAATATAAATTGGAGTCTAAATATGCTGTGTATAATAAAATAATATGTAGTGTTAGGGTAATAAGTTATAATTGACATAGTGCTTTCACATAAGTTATTTATGTCTTATAACAGTATTATAAATAGTTATTTTTGACATAATTTTAGAGATTACAGGACCAACAAGAATTAAAACATCTAAAATCAAGGAGCATATTGTCCCTTGAAACTAAGCCTTCTGGTTTAGATCAATTATTATTATTATTATTTTTGCTGCACCAAACTAGAACTTGTGATATCAACAGGAAATCATAGGCTGTCTGTAAAAGAAACAATTTAAGTCCATGATTTATAGTTTACAAGGCTAGCAAATGCTCAGCCCTCTTGGACCCTTAGACATCACTAATTAATCATCATATTCTCTCCTGCTGAACTTGAAAGAAGCTGTGCTCACAACTTTTCTCATTGCAATTTTGTTGGCAATAACTATTACTGGAGCAGAGTTGATGAGGGTGGAGTCTGTCTTCTGTAGCACAAAGAAGGTTGAGAAAATTTTAAGTACTCTACAGATTTCCTCTTTGCTTAATTGAGTCTTAGAAGTTTAATTTAAAAATATTCTAATATGAATGATTAAGGGCAATTTAAGAGAATTTAAGTGAATCTTTTCAAAATTTTCCATTTTCTTTAACAGAAAAAAGGACACCAAACTGATAAAGATCACATATCTGACATCTAAGATTATGTAGTGTTGTGACAGCAAAGGTAGGATTTGCACTCAGCTCTATTTGACTTATGAATGAATGTGTAATTTGCTTCTTACTTTGCCTAGAGGAAAAGTGCAAGTGCACAAGCACAGTAATTCTGCAGTATGTTTCCTAGGTTGTTCTTCACACTTAGCAATTTGCTTCATGCCAGAGGCGTGTAGAGAATGGATTTGGCAACATTCACCATAGTTAAGGCTAAAGGTGGCATATTCAAGCCAAAATGGAAAATTTGCTATGTTCTAATAAATATAAAGACTACATTTTTGAATTACAAACTTTAAAACTTTCCTTGCTTGCATTTTATTTATAGTAATGGGCAGGTTGACTTTACTGCAAATTTAAAGAGACTATAAGGTAAATGAAATCTTAAAACATTTAATTCCACCAAGTCACTCTTCAACACTGTGGTTTCATTCAGTACTGTGTGAGTAGATTTTAGATTAATGAGAAGTATTTACTTTTCAATTCACTCTTTCTTAACAATACTTTTCAGGACTTGGCTGATTTCCAAGAACCAATATTAATTCTAAGTATTTTTAAACATTTTCTAAAACTCGATCAAGTTTACGGAGGTATCCAATTCTAGCACCTCATATGCGTGTTTAATGAAATGCAAATATAGAGGTTGTGTTTCTTTGTGTACCAACTACAAAAAAAAATGAGTGCATGACAGTAGGCTAATTGGAGATCAAAATATTATTTTATTATGCTAGCCTTGCAAATCAATACTTTTTTTAAACAGAGTCTATCTCAGCATCTGAATCTAACTTTGCTTAACTTCTTTCTCTTTCCCAAGTGATTTTTAATTGCTAGTAAAGGGAAATTTGAGTTGCCACCTTGTACTTCCTTTCCTGTCTTTAAAGTTTTCTTGTATATAGTTGCTGCTGTCATTGTTATTACCATTATTAACATTATTACTCATGCGCTAAAATAATGTGCTTAATGCAAGCACACACGTAGTGACCAGTTATGACCGGTTTTAATCTAGCATAATAAGAAATACAAATGCAAACTCACTCAAAGCAATGTAGCTCATATTTTGTATTCAAAATAATACTGCTGACAGTGTTAGCGTGTTCACATTGAGAACAATTAGGGGTAAAATGACAATGTGTGAACTACTCTCCAATCCAAAGAACAGTGTCCTTTATGAGCAAAAACATGTAATAATAATAACAACAACAATAATAAAAATAAATGTAAGAAGGCAGTATCAATAATGAATGATTGAGTGGGCAGCATTGAAGAGCAGAGGGGCTATTTTCAGAGAGGGAATCTACCAGGTACAGAGAAACTCAATGATGAAACTGTATCAAAGATGAAGGAGTAATCAACTGGACAGTATCACTGCTTGGCCAGAATCATCATCTGGAAAACTACAGATCGTTCTGTTGTATGTGTGTCAGTGGCAGGGGCAGAAATGGGAAATATGTAGGTTACCTCAAGATTCAATGACTCATTTCCTTACTCTAGTCCAAGAGGGTTTGAAATCCACTGAGAAAAGTTGGGTGGACCAGAGGGAGGCTAAAGGAGCTGAGAACCCAGAGAATCCAAATACTTATATTTTGTAGTATTTTAAATGAAGAACTGATTTTCCCCCACCCCCTTTTACCACTAATTTTTGAATGATTTTATGTAGCTTGTTCTGTTCCATGTTACACAACTCTGAGAGTAAATTTACGGACCAGTAGAAGAATAGAAAGTACTTGTTTATCTTTGTCATCATTAATTCTTACAGGACTGGCAGCCATTCTTCAAAATACACTCCCAACCTCATGTCTAATCTATACTCAGTGGTGTTTTAATGGCATTCACAATCAGCCTTCTTAGACATTGAATGATTTGTCACTCTTCTCTTCTGCTCTTGTGGCTTGAGGGGACCTAATGCCAAGATCCATGGTGCTCACACAGGTTGGTCTCACATTGCTACAGCTGCTGCTGCTTCTAAAGAGAGGCTGTGCTAGCCAAATACTGCCTTGAAGCTGAGCTAATTTGGTAAAACCAATCTCCAAATCTATGTTATTGTTAAACTGGAACTGAACTGAGCTCTCTAGAACCCTTGATAAATCCATACAGTATTGTGTGCTTCCTCATACACCCAACTTCTCAAGTGAGAGAATTTTGGTCGTTAGGTTTTACTCACTCCTTTCTCATACTTAAGATAAAATCAAAATACTTCAGCAATTCATAGAGCTCTTCAAGAATTTCTGCCTAGCTCTTTAGTCTTAATTCTGTCTAATTGTATTTAATAGGACAAACATGCTAAACAGCTTATAAGTTCCCATATATACCATGAACTTTCTTATCTCCAAGTTTTTCAGACTGTTACTTTTACCAAGAATATTTTCTCAACTTTTTTTCATATTGTATGATCAATATATTTTATTTTTAGAATTTTTTTAAGTTTACAGAAAAATTGAGCAGACTACTGAGAGTTCCCACTATCCTATTATATTTTTTAAAATGTTTAAAATGCTAAAAATACAAAAAACCATAATCTTCAGAATCTCCACCATCCAGAATTAACCAGTATTGATATTTTATTATTTTCCTCTAGACTTTTTAAAAAGAAAAATCATTCTAGTTTCTGCTTTTTTTTTGTAAATATGATACAAGGACACTGACAATTATTTAAGCAATTTAGAATATACAGATACAAAAGTAAAACATAAAGCAACACCCCAAATTACAGTACAAGTGACCACTCTTAATATTAGGTGGACTTCATTTTATATCTTTACTTCCAATATAGTAGATACTAGCCATGTATGATTATTGAGCACTTGAGTTGTGGCTAGTGAAAGTGTAAAATTGCATTTCTAATTTTAGTTAATTTCATAAATTTTAATGTAAATAGCCAAATGTGGCTTATGTCTACAGTGTTGGAGAGAGCTCTAGACATTATTCAGTGTATATATGCAGAAAAAAACAAAGAAACACTTCCAAAATAGAAACACTTCCAAAAAATGCTGTAGATATTATCTTGAATATTGTAGCATACACTTTATGTTTGGTAAAATGAAAAGGGGAAAAATTGTTGATATTCAAATAAATGTGTCTACTAAAGAAAGAATACCACTTTCTGACAGATCTCACTAAGGTTAATAATGTTTGAAAGTTATTAAGGTACTATAGTCAATTACGGTTCTTCTAAGCTTTGTGGTTTAATTGATTCCTTACTAAAAGTGATGATAATAGCAATTGCCTAAGTCTCCAATCTCCTCTGCCCTCACTATCATTTTGCTTAGTTATGTCATTATTTTAACATTGTCCAAGTTCATATAATTTAAATTCTGTTTTGCATCAGAAGTAAATTTTTCAGTAGCAACATTATTTCTGAATGAATTTAATGCTTATAACTAGTCAGTTTTTATCACTGTTTTTCCATTTCTAAGTGCTTTAATTCAGTCTTGATTGAATAATAGTTTTACCAAGAATGATTAATAGATACTGTGTTCATTCATTTAAAAGAAAATAGTTGAGAATGTCTGTTCGTTGCTGTTTATTTTAAATAGTGTTTTGATTAAGTAAACTGTTCTAAAGTTCTATTACAGTATAAACAACCCTAAAACTTAGTGGCTTAAAAGAATAAACATTTAATCTTCTTTTCTCACCATTCTGTGGACCAGGAATGCAGATTTAGAGTCTAGCAGGATGGGTATCTGGGGCCTCATGGAGATGATGGTAACTGCTGAGGCTGGAACACCTAAGATGGCTCTTCACTCATATGCCTGGTACCTCAGTGATACCCCACTTGGTCTTTCTCTCCAAGATAGCCTGGACTTCTTACATTTCAGTAGAACACTCAAAAAGGGAAGAAGTGGTAATGTCATCCCTTATGTAGGCTAAGTGTTTTTTTTTTTTTTTTTTTTTTTTTTGCAGTACACGGGCTTCTCACTGTTGTGGCCTCTCCCGTTGTGGAGCACAGGCTCTGGACGCGCAGGCTCAGCAGCCATGGCTCACGGGCGCAGCCGCTCTGCGGCATGTAGGATCTTCCCGGACCGGGGCACGAACCCGTGTCCCCTGTATCGGCAGGCGGACTCTCAACCACTGCGCCAGGGAAGCCCTAGGCTAAGTTTAAATCTGACACATCATCACTTGCCCTCTTGTTCAAAGGGGTGATGGCATAGACTCCACTTAGAGGAACTAGCATTTGTGCACAGGGAAGGGATTGATGGCAGCCTAATTTGACAGATGCTCTCATGTATACTACTAATTTCCAGTCACATTTTTCTTCAAAATTTGTGGGTCTTCCCACGTGTTACTTCATTATATGTGGTTAAGAAATTTTAAGTCAAGCTGAAATCTTCTCATACCATGCTCCCTGCCCCACATACACATTCTGTTTATTTTCTTTTTTAGTATATATATTTGACAAGTTAGTCTTTGATCCTTAAAAATTAATAGATGAATTAGTGTACATAGCTCCATCTATTCTGGAACTCAGTACTCTTACTGTCTGCAAAGTCATTGTTTCCATACACGCTGGAAATTCTCTTGCGTTATGTCTTTGAAGAGATCTCTATTCCATTTGTTGATTCCCTGACTGTTGGATGGTATCTCTAAATGCTTTAACCTTTATCTTTTTCAGGTGTATGTTATTATTATCTTAATCTTTTCCTATATGATTCAATTGTAGTGCCCTTTTCAATTTATTCAATAAATGCACAATCATGCTGTTTTGGCCCTCTGTTTGCAGTCCCCCTTCTTATCTCATTCTGCTGTTCTATCATCTCCTCTAATTGCTCTTCATATTAAGATAATGTTCTAATGAATTTATTCTTTGTATCCTGCAGTCATATAGGATTATCTTCTCTGAATTGAGATACGTTTTTGTCTAGTTTTCTTTCTTTATTTACTGCAGTCAGGGTAAGTTACTTTCTTCCTGTAGAATGCATGCATCACTGCCAACCTGTTTATTTTCATCTTGCTTAGGTTTAACTCTTCCCTTAAATGTCTGAGAACATCCTCATTCTACCCTCAAGTTGTGATTTAAGAACAATATATTCCTCTTCTACCAATTTTCTGTTGCCTGAAGGAATGGCAGAGGAGAAAATTTGGGGGAAGTAGTATGCTCTCTTCTCTCTTTGAGATTTTGTTAAAGCTCTTGTACAAATATTCACACTAATTATTTGGTGGAAGATGAATAATTTTTTGCGGGGATACCCTTGGGCTTAAAATCATTTTGTCATTTTATTCTATAACTCTGGAATCACCTCCATTGTCCACATTCTCTGTTTTTCTATTTTACTATTTCCCTCTAGGATTTTTTCTACTTTTCCTATGTGAAGAGAAAACAAATACACGTAACTACTTAGATTTACCATATTGGGGGTATAGATGAAAATACTGAGTATTGTGTTGACTTATTAGTGTAGGTGCTGATGTATGGAAATAGATTAGAGCTGTTCCTCTCTTCCATATTCTCAGCTGTATAATCTATGTCTTTACTTATTAAGTTGAATAATCTCCATTTTCTTGTACAGTTGCTATTAATTAGCTATTGGGGGAAGAGGAAGGAAATCCTACAGGAAGTGTTAATTCACTATTTTAATTCAGAAACACCTTTCTGCATTTTAGCTGAATAATGTTGGACCATCTTTCAGAAATCATGCTAGTATTACATCAGATTCCACTCAGTATGGATTGTGTAGCCCCTTTAGTTTCCCACAGTACAACGAACCACTGATTTTCTATTTGTTTATCTGTCTTACACAGTATATACTGTGAATACTGTAGGGCCTAGGTCTTACTTGTCTCTGATTGCCAGTGCCTACTATGTAATTTAGACTATGTTAGTTTCTCTCAATCTCTCTCTCTCTCTCACTTTATCTCTCAAATTTCCTGTTGCCACTTCCCTACATTTCCAGGAGGGAAACAGCAGGATGACTGACACCATGGTGGTGTTCCAGTCTGTCCCACCACTCTGCCTCTGAGGCCTTTCCTTGGAAATAAGTCATGTACCTTACATTTTTGCTTTCTGAAGATTATGGAACTTTTCCATGTAACTAATAAGATTGCCTCAGAGAAAGCCTGGAGATAGACCTTTTGCACCAATTTTGGAGTTTACAAAAAATATACAAATTTTAAGTAAATACAGTTACTTTCAAGCTAGGTTCCAACTATATATAGATACAGATATATACAGATATATATATCCAACTATATATATATTACATACATATACATACATACATAAAATACATATATATGTATGTATGTATTTATATATATTTTTTCCTGAATAAAATATTTAAACTGAGGCGTCTCCACAAAGTAAGCTCCAAGGCATTCCGACGGATGATAATGGAAATTACCCATTAATATATTTGTTATTGTTTTGTTTTACTTTTCTCCAACTGTTTATTTGGAAAATGTTCAAACTTATAAAAACGTTGGAAGAATAGTGCAATGAACATTCAAATATACTTCGTTTAGATATACCGATTTGCCACATTTGCATTCTGTCTCTCTTTCTCACGCCTCCTCTTTCTCATTCTCTCTCCAAACTACTTGAAAATACTTTGCATACAGCATAACCCTTCCTCCCTAAAATTTTAACGTGTCCTTGTTAAAATTAAGAGTATTTTTAAAAAGAACCATAATTCCATTTTTTACATCTAGTTTTTTCTCAAAGTTTCAACCCAGGTGCAAAACTTATACTTAGCTGTTTTTGCCTTTTAAATTTCTTTAAATTTAAAATAGTCCTCCAGCTTTTTGGTTTTGTTTCTTTAGCATACTGACTTAAAAAAAAAAAAAAAGAGGGCTTCCCTGGTGGTGCAGTGGTTGAGAGTCCGCCTGCCGATGCAGGGGACGCGGGTTCATGCCTCGGTCCGGGAGGATCCCACATGCTGCAGAGCGGCTGGGCCCGTGAGCCATGGCCGCTCAGCCTGCGCGTCCCGGAGCCCGTGCTCTGCAACGGGAGAGGCCACAACAGTGAGAGGCCCGCGCATCGCAAAAAAAAAAAAAAAAAAAAAAAATGAGTCCAGGCTAGTTGTCATGTGGACATTTTGAATTTGTCTATTTGTGTTCTCATGCTTAGATTCAGGTTAAATATTTCCAGCAAGATTAATTTATAGGAGCTATTGTGTAGTTAATGCATTACATCAGAGGACATATAATGCCATAAAACTACTACTATCAATGCTAAGTTAATTACTTGATTAAGACAATGATCACTGGCACTCTTTATTTAAAGTTATAGTTCCCCTTTATGTTCAGTAAGTAATCTATGAGTGATATTTTGCAACTATGTGAATATCCTCTTTCCCTACAATCCCATATCCCAATTTTAGCATTCATTGATGGTATTTACCTAGATAAGTTATTACACTGGAGATGGCAACATGGCTAATCCTATCTGTTAACTGGAATTTTTCTCAAAGAACTACATCCCCTTCCTATTTCTGCTCCTTTTGAATATCACAATGGACTTATTTTAAAATTTAATATATTATAATCTATTACAATATTTATACTTTTCAATGCTCCAACTATATCAAATTTGGTCAAGAGGAGCCCCTTTAAGTATGCACCTCTGTCCTTTTGATATGACCCCATTAGTGTTTGAGAACCTCTTTGCTAGTAGGGTGCCATTTTTTCTAGTCTACTCTAATGGATAAAGCTAGGAAATATACTTTTAAAATAAATTCATGTTGATATTTCCAATTCAAACTTAACATTACATCATTTTTCCTTAGCTCTTTAAATGCTATATTTCTATTTCTTTTTCTCTCATAGCGAAAATCTTGATCCCTTACAATATTTATTTATTTGTCATCTTATATTGTAAAATCAACAGTTTAAGAATTAAAATAGTATTACAACTAACAATAAACCTATTAGATAAAGTTGAACATTTCCTTGCAGTTCTCTTTCTTCTTAGAATTGATCCCACTAGGATTTTATAGTTAAGACACTGTTTCCAAAGGTACTTGAATTAATTCCTCTCCCTGTGTGGCTATATTATCAATTTAACGTATAAGTTAGAGTCATTTGTTTCTCTTTGTATTTAATTTTAGGGTTTGCTTTTTTAATCTTTTAAAATTTATTTTTTGAATAGAGAGAACATTTGCATAGCTCAAATTACAAATTATATTTAAAAATTCTTTGCCCTTCTATCTAGTCCCATTTACACCCAATTGGTAACCATTTTTAGGAGTTTCTGTCTTTCCTATGTTGTTGTTTTCTTGTTTTTTGCAAGAATAAGCAAATATATGGTATCTATTCCTATTCGCCCTTCTATTTTTGTACAAAAGGTAGCATACTATATACAATTTGCACCTTGTTTTTTTTTTTTTTTTTTTGCTTAAAAATGTATCCTCAAAACCACTCCATGTCAGTTCATAGACATGTTCCTCATTCTTTTTTATGGCTTCATAGAAATTCACTGTGTGTCTATACCACAGTTTATTCTGTTCTTTTCCACAAATAAGCATTCTAGTTATTTCTCATTTTGCTATTGCTAACAGTGTAACATTGAATAATGTCCATTTTCCCCTCATATGTAGAGATATAGCCTCAGTATAAATTTCTAAAAGTAAGATTGCTCTGAACTATGAGCTTCACAAGTGTTCCTCTATCCCCTGCCCCACCTTAGGTGGGACAGCATGGCTAGAGTGGGCTGGAGTTGGGTATTTCCCTTCTTCCAGGTCTCTTAGGCTCTGATAATACCCCAATAGGTCAGACCCTGATTGACTAGTTTCTCCTGAGGGCAGACCTTGTTAAAAGCAGAGTACTCTGGCATATTTCAAAATAGTTTCTTTTCCTCTTCCTCTGCCAGAAACATGAGGGGATATTTCTCTGATATTTACTATGAGAATCTGGTCAAGCTCCTGGTGGTAAATCTACAAAATTGTGGGAGACCACCTATGACTGAGTCCCCCTAGATTTTTTAACTCTCAGAGTTGTTCATACTGAGCCTCCACAATTCATCAATTACAGTTCAGACTGGACTCTTGTGTTTTCTTGATCTGTTTTTCTACTCTTATCCCCAATACTACACTTAAGTAGTATAGCATTAATATAGTATTTGTTGCGGACCCAGCCCCTAATTCAAATTCCCGGGTGGTAGCAAACAGAAAATAAAAAGGCAGTAGGTAACACCACCTTCTCTTTTCTTTAAATAAGATTGTATAAATTTGGTATCTGTGTACCAGTCCGGATATGAATCATGCCTCTGATTCTTTTTACCTGTGACGATAAGCTTCTCTTTTCAGCATACCACTCTCAACCCCAGGCTAGACTCTCTTTCCCAATGTGGAAGCCACTCTAGATTTTTTTTACTCTGTCTACCTATCGCATATCTCTAGGCAGAAAACATCTAGCAGCAGCTACAGCTGTTTCCAACCAAAACAGTTGCACATTTATGAGGAGAGAAGTTGTTTTCAAACACGTGAAAATGTAGCAGTTAGATATAATCTTTGCTCTGCTGACTGGGAAAAAAAGCAAAAAGCTTTTTGTACAATTTTAGAGCTTTGGCTATAATTATGCACATATAAGATGTCAGACAAAATCACCCTTGGAAGTAAAAATAAATGAGTGAATCATTTATTAATTAATCATTTATTAATCTTTTTTTTTCTTTTGCCGTTTATTGGAAAAGTAACATTTCCAAAGCTGGTTAATTCATTTAAATTATTATAACTTTGAACAATACTAAGGAAAGAGGTACATTTTATTACTGTTTATTACTATAAGATTATCCTGTTAACAAAGCAATTCTCCATATAACTTGTCTATAAATAAATGCTGTAACTGACAGTCTTATTACCTAATTCTGTTATATGAGTCGACAGTGCTTGTGTATTCTATGATCCTAATATCATAATCTCACAAAATCATAAAATTAGAAGTGATGTTAAAGATAATATAATCTAAATGCCTTATTTTATGAGGAATTGGTATCAAATAAGTTACTAGATCAAGTGATTTGGTCTTACAAGATCACAAAGCTACTTGGTAAAATGTTAGGACTAGAACATGAGTTATCCAATTCACCACTTAGTTTTCTCTCCACTAACTCACATCACCTTCCTAAAACCCTCAGACTAGAAAATGTTTAAGTTTATTCCTATAGAATAATGGTACGAACAGAGACTCTTGCCTCCTACTGGCTGTGTGACTTTGGAGGAGTTACTTAACCATCCTGTGACTCAGTTTCCTCATTAGAGAAGGGACAAAAATTAAACTTACTATTTTTTCACTTAAAAAATAAGAAAAATCAATTGCAGTGACAGTGTATTTTACAGTGTCTTCATGAAACTTCTCCGTATGTTTCCAGATATTTCAACCCCTTACTTTCACAGACAGTGATGCCTTTATTTCACAATTTAAAATATCAGTTAAATAATGAAACCACTCTCATTTACTTGTCGTAAGACCAATAAAGTTATATTCTCCAGAAATAATTTTATTTCTCCTGTCCCTTCTCTTACATTTAAATGTAGCACATTAGTTGTACTTTGGAGCTTAACATTTTCTTTTTTTCTGGGGAGTGGGGCAGTTTCTAAATTCAGTTTTCCCCTATTTTCTCTATCTGGCATTTAATCCTTTCTATTAGGATCTTTCCAAAATAATTTAAACTTCTTTCAAAAATCAAACAAACAAACAAAAACCCCTAAGTGATCCCAAATACCACATTTCAGCTGTGGACCATTATTGTCTTTCTCATACCTAACATAAGAGTTTTCCACTGTTTCCTTGTCTATTATGTCATATTCCATTCATGCTACAAGTGATGAAACTTGGATTCAGCCTCAATCCCTCTGCTGTAACTCTTTTTCCTTGTTGTTTAATTCAGTGCTCAGTCTGTGCGTGATCTCTCAGCAGCATTTGGCGTAGCTGACCAAGTCTCTTCCTTTATTTCTCTCCTGTTTTAGGGGGTGTTTTTTTGTTTTGTTTTCATACCAATCTAGTCAGAACACCTAGATCTCCTATTTATTATACTCTTCCTGTATTTGTCCATTTAACTGTCATAGTTTTCAGAATTCTCTCCGATAGTCTTCTCTTTCCCCTTAATATACTCTCTTTGGGAAATATTATTTCTTCCCATGGTTTTAATTACCAGTTATTTCCCATTGTCTATATCATGCCCTGATATAATTCCAAGCATCTGAACCAAGTATCTTTGAAACATTTCCTTGAATATCCCTCATTGTTAGCTGAATTTTCAGACAAATTTCAGGGAGGTTCTCTTTTCCATGCTAGCCTCTCAATAATTTCTTTTAACAAGTCAGAGAATGATCAGATCTCTTAGAGATAGATACAATTTTCAACAATGTTCTTTTGTTTCTTCTCAAAATAAAAGTAAAATCATATTACTTGCATTGGTTATTCACAACACATTTGATGAGGTCATGCTTCCTTAACAGGTACAAAGTTCACAGGAAGATGGAAAGAGCCCTCCGTGTCAGTTCTGGGGGGATAGATGTAAATATTCATGCGTGATCAGCATTAGGGACACAATCAAGTCAAGGATTCGAACTTTGAGGTAACTTATTTCCTCTTATATTTAAGACGATTACAGCACCAGCATAAAATTACTACTTTTCTTATTAAGAAACTAAGGGATATTGTCTATATTTTTTTAGTAGATGTAGTCCAAAGCAATAAGTATGAAAAATATTATGGCATAATATAAACATATGAAGACTCAAGACAATCTCATTATTTTATTTTCTTTCCTGATTTCATGTAGATTGTCATTTACCTTTTAGTATATTGTATAGCCTAACTTCCAGGTAACAATTTACTAAGTCAGTAGGTTCTCAGATGAATGAAGTATTGTACCCTGGTGACCTTCATCTACTGAAAGAAGATTGGTATGAAGGCCTCTTTCCACATTTTATTATTATTAGATCTCAAACTGAACCCATGGTCTCCTCCCACTTCTCAATCAGATCCTTCTCGAATCTCATGCAATAGCACAAAAATCTATGGAATACCAAGATACTCTATCAATAAACCCAGGTGCTATTCTAGGGTCTTTCGTTTCCTTTGTCCCTTAGTTCATTCATTGATTCAGTCGTTTATTTTTAATTTATCTCTACATTTTTTCTGTCTCTTAATTATGCTTTTATCCACCATAATTTAGACCTTATGAAGATAATTGTAAAAGGGTTACTTTAGTTGGTCACCCAAGTTCACCACAGCACACATAACCTTAATAACATTTTAATGTTCTTCTGTAACACTTGATTATGTACCTCAAGTCTTTCATTTTTTTAATAAGTATTAATGTGATTTAGTGGGTAACCTTGGTTTCTTTTTGGATGCATTGGGTTTTCGTTGCCATGCACGGGCTTTCTCTAGTTGCGGAGAGTGGGGGCTACTCTTCATTGCAGTGAGCGGGCTTCTCATTGCAGTGGCTTCTCTTGTTGTGGAGCATGGGCTCTAGGCGCACAGGCTTCAGTAGTCGCAGCACATGAGCTCAGTAGGTGTGGCGCACGGGCTTAGTTGCTCCGCAGCATGTGGGATCTTCTCAGACCAGGGATCGAACCCGCATCCCCTGCATTAGCAGGCAGATTCTTAACCACTGTGCTACCAAGGAAGTCCCTCAAGTCTTTTAAATGCTTAAAAGACTTTATGGTGTAGAGTAATTTTCTATTGTAGATCTTAAAATGCCTTGCAGACTCTCATCCTTGAGTACCATAAAGCTACATTTCTTTTTTTAATTTATTTTATTGATGTATAATTGATTTACAATGTTGTATTAATTTCTACTGTAAAGCGGTTCAGTTATATATGTATGTTTTTCATATTCTTTTCCATTACAGTTTATTATAGGATATTGAATATAGTTCTCTGTGCTCTACAGTAGGACCTTATTGTTTATCCATTCTATATATAATAGTTTGCATCGGCTAACCCCACACTCCCAATTCATCCCTCCACCACCTCCCTCCCACTTGGGAACCACAAGTGTGTTCTCTATATCTGTGAATCTGTTTCAGTTTCATAGATACGTTCATTTGTGTCATAATTTAGATTCCACATATAAGTGATATCATATGATATTTTTCTTTCTCTTTCCAACTCATTTCACTTAGTATGATAATCTCTAGGTTCATCTAGATTGCTGCAAATGGCATTATTTTATTCTTTTTTATGGCTGAGTAATATTCCATTGTATAAATATCAGATCTTCATCCATTCATCTGTAGATGGATATTTAGGTTGTTTCTATGTCTTGGCTACTGTAAATAGTGCTGATATAAACATAGGGATGCATGTATATTTTTGAATTATAATTTTTTTCTGGATATATAACCAGGAAAGGGATTGCTGAATCATATGGCAACCCTATTTTTAGTTTCTTGAGGAAACACCATACTGTTTTCCATAGTGGCTGCACCAATGTACATTCCCCTCAGCAGTGCAGGAGGGTTCCCTTTTCTCCACATCCTCTCCAGCATTTGTTATTTGTAGACTTTTTTGATGGTCATTCTGACCAGTGTGAGGTGATACCTCATTGTAGTTTTGATTTGCATTTCTCTAATAATTTGTGATGATGACCATCTTTTCATGTGCCTATTGGCCATATGTATGTCTTCTTTGGAGAAATGTCTATTTAGTTTTTCTAACCATTTTTTGATTGGATTTTTTGTTTTTTGTTATTGAATTGTATGATCTGTTTGTATATTTGGAAATTAAGCCCTTGTTGATCACATCATTTGCAAATATTTTCTCCCATTCTTTAGGTTGTCTTTGTTTTGTTTATGGTTTCCTTTCTTGTAAATTTGATTAGGTTCCATTTGTTTATTTTTGCTTTTATTTCTATTGCCTTGGGAGACTGACCTAAGAATACATTGGTACAATTTATGTCAGAGAATATTTTGCCTCTGTTCTCTTCTAGGAGTTTTATGGTGTCCTGACTTATATTTAAGTCTTTAAGCCATTTTGAGTTTGTTTTTGTGTATGGTGAGAGGATGTGTTCTAACTTCATTGATTTACATGTGGCTGTCCAGCTTTCCCAATACCACTTGCTGAAGAGACTGTGTTTTTCCCATTGTATATCCTTGCCTCCTTTGTTGAAGATTTTTGACCAGAGACATATTATGGCCACAGGCATTAGTTTCTGCAAAAATCCCCTATCAAAAATGTGTTAATTGACCATAGATGTGTGCGTTTATTTCTGGGCTCTCTATTCTGTTCCATTGATCCATATGTCTGTTTTTGTGCCAGTACCATGCTGTTTTCATTACTGTAGCTTTGTAGTATTGTCTGAAGTCTGGGAGAGTTATGCCTCCTGCTTTGTTCCTTTTCCTCAGGAGTGCTTTCACAATTCTGGGTCTTTTGTGGTTCTATATAAATTTTAGGATTATTTGTTTTAGTTCTGTGAAAAATGTCATGGGTAATTTGTTAGTGATCACATTAAATCTGTAGATTGCTTTGGGTAGTATGGCCATTTTAACAATGTTAACTCTTCCAGTCCAAGGGCATGGGATATCTTTCCATTTCTGTGAATCATCTCCAGTTTCCTTTATTAATGTTTTATAATTCTCAGCTTATAAGTCTTTCACCTCCTTGGTCAGGTTTATTACTAAGTATTTTATATTTTTGGTGTGGTTTTAAAGGGATTTTTTTTTTTTTTACTTTCCCTTTCTGATATTTCAGTGTTAGTGTAAAGAAATGCAACTGATTTCTGTATGTTAATCTTGTATCCTGCTATCTTGCTGAATTTGTTTATCAGTTTTAGTAAGTTTTGTGTGTTGTCTTTAGGGCTTTCTATATATAGTATCATGTCATCTGCATATAATGATAATTTTACCTCTTCCCTACCAATTTGTATACATTTTATTTATTTTTCTTGTCTGATTGCTTTGGCTAGGACTTCCAATACTATGTTGAATAGAAGTGGTGAGAGTGGGTATCCTTGTCTTGTTCCAGATTTTACTGGGAAGGCTTTCAGTTTTTCATCATTGACTATTATACTGGCTGTGGCTTTGTCATAAATGGCTTTTATTATGTTGACATATGTTCCTTCTATACCCACTTTGATAAGAGTTTTTATCATGAACGGATGTTGAATTTTTTTTAAATGTTTAACAGTGGCTTTATTAGGTGAATGCTTGAAAGTACTCAACATTAAATTCAATTTACTTTACATGTTTGCAAACACATTATTAGCAAGTCTTAAATATTTCAAATCAGCTAATGCAAAGTACAGAAGGTTTGTTCTCAAATAACTCTGCTGAGCTGACACGAAGACTGAAAGGAGGTTGTGACTTGAGTCCAGGTCTCTAACCAACAATCACTGTATCATCACTGGTGAACTCATGTGAGGGAACTTCAAGGTTGAGAGGTGCAGACTCCTTCCTGATCCTGCCAGGTGCATCATACTGTGACCCATGACAAGGGCAGTAATAACTACCAAAATCTCGTGCATTTGCAATGGGTACACAGCCAAGATGAGTGCAAACACCTGTCAAGATAACCCATTCAGGTTTCTTTACTCGTTCTAAATCATGATGTATGTCCCTCAACTAGGACACTTCAATTGCAGTTTCCTCATCAATTTCCTTCTTGGTTCTATAGTGCACAAACATGGGTTTGCCTCTCCATCTGAAAGCCATGTTCTTGCCCTCTGGAATATCAGATAACTTGATTTCAATTTTCGACATGGCCAACACATCAGCAGAAGCACTCATGATGGAAACAAACTGAGAGATGACATCTATCCTCACTGCTCTCTTTTTTTTTTCTAACAGCTTTAGTGGAGTATAATTCCTTTTCAATGGTGTGTTAGTTTCTGCTTTACAACAAAATGAATCAGTTATACATACACATATGTTCCCATATCTCTTCCCTCTTGCGTCTCCCTCCTTCCCACCCTCCCTATCCCACCCCTCCAGGCAGTCACAAAGCACTGAGCTGATCTCCCTGTGCTATGCGGCTGCTTCCCACTAGCTATCTACCTTACGTTTGGTAGTGTATATATGTCCATGACTCTCTCTCGCTTTGTCACAGCTTACCCTTCCCCCTCCCCATATCCTCAAGTCCATTCTCTAGTAGGTCTGTGTCTTTATTCCTGTCTTACCCCTAGGTTCTTCATGACATTTTTTTTCTTAAATTCCACATATATGTGTTAGCATACGGTATTTGTCTCTCTCTTTCTGACTTATTCACTCTGTATGACAGACTCTAGGTCTATCCACCTCATTACAAATAGCTCAATGTCGTTTCTTTTTATGGCTGAGTAATATTCCATTGTATATATGTGCCACATCTTCTTTATCCATTCTCACTGCTCTCTTTTGAAGACTTTATACTATCTAACACTTCAGCATGACAATAGTCAGAGAAGTCAGGCACTTTGATGTCTGTATGGGAATAACAAACAAAAGCAGAGACATTGAGGCCCCCAGAGGCAACCAAAGGCCAGCCCATGGCCTGGCCACTCAGTGACTCAGTGGTCCACAGGAAGGACCACTTCACATCGAGCACTGGTGACTCTGAGGTGGTGGACACTGCAGCCTGCACCAGGAGCTACAGTGTGCCCACCACCCTGAAGGACGTGGCCAACAGGATGGGTGCAAACAGGGCCCGAGCCTGGATGTTGAATTTTATCAAATGCTTTTTCTGCATCTATTGAGATGATTATGTGGATTTTGTCTTTTTTGTTGTTGTGGATGTGGTGTATCACATTGATCGATTTGTGCATGTTGAACCATCCTTGTGATGCATGGATTAATCCAACTTTGTGATTGTGTATGATCTTTTTTTATGTGTTGTTGGATTTGGTTTGCTAATATTTTGTTTAGAATTTTTGCACCTATATTCATCAAAGATATTGGCCTGTAATTTTCTTTTTTGGTAGTGTCTTTGTCTGGTTTTGGTATCAGGGTGATGGTGGCTTCATAGAATATCTTTGGAAGTGTTCCTCCTCTTCAATCATTTGGAAGAGTTTGAGAAGGATCCGTATAAATTCTTCTTTGTATGTTTGATAGAATTTGCCTGTGAAGCCATCTGGTCCTGGACTTTTGTTGGTAGGGAGTTTTTTTTTTAATTACAGATTCTACTTCACTTCTAGTGATTGCTCTGATCAAATTATTTATATCTTCTTGATTCAGTTTTGGTGGGCTGTATGTTTCTAGAAACGTCTATTTCTTCTAGGTTGTCCAATTTGTTGGCATATAATTGTTCATAGTATTCTCTTACGATTTTTTGTACTTCTGCAGTATCAGTTGTGATTTCTCCTCTTTTGTTTCTTCTTTTATTTATTTGGCTTCTCTCTCTTTTCTTCTTGGTGAGTGTGGCCAGAGGTCTGTCAATTTTGTTTACCCTTTTAAAGAACCAGCTCTTGGTTTTATTGATTTTTTAAAATTATTTTTTAAATCTCTGTTTTATTTATTCTCTGACCATTATTATTTTCTTCCTTCTGCTGACTTTAGTTTTTTTTTCCTTCTGCTGACTTTAGGTTTGTTTGTTCTTCTTTTTCTAATTCTTTTAGTTGGTAGGTTAGGTTATTTGAGATTTTTCTTTTTCTTGAAGAAGACCTATGTCACTATGAAATTCCCTCTAAGAACTGCTTTTGCTGCATCACATATGTTTTGTATGGTTGTGTTTTCATTGTCATTTGTCTCAAGGTATTTTTAAATTTCCTCTCTTATCTCATTGTTGAATCACTGGTTTTGTAGTAGCATGTTGTTTAGTCTCCATGTAATCATTTTTTTTCTTATTTCTTTTTCTGTAGTTTCTAGTTTCATGCCATTGTGGTCAGAAAAGATGCTTGAAATTATTTCTATACTCTTAAATGTGTTGAGGCTCATTTTTTGCCCTAGTATGTGGTCATTCCTAGAGAATGTTCCACGTGTACTTGAAAAGAATGTGTATTTTTGGGTTTTTTGCATGTAATGTCCTGGAAATATCAACTAAGTCTAACTGTTCTGTTGTATCATTTAGGATCTCAGTTGCCTTATTGATTTTCTGTCTAGAAGATCTGTCCATTGATGTGAGTGGTGTTGAAGTCTCCTACTGTTATTGTATTCCCATCAATTTCTCACTTTATGTCTGTTAGTATTTGTTTTATGCATTTGGGTACTCCTATATTAAGTGCATATATTGATGCGTGTAATATCCTCTTCTTGTATTGATCCCTTTATCATTATATAGTGTCTTTCTTTACCTTTCTTTATAGCATTTGTTTTAAAGTCTGTTTTGTCTGATATGGGTATTGTGACCCCTGCTTTCTTGTTATTTCTGTTTTCATGAAATATCTTTTTCCAGTCCCTCACTTTCCATCTACGTGTGTCCTTTGCCCTAAAGTGGGTCTCTTGTAGGCAGCATATTGTAGGCTCTTGTTTTTTTATCCAGTCTACCACTCTGTGTCTTTTGATTGGAGCAGTTAGTCCATTGACATTTAAGGTAATAATTATTGATAGATATGTATTGCCAATTTAAATCTTGTTTTCCCATTGATTTTGTATTTGTTCTTTGTTCCTCCTTTCTTTTTCTTCTTCCTTTTGTGGTTTGGTGATTCTCTTTTGTATTATGCTTAGGTTCTCTCATTTTTTGTGTGAATCTATTGTAAGTTTTTGATTTGTAGTTACCCTGTTTCTCAAGTATGTTAACCCCTTCCAATATATCTACTTGCTTTAGACTTGTAGTTATATAGGCTCAAACACATTCTGAAAAAAGTCTACATTTTCTTACTCTCCTCCTCCATATTTTATGTTTTTGATGTCCTCTTTTACATCTTCGTGTTTATCCTTTTGCTGTTCATTGGGGTTATCATTGCTTTCACAGAATTTTTTTAATCTCTTTACTGGCTTATTTAAGTGATTTAATTTCCAAATGTGATTTTTCTTTCCTATAGATTCTTTGCTTTTAGAGAAGACCTTTCAATATTTCTTTTAGGACAGGTTTAGTATTGCTGTATTCTTTTAATTTTTGCTTGTCTGAGAAATTCTTTGCCTCTCCTTCTGATCTAAATGATAATTTTGTTGGGTAGAGTATGCTAGGTTGCAGATGTTTTCCTCTCAGGACTTTGAATATATCTTGCCACTCCCTCTGGCTTGCAACCTTTCTGTAGAGAAATCAGCTGATAGTCTTATAGGGGTTCCCTTGTAATTAACTCTTTTTCTCTTGCTGCCTTTAGAATCCTCTCTTTATCTTTAACTTTTGCTATTTCAATTATAATATGTTTTGGTGTAGGTTTGTTTGGGTTCATCTTGTTTGGAACACTCTGTGCTTCCTGAACCTGGATATCTGTTTCCTTCTTTAAGTTTGGGAAGTTTTCAGCCATAATTTCTTTGATTCCCTTTTTCTCTTTCTTCTCCTTCTGGGATCCCAATTATGCATAGATTGGCACAATTTGTATTACCCCATAGGTCTCATGTTGATTTCACTGTGTTTCATTTGTCTTTCTGTCTGCTGTTCTGACTGTGATTTCCATTATTCTATCTTCCAGATCACTTATTCTTTCTTCTGCATTATTCAATCTGCTGTGTATTGCCTTTAGCTCAGCTTTCATCTTGGCAAATTATTTTTTTCTGATTCCTTTTTATAGTTTCTAGTTCCTTTTTACAGTATTCTGCGTTTCTATTGATAGCTCTTCTTAATTCCTTCAGTATTTTCATTATCTCCTTTTCGAACTGTGTGTCTATTAGACTGAAGAAGTCTGTTTCATTGTTTATTCTTTCAGGAGATTTCTCTTGATCTTTAATTTAATTGGGAATAGTTGCTCTGCTTCTTTATTTCACTTAAATTTCTCTTACTCTTTGAATTTAGGAGAAACAATTATCTACCCTGGTCTTGGAGGACTGTTTTTATGTGGGAGCATCTTGTGTAGCTTGTGTGGTTTTAAAATTTTGGTGTGAGGGCTGTTTTTAGTATGGATGCCTACCGCCTGTTTCCTCAGCATGTGGTGGCCATTATCCACTTGATAGGGAGTGTGCAGATGCGGCAGCTGGCACCCACTCCCAGACCCCATGGCAGTGGTGGTGGCTGGAGCCCAATTCCAGAGCCTACAGTGGTGGGGGCTGGTGCCCACCCAGGGAGCCCATGGCTGTGGCATGTATCTTGTTTTTTTATCCAGTCAGCCACTCTGTCTTTTAAAATCTTTTTTTTTTTAATTTATTTATTTTTGGCTGCTTTGAGTCTTCTTGCTGCGTGCCGGCTTTCTCTAGTTGTAGAGAGTGGGGGCTACTCTTTGTTGTGGTGCACGTGCTTCTCATTGCGGTGGCTTCTCTTGTTGCGGAGCACAGGCTCTAGGCATGCAGGCTTCAGTAGTTGTGGCACACTGTTGCCATTTTGTAAATTGTTTTCTGTCTTGTAGTTCTTTTGTCCCTCATTTCCTCTTTTAGATTTGTTTGTGTTTTGTTAGGTTGTTTTTTAATGTACAGTGACATGTTCTGATTTTCTTTTATGGATACTATAAATGTTTTGTTGGTGGTTACCATGGGGCTTACATAAATCATGTTATAGTTGAAGCAATCTATTTTAAGATAATAATTTAATGTTCAATCACATACGAAAACATTATACTCTTACTTTTCCCTATCCACACTTTGTTATACTTACTACAAATTACATCTTTTTATTTTGTGTATTCATTAACATATTATCATTTTTTTAACTTTTGTCTTTGTTTATATAGTAGTATTAAAAGTGATTTATGCACTACCAGTACAGTATTATAGTATTTTGTATTTATCTGTGTTTTTACTTTTTCATTGAGCTTTCATGTTGCTGTTTAGCTTCATTTTGTTTCAACTTGATTGACTCCCTTTAGCATTTCTTGTAAGGCAGGCCTAGTAGTGATAAACTCCCTCAACTTATGTATATATGTAAAGTCTTAATCTCTCCCTCATTTTTGAAGGACAGTTTTGGTAGATAAAGTATTTTAGCTTGGCAGGGTTTGTTTGTGGGGTTTTTTTTCCTTTCAGCACTTTGAATATACCATCCTACTCCTTTCTGGCCTGGTAGGTTTTACTGAGGAAACTGCTGATAGTCATATGGGCTGTCTTCATCTGTTTGAGCTGAACACCATAGATTGGGTAGATTATAAACTACAAAAATTTATTTCTCACAATTGGGAGGTTGGGAAGTCTAAGATAAAGCCAGAAGAAATGAAGGATGTCCCAGGGTTTTTTTTAATAAGGGCTCTAATGCCATCTATGAGTGTTTTACATTCATGACTTAATTGCCTCCCAAAGGAGCCACCTCCCAATACTATCAAATTGGGAATTAGAATTTCAACATATGAATTGTGAGGTGACACAAACATTTAATCTATAGCATGGGGGTTCCCTCATATCTGAGAGTTGCTTTTCTCTTACTGCTTTCAAAATTATTTTTCTTTGACTTTTGACAATTTGCATATAATGTGTATTAATGTGGATTTCATTAGTTTCATCATATTGGACATTATTACATAACTTTCAATTTATTTCCTTTTGGTGATTGATTTTATTTTATTTTAAAAATTTTTAAATTTTTTATTATTTTTAATTGAAGTATAGTTGATTTAAAATGTCATGTTAGTTTCAAGTATACAGAACAGCAACTCAGTTATACATAAATGTATATATACACACACATATATAGATAGATACAGAGATATACAGATATAGATATGTATTCTTTTTCAGATTCTTTTTCCTTATAGGTTATTATAAAATATTGAGTATAGTTTCCCATGATATACAGAAGGTCTTTCTTGGTTATCTATTTTAGTATACAGTAGTGTGTATGTGTTAATCCCAACCTCCTTATTTATCCCTTCCCTCTTTCCCCTTTGGTAACCATAGGTTTGTTTTCTCTGTGAGTCTCTTTCTGTTTTGGAAATAAGCTCATTTGTATATATATTTTTTTCCTTAGATTCCACATATAAGTGATATCATATGATATTTGTCTTTCTCTGTCTGGCTCAGTTCACTCAGTATGACAATCTCTAGGTCCACCCATGTTACTGCAAGTGGCATTATTTCATTCTTTTTCATGGCTGAGTAATATTCAATTGTATATATGTACCATGTCTTCTTTATCTATTCCTCTGTTGATGGACATTTAGGTTGCTTCCATATCTTGGCTATTGTAAATAGTGCTGCAGTGAACATTGGGGTTCATGTATCTTTTTGAATTATGGTTTTCTCTGGATATATGCCTAGGAGTGGGATTGCAGGATTATGTGGTATCTCTGTCCACATACCACAGGACCAGGCACATAGTAAGCATTCAGTAAATATTTGTGGAAAGAATGAGATGCTGGGCTCTCCATGGGTTCTCTGATTCATCAACATTTCATTTTTTTGCAGCCGTTTTCTTTTGCAGGGTTGTTGGAGGGAAGGGGGTAGGCCTTCTGCAAAGGCTCTTGTCCTTTCTGTTGAATGCTTTGTTCCATTGGGTCAGCCCTGAATTTAGAGTGCTTGGATATGTTTGTAGTCCTGAAGTGGAGAATGGATTCTTCCACAGGGTTGTGTAAGTATCGCTTCCTCAATGGTTTTCTGTACCCCAACCTTCAAATTACCTTTTAAGCACTCTTTTGAAACTAATATTTTACCTACGCTGTGTCGTATATGATGTTATTCAAACCTTGAAACAATTCACAGTTAAGATAATGAGACCCAGAGAGGTTGAGTCATTTGCTTAAGGCCACAATAGCTAATCAGTGATAGAGCTGAATTGGACATAGGGTTCTCGCCACCTGTGTCATAGGCAGAGGGAAGAATGAATTTCCATTAGGCTGTGACTTGTTGATACCCATGTATGGAGAACTGAGAACTGCAACAGAAGTCTCAGAGTTAGTTATCAGGAAAGTGCTGGGAAGAGCATAAGGGTGATGTGTTCCTTTTTGCCCCGAGATAGTCCTGCACATGAATGTGCCTTTGAGTGTGTCAACTTATTCCTGATCTCTACCCTGAATTTTTTCTAGGGTGTGCTGTAGGTCAGTGACTGCAGTGGTTAATGACTAATTCTTGTATATCCAGGTGGCAGGCAACATTCCTAAATTGGTTTTGGCTGCACCCTGCAGGTCTGCAAACCTTGTAGTTGCCCAGAGACAGTGACAAAGACATCAACCCATTATTGGATAAGGGATCTTACAAGTGTGCAGCAAAAAGTCCTGGAGCAAGACCCCATTGTGGAGGGCAGATAGCAGGCAGGACATGGCAGGAATCTTCACTCAAATGAATGTTGAATTTTATCAGAAGTTTTTTCTGCATCCTTTCAGATGATCATGTGGTTTTTATTCTTCAATTTAATGTTAATGTGGTGCATCACACTGATTGATTTATGGATATTAAAATATCCTTGCATCCCTAGAATAAATCCCACTTGATTGTGGTGTAAGATCCTTTTAAGTATTGTTGGATTCAGTTTGCTAGAATTTTGTTGAGGATTTTTTTGTCTATTTTCATCACTGATATTGGCCTGTAATTTTCTTTTTGTGTGGTGTCTTTGTCTGGCTTTGGTATCAGGGTGATGGTGGCCTTATAGAATGAGTTTGGGGGTGTTCCTTCCTCTGCAGTTTTTTGGAATATTTTCAGAAGGATAGGTGTTATCTCTTCTCTAAATGTTTGATATAATTCACCTTTGAAGCCATCTGGTCGTGGAGTTTTGTTTGTTGGAAGTTTTTAAATCACAGATTCAATTTCAGTACTTGTCATTGGTCTGCTCATATTTTCTATTTCTTACTGGTTCAGTCTTAGGAGATTGTACCTTTCTCAGAATTTGTTCATTTTTTCCATGTTGTCCATTTTATTGGCATATGGTTGCTGTAGTAGTCTCTTATGGTCCTTTGTATTTCTGTGGTGTCCATTGTAACTTCTCCTTTTTTATTTCTAATTTTATTGATTTGGGGCCTCTCCCTTTTTTTCTTGATAAGTCTGGCTAAAGGTTTATCAATCTTGTATATCTTTTCAAAAAGCCAGTTTTTAGTTTCATTGATCTTTTCTATTGTTTTCTTTGTCTCTATTTCATTTATTTCTGCTCTGATCTTTATGACTTCTTTCCTTCTACCAACTTTGGGCTTTGTTTGTTCTTCTTTTTCTAGTTGCTTTAGGTGTAAAGTTAGGTTGTCTATTTGATATTTTTCTTCTTTCATGAGGTAAGGTTGTGTCTCTATAAACTTCCCTCTTACAACTGCTTTTGCCACATCCTATAGGTTTTGGATCATTGCGTTTTCATTTTCATTTGTGTCTAGGTATTTTTTGATTTCCTCTTTGATTTCTTCAGTGATCCATTGGTTGTTTAGTCGTATATTATTTAGCCTCCATGTGTTTGTATTTTTACACTTTTTTTTTTTTTACTGCAGTTGATTTCTAATCTCATAGCATTGTGTTCGAGAAGATGGTTCATATGATTTCAATTCTCTAAAGTTTACCAAAGTTTGCTTTATGGCCCAGCATGTGATCTGTTTTGGAAAATGTTCTATGTGCACTTGGTAAGAATGTTTATTCTGCTGCTTTCAGTTATAAGGTTCTATAAATATCTATTAAATACATCTGGTCTAATGTGTCATTTAAGGCCTGTGTTTCCTTATTGATTTTCTGTCTGGATGATCTGCCCATTGATGTAAGTGGGGTATGATAGTCCCCCACTATTATTGTGTTACTAACAATTTCTCTTTTTATGGCTGTTAGCATTTGCCTATATATTGAGGTGCTCCTATTTTGGATGCATCTATGTTTATAATTGTTCTATCATCTTGGATTGACCCCTTGATCATTATGTAGTGTCCTTCCTTGTCTCTTGTAAGAGTCTTTATTTTAAAGTCTATTTCGTCTGATATGAGTATTGCCACTTCAGCTCTCTTTTGATTTCCATTTGCATGGAATACCTTTTTCCATCCCCTCATTTTCAGTCTGTATGTGTCCCAAGATCTGAAGTGGGCCTCTTACAGACAGCACATATACAGGTCTTGCTTTTGTATCCATTCAGTCAGTCTGTGTCTTTTGGCTGAAGCATTTAATCCATTGACATTTAAGGTAATTATTGATATGTATGTTCTTGTTGTCATTTTGTTAATTGTTTTATGTTTGTTTTTGTAGGTCTTTTTTCTTCCCTTCCTTTTTGTTCTCTTCTGTTGTGATTTGATGACTATCTTTAGTGTTGTGTTTGGTTTCTTTTTTTTGTTTTTGTGTGTATATCTATTGTAGATTTTTGGTTTGCAGTTACTATGAGGTTTTGATATTGCAGGCTATATATATACAAGATTATTTTAAGTTGCTGGTCTCTTAAATTCAAATGCATTTCAGATATCCTGCATGTGTACTCTGGTCTTCTCACGTTTGCTGCTTTTGATATCATATTCGTGTGTGGATGATTTCCTACCTTTACTGTCTGTTTGCCTTTACTGGTGACTTTCCCATTTCATAATTTTCTTGTTTCTAGTTGTGGCCTTTTCTTTTCCATCTAGAGAAGTTCCCTTATCATTTGTTGTAAAGCTGGTTTGGTGGTACTGAATTCTCTTAGCTGTTGCTTTTCTGTAAAGCTTTTGATTTATCCATCAAATCTGAAGGAGAGACTTGCTGGGTAGAATATTCTTGGTTGTAGGTTTTTCCTTTCATCTCTTTAAATATGTATGCCACTCCCTTCTGGCCTGCAGAGTTTCTGCTGAAAAATCAGCTGATAGCTTTATGGGGATTCCCTTGTATGTTATTTATTGCTTTTCCCTTGTTACTTATAATAATTTTTCTTTGTTTTTAATTTTTGTCAGTTTGATTAACATGTGTCTCAGTGTGTTCTTCCTTGGGTTTATCCTGTATGTGGCTTTCTGTGCTTCCTGGACTTGGGTGACTGTTTCCTTTCCCGTGTTAGGGAAGTTTTTGGCTATTACCTATTCAAATATTCTTTCAGACCTTTTTTCTTTCTCTTCTCCTTCTATGACCACTATAATGAGAAATGTCCCAGTGGTCTCTTAGACTGTGCTCATGTCTTTTCATTTTTTCTTTATTTTGTTCTACAGCAGTGATTTCCACCAGTCTGTCTTCCAGCTCACATCACATCACATTTGTTCTTCTGCCTCATTATTCTACTTGTTGATTCCTTCTAGTGTATTTTTCATTTCAGTTACTGTATTGTTCATCTCTGCTTATTTGTTCTTTAAAGCTTCTAGCTCTTCATTAAACATTTCTTGTAACTTCTTGGTCTGTGCCTCCATTCTTTTTCTGAGATCTTGGATCATTTTTACTATCTTTACTCTGAATTCTTTTTCTGGTAGATTGTCTATCTCCACTTCACTTAGTTGTTCTTCTGGGGTTTTATCTAGTTCTTTTGTCTGGAATATATTTCTCTGCTGTCTGATTTTGTCTGTCTTTCTGTGTTTGTGGCCCCTGTTCCTCAGTCTGTAGGACTGTAATTCTTCTTGGTTCTGCTGTCTGCCCCCTGGTGGATGAAGTTGGTCCAGGGGCTTGCGGAGGCTTCCTGGTGGGAGGGACCTGTGTCTTCCCACTGGTGGGTGGAGCTGGGTTTTGTCCCTCTGAGGGGCAGGGCCCTGTCAAGGGGTGTGTTTATAGGTGGCTGTTGTGTCAGGAGGACTTTAGGCAGCCTGTCTGCTGATGAGTGGGGCTGTGTCTCACCCTGTTGGTTGTATAGTCTGAGGAGTCCCAGTACTAGAGCCTGAAGGCTGTTGGGTGGGTCCGAGTCTCAGTGCCAAAATGGCGACCTCTGGGAGAGCTCACACTGATGAGTATTCCCTAGGGCATTCACCACCAGTATTTGCCCCCACAGTGAGCAATAGCCAACCCCTGCCTCCCCTGGAGACCCTCCCGTAGTCACAGGTAGTCTGGCCCTGAATCCTATTGAGCCACTTCTTTGCCCTGGGTCCCAGTGCATGTGAAACCCTGTGTGGGACCTCCAAGAGTGGAGTCTGTTTCCCCAGTCCTGTGGAACTCCTGCACCAAGCCCCTCTGGCCTTCAAAGCCAATTACTCTGGGGGCTTCTCCTCCCAATGCCATACCCCTGGGCTGGGGAGCCTGACGTGAGGCTCAAAACTCTCACTTCTGTGGGAGAACCTCTGCAATATAATTATTTTCCAGTTTGTGGGTCACCCACCCAGCAGGTATGGGATTTGATTATATTGCAAAAGCGCCCCTCCTACTGTCTTGTTGTGGTTTCTTCTTTGTCTTTGGATGTGGAATATCTTTTTTGGTAGGTTTTAGTCTTTTTTGTCAATGGTTGTTCAGCAGTTAGTTGTGATTTTGGTGTTTTCATGAGAGGAGATGAGCTCAAGTCCTTCTACTTTGCTATCTTGTCCCCCAAATGAGATATTTGTATGCATTTGAAATTAAGAAGATATACCCAACATAGCATAGCTTTCTACATAAAAATATCCATGGGTAATTTATCTGAAATTTTAGTTTGATCTAATAGAATTATTTGTCCTAATGAGTCAACATTTTTCTGCAGTTGTTAACTTCAGTTCTGCCTTTCAAAATAGTGAAGAAAATTCTTCCTTTAGTTACTCTAAAAGTTCTAGAAATGTTTGAATTCACTTTATCTTCCTCTGTGCAGTGTCTGAGAAAAGGACTTTCTAAATCCTAATAATGTTCAGGTAACCTGCAGAGACAACCCTAAATTATTAGGCAAATATAATCAATTAATAGTCTTTGAGTTTCATGGATAGCCATGTTACTTCTGTTTTTTTTTCTACCATGGACTGGACTGTGCCTGGAGCTCTGAGCACTTCTGGATCTTTTTAATGAAATAGAGTATTTTTCAGATCTGTTTTGCCAATGCTCAGGTAGAAAAACATTCTCCCTGTCCACTTAAAGCAATGAAGAGGCTTCTATATATTCTCTGATTTTCCTCCCTATCTAGAAGAATAAGCAAACTTTTCAAATTAAAAAATACACATAGACACATCAAAATTAAGTTCCAGGCAGTATATCATTAATATAAAATGTTAAGAAATATTTGTTTTTTCTCTGATGTGTTTTTTCTTTCCCTGAATCTTTGAAACAAACAGGAAAAGTTATAATTAAAATTGCATTTATTGAACACCAACATATGTTAATTCTGAATTTATTCCCATTGCATCCTAATTAAAATAACTCTTTTATCTTCAAAGGGAGAAAAAATCAGAGAAAAGGAAAGAGTAATAAAATATTGAATACATCATATTGGCATTCTATTGAATTATTTTTAATGCAAAGAGGAATAGTTAATTGTAATGAATGTTTAAGAAGGAAACACTAGGTCTTTCTGAACTTTTTCCTTATCTTTTAGTTTCTGCTCTGTGAAATTCATTACTAGTTTATATTTTTTGGATTATACCCTAGAAGGGTCTGGTGTACACTTATGTAATATCTTCAACTGTCTACTTTAAGCAACACAGGGCATAGTCTGTTAATGGCAGAAAATATACAATGAGAATTTCAACTATATTTGTAAATGCATCATTGATAATAGAGTCAAATGTTTCAGTAAAGCTGCCCTAATAGTAATTAATTTTCAGCAGTATTTAATTCAGCTGATAATAAGAAAGAAATACAAAAATTTACTGCAAGGTGAAGAATGTTGTTAAATAGTTTCAGAAGCAACTGGTACAATATTGACTTCAACACTAGGTGGATCAATAAATACCAGTAAAAACTTTAATATACATAAAATTCTTTCAGTTTTCCTTTAGAACAAAATGAGTTTAGGCTAAGTTTAGGCTAAATGTCAAGTGACATTTTTTCAACTATTGCCTTTTGCCAATTATTTTTTAATGTATAATTTCAAGAAAAAGACAGTTTTAAAATAGTGAAAATCAGATTGTGATGAGGAAGCATGTGTAGCCAACATAGACAACAGTACCGTGTTCTTAACTTCACTAGGGTTTGATTGTTTCTTTTCAGTAACCATGTTTACCACAAATTGGGAACTCGTCTGATTACTGAAGGCTTGGCATCATTTAATTGTGATGTTCCCTACTCAGAGGGCATTATCTCTCAGTCTCATTGTACACAACATCCCCAGTGACACTGTAGATTCTTCCTTTCTCAATTATAACATCAGCTAATTTCTTTTACAGTCTCCCCATCATTCATGCATGCAATACTGTTCAACATTTACTCAATCATTTTAATTTAAATGAGGGTTAGTGAGAGAGCCCATTATTAAACAAAATTGCACTGCAATATAATGATACTTTGTTAATCCACACCTCTTTCTCTTTCTTCATTTCCTTACCAGGGAGGAATCTGATGTCATTTCTCAATACAGGTCAGCTCTGAATGGCTAGGTGATTATATAATGGCTTGCTTTGGGTGTTTTGTCTTCATTCCTTTGAAATACTGCTAATGTGTTCTGTATTTTCCTCACTCACAAATGTATTCCATCAACAGTATTTGATGACTGTAGATTCTGCAGATCTTGTGCCTATTGCTCTGGAAGAAAGGACGAGCAAAATCATTAAAGCAAATATTCTCAGGAATCTAGTTTTCTTTTTCTGATATGTAAAATTTTAGGTATTTTTATCTGTGTAAAGTTTAAGTAGGTTGATCCGTTTAAAGCAGGAAATATAGCAGGGGTAGGAATTATGAGACAATTAGAATTTTCAGAAATTTTAATTAACTATTGATAATGCTACATCTCAGAGGCTATAAGGAAGAATGTTACATCCTGGAAAGATATAACCCCCCTCCTCTTGATATTTCTTCTGGGAGATGTTTCTGCAACATATATGATAGTAAAGATCTATCCTTTTAAGTTAATTTGAGGTGTTTAATACATGCTTCTATTTTTTTAAAACTATTGAATTGTATACTTTAATTAATTATTTATTTTTGGCTGCTTTGGGTCTTCATAGAGAGTGTGGGCTCTCTAATTGCAGCGAGCAGGGGCTGCTCTTTGTTGTGGCACGCAGGCTTCTCATTGCGGTTACTTCTCTTGTGGAGCACAGGCTCTAGGCGCATGGGCTCAGTAGTTGTGGCTTGTGGGCTCTAGAGCAGAGGCTCAGTAGTTGTGGTGCATGTGCTTAGTTGCTCCACAGCATCTGGGATCTTCCCTGACCAGGGATTGAACCCATGTCCCCTGCATTGGCAGGCGGATTCTTAACCACTGCACAACCAGAGAAGTCCCATGTTTCTATTTTTGCTGTTACTTTATGAAGTAAAATCACCTAAGTTATTGCAAAACATATTTTTATTTATCTTAGTTATATTTATTGTAAATTTTCAGAGCTACTTTGTGAGAGTTCAGGTACTAGTAGTGTAGCTAACGTAAAGAAAAAATAAAGTGCTCTATAAATTTCCCAGTGACAACTGGATGATGCCTAGCAATGCTGGGCATCTTTTCTTGTGCCTGTAGGCTATCTGTATGTCTTCTCTGGAAAAAATGTCTATTCAGGTCTTCTGCCCATTTTTAAATTGAGCTGTTTTTCTCTTTTTTGGTATTGAATTGTATGAGATGGTTATATATTTTGGATATTAACCCCTTATTGGTCATATCATTTAAAAAAAATTTCTCCCATTCAGCAGGTTTTTTCATTTTGTCAGTGGTTTGCTTTGCTGTGGAAAAGCTTTTAAGTTTAATTAGGTCCAATTTATTTATTTTTTGCTTTTATTTATCTTGCCTTAGGAGGCATAGCCAAAAAATGTTGCTATGATTTATTCCTAAGAGTGGTATGCCTGTGTTCTCTGTAGGAGTTTTATGATTTCAGGTCTTACACTTAGGTCTTTAATCCATTTTTAGTTTATTTTTGTATATGGTGTAAGAAAATGTCCTAATCTCATTCTTTTGCATGTAGATATTCATCTACATGCGAATCAAAATGCAAATCAAAACCACAATGATATCACCTCACACCAGTCAGAATGGCTATCATCAAGAAGTCTACAAATAACAAATGTTGGTGAGGCTGTGGAGAAAAGGAAACCCTTGTACTGTTGGTGGGAATGTAATTGGTTCAGCCACAAAGAAAACAGTATGGAGGTTCCTCAGAAAACTAAAAATAGGGCATCCCTGGTGGTGCAGTGGTTGAGAGTCTGCCTGCCGATGCAGGGGACATGGGTTTGTGCCCCGGTCCGGGAAAATCCCACATGCCGCGGAGTGGCTGGTCCCGTGAGCCATGGCCGCTGAGCCTGCGCGTCTGGAGCCTGTGCTCCGCAACGGGAGAGGCCACAACAGTGAGAGGCCCGTGTACTGCAAAAATAAAAATTAAAAAAAGAGATACAAATTACTGTTTATAAAATAGATGAGCAACAAGGATATGTTGTACAGTACAGGGATATATAGCCTTTTTTAAAAAATTTATTTTATTTATGGCTGTGTTGGGTCTTCGTTTCTGTGCGAGGGCTTTCTCTAGTTGCGGCGAGCGGGGGTCACTCTTCATCGCAGTGTGCGGGCCTCTCACTATCGCGGCCTCTCTTGTTGCAGAGCACAGGCTCCAGACACGCAGGCTCAGTAGTTGTGGCTCACGGGCCCAGTTGCTCCGCAGCATGTGGGATCTTCCCAGATCAGGGCTCGAACCCGTGTCCCCTGCATTGGCAGGCAGACTCTCAACCGCTGCGCCACCAGGGAAGCCCCTAGCCTTTTTAAAATAACTCTAAATGGAGTATAATCTATAAAAATATTGAAACTATGTTGTATACCTGAAACTAATATAACATACATCAACTATACTTCAATTACAAAATAAAATAAAAGCCAAACAAATTATGTCATGATTGGAACTGAAAGTACTGACATCTCTAAAATACATAGAAATATTTTTTACATTTATCTTAATGAGAGTTTATTAAATATTATGGATTTATTAATATAATAAACAGGTACTAAATAGGTAACATATCTTCACCTGGCACTGTATTATTGAGCCACAATTCTTTTTCCTCGGGTATCTGAACTTTTGTTCCTATATATAAGCAATCAGTGTTGTAGAAAAGAACTATTATAAAATTCTGATTTTATTTTCATTGCAGGCAAAAGTTCTTATATATTTCATTTCTCTTCCCAGTGTTGGTACCTCTGTGTTTTATTTGCCTATAAATTTGAGGTTCAGAATAATTTTCAATAGTTCTAATACCAGGTCTTCCTTTTCATTAACACTGATTGGCACTCAGTGTGACCTTTCATTGTACTAAGGAAAGAAGTTCTTATTCAAGGAACATTTTTTTTTTTTGGAACGCCAGTTCAGATATCTGGTGATTCTTTTCTCTTAGCTCATTGTGACAGAAGGAGTACTTGCTTGTTCCCTATTATTGAACAATAATAATATATTTTATATGCTTCTATATCCATTAGTTTCCCTCAGAATTCTGCTGTAGACCAGCTCCTTTTTTATTCTGCATCCTTTTCCTTTGGTATTCTCATCATTATTTCCAACATGTCCTTTAGAGAAATGATTATGTTTCCCATTTTGGGCACCTGCACTTCAGCACAATACCTGGAACAGGGCCAATTACATACAAAGTATTAAATAAATGTATGCTGAGTTGAGCTTCCAAAATATGTATTGCGTTAAAGTTATTGAGGCAGGTCACTTGTTTAATCACTTTGGCAAAGAAAATTAGTGTACTAATCATAAGATAAATAATAGTCAAGAAAATTTTTTAAGACAGAGAACACCTGTGTTAAGAAATGACTTTAGCAGGCCTTATTAAAGGAAATCAAATCCATTTAAAACGTAAGAAATCTAATCAGTACCATCCAAACTCTTATTTCCAGGCTAATTTTTATTTGCCAGTCAGTGATTTTATTCACTTCAAAAATATCTTTAATTTTATATTAGTGCTTTAATAAACATTTACATGTAAATCCACATGAAATCATGAAATCTGTCAGTAAGAGATGATTGATACTGAAATTTAAGTAGAATCTTGAGTCCAAGATTTTTTAAGAAATAGTGTATCCAACAAGAGAATTCAAAGTAGAAAAATAAACATTATTTTTGATTAGAAACAATAAAGGGGAAAAAAATTGATACTATTTCCACAAATAAAAATATTATTTTCTTAACAAGTCATTTTCCCAGTGACTTTATTTTAGTAAATTGGATTTATGTATCTAAAAGTTATCTGCCTGCCATTCTCATTTCTGCCTCCCTCTAATCAGCTACTGTGATCTTTTATAACAGCCTTGGGAAGTATAAATACTCAAACAAATCTATAAATAATTTATCATCAATGCATGTGTATATATTACTAATGATAATATTAATACTAATAAAGTATACTTTCTATATAATAATGAAATATGTATATAATATATATGTATATATATTTAGTATTTATGTACAAATAAAGTATACTGTTAATATATGCAAATATACAAGCACATACCTATGTTAATTTTGTATATTTGTGTATATTAATGTATATCAACAAATATATACAAATACATGCATATTAAAGCTAGGAAGACAATAAGCAGTTCTCATTTCTCTACCTGTCGTGTACTTAGAAGTTGATATTATTTCTGTGTTCCATCACACTTCTAGTTTCCCTTTGTACTCAGACAGCCACTAATCAATTTATAGTTGTTTAACTTATCAGATATACAAAACATTTATTCCTGAAGTATCTATGCATTAGTGGTTCTGACTGTTTTGAGTTACAGTTTTCCAAAAACTTTAACCACTGGCAATGGGAGTGCTAAGAAACAACGCAGAGGATCCCCCTGGATTTCTTATTAACTAACACTTAGCTTCATTTTGGAGGAGCACCCAATTTCCAATGATAATTAGGATCAATTATCAAGTCAATAAAGCAAAACCATTCTTTGGGGTTCAGTGGCATGTGTAGCTTAAAGTAGCCAGGTTGTAGTTTCTGTTTCCAGCTCAATGAAAACCTTGTTTTGTCCTGTGGGGAATAGCTCACTCCTTTGAGAATTAAGACCTCTAAACCATTTTCTAGTGGGAAATTAGGGGTAATAATGAGAAGAACCATTTTATATTTTACCCCTTAATTTCTAGGTCTGTGGCTAAATGGCATATATTATATAGTCTATATATATATATAATATCAGAGCATAAAATGTATCTCATAAGAGCACACAAACTTCATACGATATTGTCATAGGCAACTCTGGCTTTGTAATCGAGTTTTCTATGGGCTGTTCCAATGTTATATGCAGCCAATTGCTTCAGGATGATTGGAGTGTGGTAAGACCAGTGAATTTCATGGGCATGAGAACACTGACATACTTTTCTTTGTAAAATGAGTTACTTGGTCATAAGTGATTCTATGTAATAATATCCTAGAAGGTAAATAAAGTGTCCCTTAAACTGCAGATGCCATTGCTTGCAGAAGCATTTTAGGCAAAGAATGCAAATCCAGATCTAAATGAACTATTTATTCCAGTCAGGGCCAACTGCTGCCCCTTCCATGATGGAAGGGATGCAATATAATCCATCTGCCATCAGATAGTTAGTTTGTTCCCAAGGAAAGCAATCATATCAGGAAATTAGTGTTAATCTTTCTTATTGGTAAGTAAAAGCCCTTGTCATTCACTAACTTCATTCATTACTTCTTTGGCTTATTGAGTAAGGGCTAGGGTAAATAGTAAGAGAGGTTGTACAGACATAATCAAAATGGGTTCTTATGTTCAGTACATTAATGATAGCCTCCTCTGCAGTGGTTGCCCTTGATGAAACCATGTGAACATTCACATAATCACAAATATCCTCACTCTCTCAGCTAATTTTCAGAGGTCTATACACATGTCATCCCCAGATCTCTTTATCATCAATTTACAAATTTATTTCTTCCTTGAACTTCTAGACAAACTTTTGGCTACATCTATGGGTCAATTGTAGATCTTCACTTCTGGTCATTTTTCTATTTAGGCAAAGGGAACTACTAAGTGAACTTTCAAGAAGACTTGTCCACTGGTAGGATTTCGTTTTGCTAAAAGCTTTCTGAACCATCCTTGAGCGAAGCTGTAATGTCACACATTCAGGTCATGACAACATAGTGTTTTACTTTACATAGAAACTAGGGCTTCACTTTTTCTTCTTTCATCAATGAGTCCTAAGGAACTCAAATTAAGGTTATAGGTGTGAGTTACAAAGAAGGTCAATTGTAGCTGGAGATATGTTATGAGATTGTGAGAAATTTCTCTTAGAAGTTATTTGTGCCTTCAGAAACTTCTCAGTACTGATCTGGTATATATTATTTTTATTTGATGATTTTTTTGTGTTCACTCTTATACACAAAAAATTATGGTTTGATTCATTAGACTTCTGTTCACAAAATATAGGGAATTTTTTTTCTCATATACAACTCGAGTAAAGTTTCAGAAGTTTGCCAATTTATTTCACTTTCAGGATCAACTGGCAACTGCCAAAGATCTGTTTCAAACCATTCTGATTACTTCTTCAGGCTGCTTTCCATTATGGTAACCACTCGTGTCTGGTGGTCATTTGCTATGTTATGGCCTCCATTGCTCTAGGATCTCACCATTGCCATTTAATTCAGAAAACCTGTTTCAATGGCTATGTCAGAGAGAGAGACATTTTAGACAGAGGGCATGCATATATAAAACATTAAGGCAAGAGATAATGTGATGTGTTTAAAGAAGAAAAGGTAGTTTTCTACTTATATATTAAATTATTATGTTAGAAGTACATATAAAGAGTAATGACACAAGATGCTGGAAGCAGATAAGTGTATCTCGAAGAACCTCATGTGCTAGACTTAAAACATTCAAGGTTCTCAAATTGTAGAATCATATCTGAGTGCTCTCTTAATGCCAGATATAGTAAGAAAAAATACCTTCTTATTTTTCAACACAGAATAAGAGGAATGCTATGGAATGTATACTGAGTGGAAGAGATGAAATATACTTTGTGAAATAATTTCTCTCAGCAATAGCTATTTATCTAGGGCCAAGAATTATAGGAATATATATTTTAATATTTTTGTGGTTTTTATTGGGGTAAAATGGACATTTCTTAGAATTTTAATAAATCTGTAGCTCTCTAAGGAAATAAAATCCTAGACAATAAATATTGACAATATCAAGTATTTGGTACAAATAGATATCTCTTACAAAAATATCTGTTTTGAGCCAAATATGTTATTTATAAAGTATTTTACTATTCATTGACTATACTTCAGTAACAAGAAAAATTGAGCTTTTATTTTAACATTCCTGGCATATGGGGATTGAATTTTACACGTGTCAAGAACAGCAGTTATGGAATTGTCTACATACAAACTAGTGAAAAAAAGGTAGTCAAATTCACTAAACCATTGTTTATTTTGAAAATGGCCATTTGCTAATGTTTGACTGACAGCCACTTTCATATAATTAGCTGCTAAATTAAGCACAATGTGTTTTTATTCAAATAGGTTCCAAGTAAAAGAGCAGTAGAAGAATACATGTCAGGAAGACAGAACATAGCCTCTAACAGAATATAAGAACTGTAATTTAGGTTAACATTTAGTATTCATAATTTATACTGACTTAAGTGCCTTGTTTTATGACATATTATTTCCATAATAAGTTTTGTATTTTGTATCTTGTAGAAATGTTGAATAGTTTGCTATCCTCTATGTTAGTGCATCCATTACATGCAGCTAGAAGCATATTTCACAGAGTATTTTGACTAAAAGTCATTCATAATACCATTTGCCTCAGATTTATGTTTTGGTTAAATTCACTTTTGACTTAACATTTCCAGTAGATTTTGCTCAACTTTACGGGCTAAAAGTGTTTTAAATATAATGTATTTTTGGAAACACTAACATCTAAACAAAATTCTCAATTAGTGGCTCCTAATAATTTTTAAATTAATTTTTATTGGAGTATAGTTGATTTATATACAATGTTGTGTTAGAATCTGCTATACAGCAACATGATTCATTTATACATACAAATATATCCACTCCTTTTTAGATTCTATTCCCTTATAGGTCGTTACAGAGTATTGAGTAGAGTTCCCTGTGCTATACAATAGGTTCTTAATAGTTATCTATTTCATATATAGCAGTGTGTATATGTCAATTCCAATCTCCCAATTTATTCCACCCCCCTTTCCCCCTTGGTAACCATAAGCTTGTTTTATATATCTGTGACTCTATTTCTGTTTTGTGAATAAGTTCATTTGTACTATTTTTCCAGATTCCACATATAAGCTATATCATATATTTCTCTCTCTGACTTACTTCACTCAGTATGACAATCTGTAGGTCCATCCATGTTGCTGCAAATGGCATTATTTCATTCTTTTTTATGGTGAAGTAATATTCCACTGTATATATGTACCACATCTTCTTTGTCCATTCCTCTGTTGTTGGACATTTAGGTTGCTTCCATGTCCTGGCTATCGTAAATAGTGCTGCAGTGAACATTGGGGTGCTTGTATCTTTTCGAATTATGGTTTTCTCTGGATATATGCCCAGAAGTTGGATTGCTGGATCATATGGTAGCTCTGTTTTTAGTTTTTGCAGGAACCTCCATACTGTTCTCCATAGAGGCTGTACCAATTCACATTCCCACCAACAGTGTAGTAGGGTTCCCTTTTCTCCACACCGTCTCCAGCATTTATTGTTTGTAGATTTTTTGATGATGGCCATTCTGACTAGAGAATGAGGTGATACCTCATTGTAGTTTTGATTTGCATTTCTCTAATAATCAGTGATGTTGAGCATCTTTTCATGTGCTTTTTGATCTGTATGTCTTCTTTGGAGAAATGTCTATTTAGATCTTCCACCCATTTTTTTGATTGGGTTGTTTGCTTTTTTGATATTGAGCTGTATGAGCTGTTATTATATTTTGGAGATTAATCCCTTGTCGGTCACTTTGTTTGCAAATATTTTCTCCCATTCTGTGGGTTGCCTTTTTGTTTTGTTTATGGTTTCCTTTGCTGTGCAAAAATTTTTCAGTTTAATTAGGTCTGATTTGTTTTTGTTTTTATTTTCATTATTCTAGGAGGTGGATTAAAAAAGATCTTGCTGTGGTTAATGTCAAAGTGTGTTCTGCCTATGTTTTCCTCTAAGAGTTTTGTAGGATCCAGCCTTGCATTTAGATGTTTAATCCATTTTGAGTTTATTTTTGTTTATGGTGTTAGGGAGTGTTCTAATTTTATTTGTTTATATTTAGCTGTCCAGTTTTCCCAGCACCACTTATTGAAGAGACTGTCTTTTCTCTATTGTATACCCTTGCCTCCTTTGTCATAGATGAGGTGGCCAGAGGTGCATGGGTTTATCTCTGGACTCTCTATCTTGTTGCATGGATCTATATTACTGTTTTTGTGCCAATACCATACTGTTTTGATGACTGTAGCTGCGTAGCATAGTCTGAAGTCACGGAACCTGATTCCTCCAGCCCAGTTTTTCTTTCTCACGATTGCCTTGGCTATTCGTGGTCTTTTGTGTTTCCATACAAATTTTAAGATTTTTTATTCTAATTCTGTGAAAAATGCCATTGGTAATTTGATAGGGATTTCACTGAATTTGTAGATTGCTTTGTGCAGTATAGTCATTTTCACAATATTGATTCTTCCAATCCAAGAATATGGTACATCTCTCCACCTGTTTGTCATCTTTTATTACTTTCATCAGTATCTTATAGTTTTGTGAGTACAGGTCGTTCACCTCCTTAGGTAGGTTTATTCCTAGGTATTTTATTCTTCTTAATGTGATGGTAAATGGGATTGTTTATTTGATTTCTCTTTCTGATCTTTCATTGATAGTGTGTAGGAATGCAAGGGTTTCTGTGTATTAATTTTGTATCCTCTGACTTTACTAATTCATTGATGAGTTCTAGTAGTTTTCTGGTGGCCTCTTTAGGATTTTCTGTGTATGGTATCATGTCATCTGCAAACAGTGAGTTTTACTTCTTTTCCAATTTGTGTTCCTTTTATTTCTTTTTCTTCTCTGATTGCCATGGCTAGGACTACCAAAACTATATTGAATATTAGTGGTGAGAGTGGACATCCTTGTCTTTTTCCTGGTCTTAGAGGAAATGCTTCCAGTTTTTCACCATTGAGAATGATGTTTGCTGTGAATTTGTTGTATATGGCCTCTTATGTTGAGGTAGGTTCCCTCTATGCCCCTTTTCTAGAGAGTTTTTTTTTAAATCATAAATCAGTGCTGAATTTTGTCAAAAGCTTTTTCTGTGTCTATTGAGATGATCATATGGTTTTTATTCTTCAATTTGTTAATGTGGTGTACCACATTGATTTGTGTATATTGAAGAATCCTTGCATCCCTGGGATAAATCTCACTCGATCATGGTGTAAGATCCTTTTAATGTGTTGTTGGATTTGGTTTGCTAGTATTTTGTTGAGGATTTTTGCATCTATGTTCATCAGTGATATTGGCCTGTAATTTTCTTTTTTGTGGGGGGGGGTGTCTGTGTCTGGTTTTGGTATCAGGGTGATGGTGGCCTCATAGAATGAGCTAGGGAGTGTTCCTTCATCTGCAATTTTTTAGAAGAGTTTGAGAAGGGTAGGTGTTAGCTCTTCTCTAACTGTTTGATAGAATTCACCTGTGAAGCCATCTGGTCTTCGCCTTTTGTTTACTGGAAGTTATTTAATCACAGTTTCAATTTCAGTACTGTCATTGGTCTGTTCATATTTTCTATTTCTTCCTGGTTCAGCCTTGGAAGGTTGTACCTTTCTCAGAATTTGTCCCTATCTTTTAGGCAGTCCATTTTATTGGCACATAGTTGCTTGTAGTCGTCTTTTATGATCCTTTCTATTTCAGTGGTGTCTGTTGTAACTTTCTCATTTTCCATTTCTAATTTTATTGAGTCCTCTCCCTTCTTTTCTTGATGAGTCTGGCTAATGGTTTATCAAATTTGTTTATCTTCTCAAAGAACCAGCTTTTAGTTTTATTGATCTTTGCTATTGTTTTCTTTGTTTCTATTTCATTTATTTCTGCTCTGATCTTTATGATTTCTTTCCTTCTACTAACTTTGGGTTTTGTTTGTTCTTCTTTCTCTAGTTGCTTTAGGTGTAAGGTTAGATTGATATTTTTCTTGTTTCTTGATGTAGGATTGTATTGCTATAAACTTCCCTCTTAGAACTGCTTTTGCTGAATCCCATAGGTTTTGGATTGTTGTGTTTTTGTTGTCATTTGTCTCTAGGTATTTTTTGATTTCCTCTTTGATTTCTTTAGTGATCCTTGATTATTCAGTGACATATTATTTAACCTCCATGTGTTTGTGTTTTGTATAGTTTTTTTTTCCTGTCGTGATTTCTAATCTCATAAGGTTGTGTTTCAAGATGTTGCTTGATATGATTTCAATTTTCTTAAATTTACCAAGGCTTGATTTGTGAGCCAAGATGTGATGTATCCTGGAGAAAGTTCTGTGTGTACTTAGGAAAATGTATTCTTCTGCTTTCAGATGGAATGTCCTATAAACATCAATTAATTTATTTGGTCTAGTGTGTCATTTAAGGCTTGTGTTTCCTATTAAATATTATGATCTATCCATTGGTATAAGTGGGGTGTTAATGTCCCACACTATTATTGTGTTACTGTCAATTTCCCCTTCTATGGTTGTTAGCATTTGCCTTACATACTGAGGGGCACCTATGTTGGGTGCATATATATTTACAATTGTTATGTCTTCTTCTTGGATTTATCCCTTGATAATTATGTAGTGTCCTTCCTTGTCTCTTGTAACAGTCTATTTTAAAGTCTATTTTGTCTGATATGAGTATTGCTTATATCAGCTTTCTTTTGATTTCCATTTGCATGGAATATCTTTTTCCATCTTCTCACTTTCAGTCTGTATCTTTCCCTAGATCTGAAGTGGGTTTCCTGTAGAAAAAATATATTTGGGTCTTGTTTTTATATCCATTCAGCCAGTGTTTGTCTTTTGGAGCATTTAATCCATTTACATTTAAGGTAATTATCGATATGTATGTTCTTAGTGCCATTTTCTTAATTGTTTTGGATTTGATTTTGTAGGTCTTTTTCTTCTCTTTTGGTTCCTTCAGAATTTGTGGTAAAGCTGGTTTGGTGGTGTTGAATTCTCTTAGCTTTTGCTAACCTGTAAATCTTTTGATTTCTCTGTTGAATCTGAAGGAGAGCCTTGCTGGATAAAGTATTATTGGTTGTAGGTTTTTCCCTTTCATCAGTTTAAATATATCATGCCACTCCCTTCTGGCCTGCAGAGTTTCTGCTGAGAAATCAGCTGATAACCTTATGGGGATTCCCTTGTATGTTTATTTATTTATTTTCCCTTATTGCTTTTCTTTGTATTTAATTTTTGTTAGTTTGATTAATATATGTCTTGGCATGTTCCTCCTTGGGTTTATGCTGTATGGAACTCTGTGCTTCCTGGACCTTGGTGACTAATTCCTTTCCCATGTTAGGGAAGTTTTTGATTATAATATCTTCAAATATTTTCTCAGGCCCTTTCTCTCTTTCTTCTGGGACCCCTATAATTCGAATGTTGGTGCATTTAATGTTGTCCCAGAGGTCTCTGAGACTGTCTCATTTCTTTTCATTCTTTTTTCTTTATTCTGTTCCATGGCAGTGATTTCCATCATTCTGTCTTCCAGGTCACTTATCTGTTCTTCTGCCTCAGTTATTCTGCTACTGATTCCTTCTAGTATTTGCTACTGATTCCTTCTAGTGTTTTTTTCATATCAGTCATTGTATTGTTTGTTTGTTTGTTCTTTAGTTCTCACAGGTCTTTGTTAAACACTTCTTGTATCTTCTTGATCCATGTCTCCATTCTTTTTCCAAGATCTTGGACCATGTTTACTACCATTACTCTGATTTCTTTTTCAGGTAGATTGCTGTAGATTGCCTATCTCCTCTTCATTTAGTTGTTGTAGGTTTTTATCTTGCTCCTTCATCTGCAACATATTTCTTTATCATCTCATTTTGTCTAACTTACTGTGTTCATTGTCTCCTTCCCACAGTCTGCAGGATCATAGTTCCTCTTGCTTATGGTGTCTGCACCCTGGTGGGTGAGGTTGGTCCAGAGGCTTGTGCTGTTATTCCCTTGGTAGGGAGTTTGACTGGTGGTGTGGTGACCAGAGCCTGCCCTGGATATTGAGCAAGCCCTCTTCTTTGCTCTGTGGTTGTCACTGCCCTTTTCAGGGGTGGGGTCTGCTCCCTAGTTGTTGGAGTAGAGGCCCCCAGAGCTGTTTCTTAGCTGTGTTTCTGATCTGTGGTGCAAGGTAGGTGGGATTGGAGCACTCCCACTGGGAGAGAAGCCACTGAGTATTCCTCCTCTGGAGTTGTTCACCTGTGAATGTGCTCTATGTGTCACCTTTTGTCCTTTGTGCAGGCTCACAAAGTACACTGTTGTTGGCACTGCTCTTGGTCCCACCTTAACCATGGTCATACTGGCAATTGGCCCTGGGAGTCTCAGGCACTGTTTTCACCAGGCCACTGGCACAGATCCATAAGGTCAGATCCCAGGACTTCAGTACTTGTGCATCTGGACCCGCTGTGGGAGCTATGGAGGGAGATCAGATTCTGGCCTGGCCCAGCTCCTAATATTTTTGAGGTTATCCTGATGTGTCTGCCCAAATATCAGTGTTTTACTCCCTTCTTGATTACAAGTGTAACTACAAATGGAATGAAGTAAATATGGAAGATTACCAATTGCTGTTTGCATCCAACTCTGCACTTAAAGATTTTTTCATTTATTATCAAATTATTACATCCTGCCAACATTTGAAATGAGATGCAATGACACAAAAAATCAGAGCATTTATCACTAAAAGGCAGGCAGGCTGCTTCTACTGGTTAGAAAGAATGCTTGTCCTCTAGAAGTTCAACATGATTACTGAACTTAATCTGTTTCAAGTGGAAATGTTTACATGTTCGTTATCATTGCTCCCATCTGTGCTTCCTGTTATGTGACTTTAAATCATAAAGTTTTCAAGTAATAGCAAAATTATAATAATTTACTTGAATTTTTCCAGCTTGTGCATCAAAATTTCTTTACCTTTAATAGGCAGGTTGTCCCTGTGTTTGTTTTACAGCTGTTGATACCACAGTCAATAAATCAATTATATTTAACATTATCTTAGTTTCAGTGGCTTATTCCATAATTCAGTATTTTTACCTTATTGTCCAATTTTCTTAATTCAAAATTTAATTTTTACTAAACCAACATTTACTTGGAATTCTAAACAAAACAATTCTAGTTGAACTTTGAGGTAGTTTTTTGTAATAAGGGATATTATCTGATTGAATATTTGTAATAAGGGATATTATCTGATTGAATATATTCTGTTTTACCTCATAAATGGATTATACGAAAGTCTCTATAGTTACATTTTATTGCTTAAACTTCTTTATACATAAATGCAGGAATAGCTTTCTTAAACATTTCATTTCCTATTCTATGTATTGTTCTGGAATTTATTTTCACAAATATGAATATATCACTTCATATGTATCAGTAACTGTTCTAAGTGCTTTACAAATGTTAGATTTAATGTTCAACCCACTTTCACTAACCTGCAAAATTTGGTCCCATTGCTCATTTTCTAATTTGCGAACATTTATTTATTTTCCTTCTATTTGGAATCTTTATATAAATATATATATATATTTATACACAGATTATATACATAAAACCAATGCTATACCATGTTAAAATAAGATTTTCTTTTCTCGAGGGAAAACATTAGTTTCTCTTAAGGAAAACTAGTTTAAACAGAGGTACTGCTTAGTAAGATTACAGCAAGCACTTTAGATGTTAGCTCATTAGTATAACTTAATTAACTAAATATACTTAAATGTTTGTCATTATCTTGTGTACTAACTTCCAGATATAATGATAGATGTCATTTTAATAATCTGAGTAATTAAAATATTCTGTATTTTAGTCAACTCACTGAAAAAATACAAATTTCAACACTGTTCTCAGACAGCTTCATTCTGGTAGGTCTGGTAAGCATTTTTTGAAAAACATTTGCCAGTCAGATTTGATATCCAGGAAAACACAGGTGACATTCCAATCTGTTAGTAAATAATATATTTTTAAAATAATATATTTTAAAATGTACTCTAAATAATTACTTTGGGTTATAATTTTAATCCATTTAAGATTTTAAATATTTTTCTAATGTCAAGTGAGTAAAGAATGAATAAAACAGGGCAGTCTATAATGATGTGATATAATGATTCTTGATTCCTCAATATTCTTTCATATTTCTATATTTATTGTATTTATTTTTTACTTTTCACACATGAGTAAATTATTTTGTATAATTCAGCCTAAACTGATCTAGAATATTAGCATAATCTAAAATAAAATGGAAATTCTTAAAAATTCTTCATTAGAACCAGTTTATAATACATAACTTTAACAGTTTAGCAACCTAAAGAATACTTAAAAAAAATTATATAAAAACATTTCTCTACAATTTCCCCAAATAATAATAGTTTGTTGCAAAAACAATTTCAGTTTTTTAAAACAGCATATATGTATACAATTTTTATTTTGTTGAAAGCAAAACCATAAGTTGCTGTTTAATTTTTAATAATCTCATACACTGGGTTACTATAGAAGTGAAGGTGGGATAAAATATCTCATCTTCTTTAACTAACTCCCTCAATCACCCTGAAGTAGCTGCTTCTAATAAATAATAAATACATACATCTTGTAATTCCACTTTCACTTTATAACTCAGATTGTCTCTATTGAAATCATGCTTAGATTTCTTTGCTACTTTATTTAAATTCCCAACTCTTAAAAATGATTGTTTCAGTTATTGATAGATGCTAATGAACCATCCCCAAATTTGGGGCTCTATAATGATTGATTATTTCTCATGATTCTGGCGGTTGGTTGGGAAGTGTCTTTCTTGCTTTCAGTTAGGCTGGGAGCAGGTCTTTACTAGATGAGATGGTGTGACTGGGCTTCTTTCTCTTTATCTCTTAGGTCTTTTATCCTTGGTTCTTAATGGCAAGATGGATGCAGGGTGGTGTTGCAAATGGGTATAAAGTGAGGTTGTGAAACATTGTCATTATTGGCCAAAGCAAGTTACAATGATAGGCCAGATTCAAGGAGCATGGAAATAGATTTTACTTATTTGTGGGTAGATCTGCAAAGAAACTGTGGCCATATTTAATGTACTCTAGTAAACTAGCCTTTATTGTGGCAATATTACGTCTTCACTTTTACTTTTCTTTATATCTGAAGGTTGAAATCTCAAGGATTCCCATTGCTGCCAAACTGTGTGATATTGGTGAGTTAATAACCTTTTCCAATTCAACTTTCATATCTGTAACACTATAGATATTAACTATATATATGTCCTTCAGTTATTCTGTAAATGAATTAAGATAATGATGCACAGAGTGCCTTGTTCAGTACCTGTCATATGAGTTCTAGATAATGGTCCTTAGCTGTTTCCAGTAGCCTTTCTTGCAGTTCTCAAGCAATTGTACTCATAAAAGAAACATGAACTATAACATAACCTGGCATGTATTTATTCTTACCTGGCATGTATAAGGCCTGTTATTAGAAAGAAAAACCTTTTTAGGTATCATATTTATAAATTAATATTTAAACTTTACTCTTTCTAACAGCACTTTCCCAATTTGCTGAATAAAATCAAGTATCTAATATTTGCTCAGTGCAAATGCATTGTTTACTTACAAATTTAAATATGAACTTGAATCTTTCCCTCTGCATCACTGCAATCTGCAGAGTAATGGGCTCAACATCACTTGTGTAGGCCCAACCTTACCCTGTGCCATATCTTTACACCAAACCCTGGGCTCAAGGATGTCCTGCTATTAAATTTATGAGCCTTGAACGGTTGCCTCTCTGGTTCTACTAATTAATGATTAATTATCATTATCGTGGTTAAGTCTGACTAAATTCTATCATGTTATTATGGACCCAATTTCCAAAGATTAAGCCTCTAGATTATTCAGACTATCAGTAATTATGTACCAGTATATTTTCTCATCCAAACCTAATTTTCTATTTTTCTAAAAAGGATCATGAAATCCACACCCTTATATACATACATAAAGATATGCCTACATATAGGTACAGTCCTCAACTGTCTGGCAACCCCTTATTTTTATTTAAAAATTTAGTCTTAAAAGTTAAATATTTAGATTCCCTTTTACACATTTCTTGACTTTCCTACTCCCACTACTTTCAACAGATATCACCCAAGAAACTAGAGTATGTTACTCAGTGCTCCAGTGTTTTTCCACTGCCTTTTTAGAGACTGTATATAACACCATTTTATAGTCTGTTTTCTTCACTACCCATGATCCCTTTGTTTATAGGAATCTAATTTTACCCATCTTAAATCAACATTTCTTCGTCTAAAACTTTTTTACAAACTAGAAGCTCAATAAATGATTAAAGGAAGAATGGTTCTATTAGCATTTCATTTATCATTTTAAACGTTGTTAGGTAAAACTTCTAGTTTAATCAATATGTACTACAAAATAGATTTTGTTGAGTAGGAAAATACTTTATCATTCCTCAATTCCAATAATGGAATATTTGAGAAAACAAAATGAGAGTTTAACTAATGTGACTATCTTAAAGGTATCCAATTGCTTTATTCTAATCATTGTAATCATTGCTTTGTAATCAAGCTGTATTTGTTGTTGTTGAATAGTGAACTAAAGGTGTATCTTTATTTAAAAAAATGTATTTTGAAATTTATAATATAAGCCAATAGTCCAGATTTAAAGTAACTATTATATATGCAAAAGTATAACTTTTGTGGTAAGAAGTAGCAATTATTCATCACATAATAAAATACATTATCTCCACTCACTCTGATGGCTAGGAAATTACAGTTTTTACACAATTATGACAGTCTAAATCATATGATACAGATAATGTGGTAGTGAATTAGAGTAAACAAAAGTATTCAAATTTTTAAGATTTCAGACCAATGAAATTATGCTCAATATACCTGTGGATATTCTAGTGTCCTAACTAGAATATGATGAATCTATGCAAAGATTAAATAGAAAAATCACATGCAAAATTGGAAGTGATTAACATTAATTAATTTTAACTATTTGGTTCATTAGTATATATTTATTTTTACTGAAATAAACTGGACAAAAATCAATGGTACACACAGCAACTTCGATAGATTTCACAAACATTATGCTGAGGGAAAGTAGTTGGACACAAAGAAGTACAGACTGCATAACTCCATTACATGAATTCATATAGGTGAAACTAATCAACAATGAAAACAATTTTTTAATTGACTTTTGCAGGCAAGAAGTAGGTGAGGGGTAAGGGAATGGCATGCCATGTTGACTGAATTCACTTGTTAGAAGAAATATTCTGGTTTGATTTGAGAAGATCTATGTCTTTATATAGGTATGTATATAAGCAAAAAAATATAATTTATGAGGGGTTAGGTGTAAGGTGAAGTTATAGGAGATACAAGAAAGGCAAATGATGGTAATTGTAGGTAGATGATGGGTATATGTGGGTTGATTATATTTAATTATTTTTTATATGTCTGAATTTTTCTGTAATATAAAACTTTAAAATATGTTATATAAAACTTTAAAATGTATTTAAAAATTAAATATTTAATTAAATAAATATAAACAAATATTGACTTCTTCCCCACTATGAAACACTGCCAAAACTTTGAGAAGTGGTGTTGTCCATTATTATGGTAAATAACAGACTTTGTTCTTATCAACAGTTTGTTTCAGTAATGTGTGGGGAGCCAGCACCAACATGATGCATATTAGGTGCTCAGTGAACATTGTTTTCTTCCCTGTCAGGCAAATAATTATAATATGATTGAAATATGTTTTTAGTAAGGTTTTTAAAAATTGTATTATAAAATAAAACCCAGTAATAGCATTTAAGAATATCAACAAAATTCAGGATTTGAATAAAAGTTAGGTTATTGAGACATTAAAGCGTAATAAATATCCAGAAGTAATCTAGAAATTTACTGTTTTCATAAAGGGAAGTTTTCTCCAAGATAATGTGATTATGCAATTGTGATAATGTAATTATGCTATGTAGTAATTGAAAAAATAATGGAAATATGATTTAGTGGGAGTTTGAAAATAGCAGAAAATCAATAAATACCTGAATCAATTCTTATCAGAACAAAGAACAAGGGCAACAAAAAACACTAATGAATAGGGTAGATATTAATCCAATTATACCAATAATCACATTGACTATCAACTGTCTAAATGTACCAATTAAAAGACAGAGATTTTCAGAGTGGATCAAAAACTACTACCCAACTATATTTTTCTATTGAAAACCTTTTAAGTACAAAGATACATATAGATTAAAAGTAAATGGGTAGAGAAAAATATACTATGCCAACATTAATCAAAAGAAAGCAAGAGTAGCTATATTAATTTCAAACAGAGCAGACTTCAAAGTAAAGAAGATTACAGGGATAAAGAAGAGCATTACATAATAAGAAAGTGGTCAATTGTCCAAGAAGACATAATTCTTTTTTTTAAACTAGCTTATGGTTTTATTTAGGTAAAAATTTATGTGCAGTGACATACGCAAATTAAAAACTTTCCATTCAGTTACTTGACAAATGCATACACCTGTGTAATGCCAATCACACAAAGGTAACCAACACTCTGGGTTTTCTTAACAAGACAAATTATTAATGTGTATATGCCTAAAACAGAGTGCCATACTACATGAGGCAAAAACTAATAGACTACAAGGAGAAAGTGATAGTGATTCCACTACCACAGTTGGATGTCAGTACCCCTCTAACAGAAAGAGACAGATCCCATAGGCAGAAAATCAGTAAGGATATAGTTGAACTCAATAATACCAACAGTCAACCGAATGTAATTGACGTCTATAGGCTACTTCATCCAACAACAGAATACACATTCTTCTCAAGCTCACATGAAGCATTCACAAAGATAGACTATATTCTAGGTTATAAAACACACTTAACACATTGAAAAGAACACACTAACACACTGCAAAGAACAGAAACAGGATATTTGTGCTCAGACCACAATGAATTAAACTAAAATGAAATTAACAGAAAGATACTGATTCTAAAATATGTTGGTATTAAACAACACACTTTTAAATGACACATGGGTCCAAAAATCTCAAGAGAAATTTTAAAAATATTTTGAAATAAATGAAAATAAAAACATAATTTATGAAAATTTGTGGGATGCAATGAAAGTGATGCTCAGAGGGCACTATAACTATTTAAAATTGAATCAATAATTAATAACCTCCCAAAACAGAAAGCATGAGGCCCACATGGGTACACTGGTGAATACCACAAGGCATTTACAGGAGAAATTATATCAATTTTCTACAATTTTTTTCAGAGGCTAGAAGCAGAGAGAATAACTTCCTAACTTATTTGGTGAGACCAGCATTACCTTAACACCAGAATCAGACTAAGGCATAAAAAAGGGACACTATATACCAATATCTCTCTTGAACGTAGACACAGAAATCCTCAACAATATTAGAAAATCAAATCCAAAAAGTATAAAAAGAATTATAAACCATGACTACGTAGAATTTATCCCAGGTGTGCCAGGCTGTTTCAACATTTGAAAATCAACATGGTAAAAAAGAAAAATCACATGATCATATCAATTGATACAGAAAAAGCATTTGACAAAATTTAACTCCTATTCATGATAAAAGCGCTCAGTAAACTTGGAACAAAGGAGAACTTTCTCAAATTGATAAACACTATCCACAAGACAAACTACAGCTAACTTTATGGTGAGAAACTTGAAGCTTTTCTATGAAGATCTGGCACAAAGCAATGACATCTTCCCTCATCTCTCTCTCTTTATCAACTTTATATTGAAAGCCCTTGCTAAAGCAATGAGGAAAGAAAATGAAATGAAAGGTATATAGATTGGGAAGAAAGAAAGAAAAATATCTTTGTTAAGATATGGTATATATATATACACACACACACACACACACACACAATGGAATACTACTCAGCCATATAAAAGAACAAAGTAATGCCATTTGCAGTAACATGGATGGAACCTAGAGATTATCATATTAAGTGAAGTCAGAAAGAGAAAGACAAATACCATATGATAGTATTTATGTGTGGAATCTAAAATATGACACCAAAAAATGAACATATCTATGAAACAAACAGACTCACAGATATAAAGAACAGACTTGTGGTTGCCAAGGGGATGGGATGGATTGGGAGTTTGGGATTAGCAGATGCAAACTATTATATATAGAATGGATAAACAACAACTTCCTGCTGTATAGTACAGGGAACTATATTCAATATCCTATAATAAACCATATTGGAAAGGAATATAAAAAATAACATGTATATATATAACAATCACTTTGCTCTACAACAGAAATTAACACAACATTTTAAATCAACTACAATTCAATAAAATACATTTTTTAAAATGTCTGTTTACAGATGACATGACCATCTATGTAGAAATGCAAAAGAATCAACAAAAATCCTTATGGAACTAATAAGCCATTATAGCAAGGTTGCAGGTTAGGATACAAAGTATACTAAAGTCAAATGCTTTCCAAAATAGTGACAATAAACAAATGGAATAAAACACAATGGCATTCATATTAGCACCTGCAAAAATGAAATAAATATAAATCTAACAAAATATTACAGTATCTATATGAGAAAAACTATAAAACACTGATGAATGAAATCAGAGAAGAACTAAATAAATGGAGACATATACTACGTCCATGGATAAGAAGACTCAATATTGTTAAGATGTCAGTTCTTCCCATCTTGATCTATGGACTCAATGCAATCCTAATCAAAATCCCAGAAAGTAGTTTTATGGATATTGACAAACAGATTCTAAAGTTTACATGAAGAGGTAAAAGATCCAGATAGCCTTTCCCTTTCTTTCTTGAAGGAGAACAAATTGGAGAACTGACTATACCCAACTTCAAGACTTCCTAGAAAGCTACAGTGATGAAGACAGTTTGATATTGGCCAAAAAAAAAAAAAAAAAAGACAATTAGGTTAGCGGAACAGAATAGGGAGCCCAGAAATGGACCCCCTTAAAGACTGTCAACTGATCTTTGACAAAGGAGCAAATGTAGTGTAATAGAGCAAAGGCAGTCTCAACACATGCTGCTGCAACAACTTGACATCCACATGCAAAAAAAAAAAAAAATCTAGATATTAACTCAACATGGATGATAGACCTAAATATAAAACAAAAAACTACAAAACTCCTAGAGGATAACATAGGAGAAAACCTACATGACCTAGATATGGTGATACATTTTTAGATATACCACCAAAGACACAATCATAAAATAATTGATAAGCTGGACTTCATTAAAATTAAAACCTTCTATTTTACAAAAGATAATGTTGAGAGAATGAGAAGGAAAGCCACACACTGGGAGAAAATATTTGCCAAAGACATCAGATAGAGGAGTGTTTTCCAAAATATACAAAGGACTGTTAAAACTCAACATCAAGAATGCAAACTACCCAGTTAAAATATGTGCCAAAGATCTTAATGGATACCTCAGCAAAGAAGATACACAGATGGCAAATAAGCATATGAAAAGATGCTCCAGTCACATGTCATCAGGGAAAAGCAAATAAAAATGAAGAGATACCACTATACACCTATTAGAATAGCCAAAGTCTAGAACACTGATTAACACCAAATGCTGACAAGGATGTGGACCATAAGGAGTCTCATTTATTGCTCATCAGATGCAAAATGACACAGATACTTTGGAAGACCATATGGCAGTTTCTCACAAAACTCTATATACTCTTGTCATAAAAACCAGCAATTGTGCTCCTTGGTATTTTCCCAAAAGAGGTGAAGTTTTATCTCCACACAAAAACCTGCACATGGATGTTTATAGCAGCTTAATTCACAACTGCCAAAAGTTAGAAGCAACTAAGATGTCCTTCAGTAGATGAATGGATTAAAAAAACCAAAAACAAACAAAAAACTGTGATACATCAGACAATGGAAATGAGCTATTAAGCCCTGAAAAACATGGAGAAACCTTCAATGCATATTACTAGGTAAAAGAAGCCAATCTGAAAAGACTACATACTGTATCATTTCAACTATATGACATTTTGGAAAAGGCAAAACTATAAAGACAACAAAAAGATCAGTGGTTACCAAGGGTTGGAGGGAGAGATGGAGAATGGACTTGAGACACGGGGAGGGGGGAGGATAAGCTGGGACGAAGTGAGAGAGTAGCATGGACATATACACACTACCAAATGTAAAATAGTGGGAAGCAGCCGCATAGCACAGGGAGATCAGCTCGGTGCTTGTGACCACCTAGAGGGGTGGGATAGGGAGCGGGGGAGGGAGATGCAAGAGGAAGGAGATATGGGGATATAAGTATATGTACAGCTGATTCACTTTGTTATAAAGCAGAAACTAACACACCATTGTAAAGCAATTATACTCCAATAAAGATGTTAAAAAAAATTTTTTTAAAAGAGAGATGAATAGGCAGAACACAGAGGATTTCTAGGGCAATGAAAATACTCTGCATGATATTATAATGATGGATTAATATTTACCCAAACCCATAGACTGTACAACACCAAGAATGACCCCTAAGGTAAACTATGGACTTTGGATGCTCATGATGTATCAATAATATATAGGTTGATTCTTGGTAAAACTTGTACCACTCTGGGGAGTGATGTTGATAATGGGAGAGACTATGCATGTGTGGGAGCAGAGTGTATATGGGAAATCTCTGTGCCTCTCAGTTTTGTTGTAAACCTAAAACTGTTCTAAAAAATGAAGACATAACAAATTATTATCTATCTCTGTATCTGTTTACTCATGTATATATCTCTATTTTTATATAAACTTAATCTTTAAAGGCAAATTATAGTAAAGAAATCTTTGTACTAAGTCAGTACATGATATAAATTTTTTTATTAAATGCAAATATCATTTAAATGGTTTTAAAAATGTGCTAACTATAGTGTGATTCCAAATTAGACCTTTTATTTCATTTATTCATCCATCCATACACCTGCTAATTTCCGGCAGCATGTAAGCATAAGTAAAAATTTACAATTTTGTTATGAAATGTAAATACCATCATTTTAGGGTGGCCGAACTTGAGGAAATATTAAAAATATTTTTTGTATTTTTCTTATCCTCTTCATAGTGAGTTTTAGCGATTCAAAAATTATATTTTTTTTAACGACTGGAAAAAAACCCAGAAAACTTGTACCTACATTATATTTACTCAATTAATGTTAGATAATTGAATGTGTATTGTAAACATACTTAATACTCATACCCTTATATTACAGAATTACCTTTTTTAGAAATCTAATGAGTTGATCATGTGAAAATTAGTAGATATTAGTTTCATGTTTTTGGCTTTCCAAAAAACTCCAAATTATCAGATTAATGTGGTGTGGTAGATTGATTACACTGCTGGCTCCTCTACTTCACCCCATGCTGTATCCATGCCCTTTGTCATATGGTGATACTGTTCTTTACCCAAAACAACAACAAAAAAAAGAGAAATATATTTTCCTGCTCCTTAATTTTGAATTAATCCTTGAGACCTGTTTTAGCTCATAAGATATTAGCCCATGTAAGGTAAACAGATGTTCAAAAACACCTTCCTGATTGGGTTTGTCCACTCTTGTTTTCCTGTGGTTACGATGAAAACTTGTACCTCCTAGTCTGCAGGACAATGAGAGTATGTGACAAGGTCCTGAGTTCCCCTAGTCATTCCAGCAAGAATGCCTTAGTCAGCCATGCTAGAGGTTCTCCCCAAAAGCAAACAAGCCCGTTCAGTCAACCGAGCTGCCTAGATGACCCATAGTTGGCAACAGATATACGAGTGAGCCCAGTTTGATCAATTAAGCCCAGACTAATGAGACTTATGAGTTAACACATGTTTAGTACTACTGAGAGTTTGTAGTCCTTTATCATGCAGCTTTATTGCAGTAGCAGATATCTGATACTAAGTGTTCTGCATTTAAGTTATAAAATCATATTATCTTGTAAATCTTCTCTGAAATCATGTGTGTAATAAATTGACATTAACTCATTGCTTTGAAAGGACCACTTTTCTTTGTCAGGCATATTTTTCTTCAATCTGAAATCTATCTATCCAGGTATGTGTCTGTCTAACTTTCTTTCTACCCATTTTTTTCTCTCTCACACACAAGAAACTAATGCAGAATTTAAATCACAGTTTTCTCTGCAACTTGACTTTTCTTGCACTTTCTCTTTAAGAAACTTATGTGGAGATTTAGACACTTGAAAAAGAAATAGAAGTTATATTCTTCAGTTTCTCTAAGAAAGTAAAAGTATATATAGATACACATTTAGTGAAAGCTTTGTGTTCTTTTCATTTTATAATGCTATAAATAAAGAAAAAACAATGTTTTACCCAGTTCTGAAATGTGCAAGATTTAGTATGGCAGAAGGCATTTTATTGCTTGTGGTGGTTTTCTTAAGTATCCTATATGTTAGCTCTAACAGCTACAGCTTGATAATTGTGAATATAATACCTACATTTACCCTAAGCATTAGTCATATAACATTCTATCTGAAAATATTTTTACAACATATTAATTTTTTTATAATACGTCTTCACAGAAGTGTGATCATATAGTTTTAATCTGTGAAAATTAGGTCATAAAGCTGCTATGATAAATGTATTAAATATGTTTTAACATTTATTAAATATTATACAGGTAACAACAGATAAATGTCATTTCCCCAATTTTAAATAAACTACATAATCTTATTTCTAAAATTGCCTTTATCTTTTTGCTTTGTTATAGAAACAAATCCCTTCTCATGCTTTAGTTTCTATATCTTGAAGGAAAAAGATCCCTTTTGCAGCAATATAACAGTGATTGTAATAGCGTTCATTTGTAACCACTATGGACCATTGTTTTGGAGACCTGCACCTATTACACAACATTTTTTTTGCATTTCATACTATTTTGAATCAACTACTAAGACTCTCTGTAACAATAAACGATTTCTATATAACTTTTGAAGTGAATCTAATTTAAATATATAAATATATATAAATGTATTATTTTAATAAAATTTAAAACAAATAAAAAGGATCAGCCTGAATCTTAATTCAGAGACCTGACTCCTAAATTTTCAACTATAAGGGTATGAAGAATTTCTGTAACTCTAATATTTCCTTATTATGCAGAAGAATCAACTGACTTTACAAAACACCTGTCTACTTTGCATCTTAGATTTCCATGTAGTCAGTTATATTTCTTTTAAACAAACAGAGGAATTAGCATGTAAAGAATATAAGTAGGTAGGTGGTAACATGCACCACAAAATATATGCACTTGTAGAGTACCATAATATGACTTTGGATTCTCTTGCCCAAACTTTTCTATTTATACTGTCTTCAGGACATCTGAATTCACTCTGATCTGGCCAGCTGTGTCTCTTATCCCTCCTAAGAGATTTTTGGATCTCAGAAAGGTATCCTCATTGAACAGAGGAAAAAAATTCTCTAACATAAATTGTATCAATGTTTTCTTAGGTCAGTCTCCCAAGGCAATAGAATGAAAGCAAAAATAATCAAATGGAACCTAATTAAACTTATAAGCTTTTGCACAGCAAAGAAAACCATTAACAGAACGAAAAGACAACCTATGGCCTGGGAAAAAATATTTGCAAATCATGCAACCAATAAGGGCTTAATTTCCAAAATATACAAATAACTCATACAACTCAATAACAAAAAACCCAAACAACCCAATCAAAAAATGGGCAGAAGATCTAAATAGACATTTCTCCAAAGAAGACATACAGATGGCAATAGGCACACAAAAAGATGCTCAAAACATCACTGATTATTACAGCAATGCAAATCAAAACTACAATGAGGTACCACCTCTCACTGGTCAGAATCACCATCATTACAAAGTCTACAAATAACAAATGCTGGGGGGAGTGTGGAGAAAAGGGAACACTCCTACACTGTTGGTGGGAATGTAAATTGGTACAACCACTGTGGAGAACAGTATGGAGGTTCCTTAAAAAACTAAAACTAGATTTGTCATATGATCCAGCAATCCTTCTCCTGGACATATATCTGGACAAAACCCATAATTCGAAAGGGTACATGCACCCCTATGTTCATAGCAGCACTATTCACAATAGCCAAGACATGAAAACAACTTAAATGTCCATCTACAGATGAATGTATAAAGAAGATGTGGTATATATATATATTATATATATATGCACACACACATATATATAGACATATGTACACATACACACACAATGGAATACTACTCAGCTATAAAAAAGAATGAAATAATGCCATCTGCAGCAACATGGACCTAAAGATTATCACACTAAGTGAAGTAAGTCAGCAAGAGAAAGACAAATATCATATGATATCACTTATATGTGGAATCTAATATATGACACGAACATATCTACAGAAGAGAAACAGACTTACAGACACAGAAAACAGACTTGTGATTGCCAAGGGGGAGGAGAAGTTGGGGAGGGATGGATTGGGAGTCTGGGATTAGCAGATGCAAACTATTATATATAGAATAGATAAACAACAAGGTCCTACTATATAGCACAGGGAACTATATTCAGTATCCTGTAATAAACCATAATGGAAAAGAATATGAAGAAGAACATGTATAATTGAATCACTTTGCTTTACAGCTGAAATTAACACACTGTAAATCAACTATACCTCAATAAAATAAATTTTTAAAAAATCCTCATCTACTGCTGTGGAATTCCAAATATTGTGGAACATGCTGTGAAAGATGCAGTGGTTAAAGTAGGTTTTCTGTGCCAATACCTGTACCATTTTGCTAATTTTTAGAACTAGTACTATGTATTTTGTATTTTACAATCACAATTAAGGTAACTATTTATAGATTGTACATGATACACAGAGATTCAGTATACCTCTAAACTTTGTTTAGGGGAGAGTCCCAGACTCATTTTTTGGAATGAGTAAGGAGTTGTTCTGCTATGATTTCTTAACACAAAGCTTTAACAGCTTCTTTCTGATGTTCTTTTTACTCTGTCTTAATTTATTTAATTGAGAGATCAGTTCTTTTAAAACAAAATTTACAGTCATTTAAATACTCTTTGAAGATACTTGCAAATATTTCCTGACTGTCCTATTTTCCCTCTGTTTTCACAGGTTGGAAAGTATATCTAAGAAAACAATTGAGGTAATTTGCATTTCCTTATTACAAACAACATGATGTGGTTATGGGCTGAAGTCTGTCCCTCAAAATTCAAGTGTTGAAGCCATAACCTCCATTACCTCAGAAAATGATTGTATTTAGTAATAGGGACTTTAAAGAGGTGATTAAGTTAAATGAGGTCATTAGGGTGGCCCTATTCCAATCTGACTGGTGTCTTTATAAGAAGAAATTAGAACACACAGAGATTCCAGGGATATCCTTGTACAGAAGAGAGGCCATGTGAGGACACAGGGAAGGCAGCCATCTACAAGTCAAGAACAGAGGGCTCAGAAACCATAACTGCTGACACCTTCATCTTTGACTTCTCGTGTCCAGAACTGTGAGAAAACAAATTTCTGCTGTTTAAGCCACTCAGTCTGTGGTACTTTGTTATGACAGTTCTAACAAACTCAGACAGATATATTTTTCCTTTAAATACAGGAACTACGACTACAAATTCATGGTAACTTTGTAGCTAAAATTCCAAGTTTCTCCATCCCTAAGAGGATCTTACTAGAATTTTAACATGCAGGATTGAATTGAATTAATTCTTATACTCTCATCATAATCAGTTCTTCCATAGTGGGGGACTGTTGGTCAGATCAAGTCCTAAAGATAAATGTTTCTTTAGCGATGGTGAATATTTTATCCTTTTTTTATTAAGATTTTTTTCAATATCTCACAAGAACATCACCATTGTTGTTCTAGATATTATATTCAGGATATTGTATTTTTTTAAGCAAAATGATAAAGAATATTGCCAAACACAATAAAATGTGAAGAGTACTTGAATTGCATTATAAGTGCTAAAATAAAAATATGGCAAGTGTTTAGTTATGGCCAATATTTAAAAATGTAATTCAGGTCCTAAATACTTCATATTATTCCCAGTAAAAATGCATGGTCTAAACATTTGCTTCAGGTAAAATATAATTTTCTATGTCAAATCATTTCTTTTAAGAAACACTGTCCCATTTTAGTATTAAAATTTCAGAATAAAATTTGTGGAGATTGTAATAATGTTTTGTAGCAACTTCCATGACTTCTATAGATTTTTTTTAAAACTCAGAAGGGTAAAGAAATTGAAGCATTTTTATTAATTGCTTCTGGTTAATCAGGAAAATTCAACACGTTTTATTTCACATTTTTGTCTATTCTTAACGGTATAGGAATTGTGGCTGCAAATTTTCTTACTTGAGAGTTTTAGTAGTTTTCATCTATATAGTAAGTTGCCTGTCCTTTGTTGAAACTGATTCTGTGCAGAAAAAAACTTTATTCTTCTGGATTTGCAATGGTGGTAAATGACAAAAATTACCCTGTAGATTAATGCACTTTTAAATACTCTAACTTGAATCATAAAACACTTAACTCTAAAAGGCACTTTAGAAGTTGGCTATTAAATTATTTGTCCTCTGAATAAGATGCCATATGTATTAGAAGCAGATGGATTTCTAACCTGTACTTATTCTTCAGTTTGTTTAATTTCTCCTTAGACATTAAACCAAAACAATCTACCATTCTAGATACTCACAATCCTCCCAGTCAAGCGTCATTCTTAGGATTAACCTTTTCAATTGGACAAAGATTTCTTTTTGTTTGGTTATATTTAATTGACTGATGACAATTCTAATTTCAAGTGATAATTTGGCCAAATCCTTTCTTTTTCCTCACGTGTGTTTCCTTGGTTTCTGCAACAAGTTTTCTTATTGGTCAAATTCACTCAAACAATATCCAGATAATTACAGAGGTCTGAAGAATATGTTACCACCAAATTTAAGACCATTATTTGACATCCAAATTGTGAAATATTTTGTCACATTTGCATCTCAACAAAGAGACATTTGTTATTGTTTGCTCTTGACAACCTAGATAGTGATTTCCATCTGAATGCGAGATTAGGCAGAGGCTTTTAAATATTAATACAATTGGGTCAACTTCTATTTTAGCCAATTAGAATAGTCAGAAGAACATAGCTCCCCTCTGTGAACAAAATTAAAATAATTCGTGTTGTTCCCTTGTTGAGTAAAGTAGTGTTGCTCACCCAAAGTATTATGTTTAAAAGAATTATATAAGGATATCTGCAGTAATGTTTAGTAAGTACAAAATGGGGTACTTGCTTCTAAGAAATTGCCAAAAAGAAATTATAAAAAATATAATCAACTTTAAACCAGTAATATTGTTTTTAAATGAATAAATAAAATGTAGAATAAAATATGATACTTAAAAAAAGAAATTAGAACAATGGCATTAATTACGTGATATGTCAGTAATGGTGTTACTGTGTTTACAAATTCTTATTTATGAAACAGTATTTACACACCAACAATCTTATTGCCCCCTAAAAGATCCCCACTTTTTCTTTGAATGTATCATTTTAAAAGTCCCATTCTTTAAACATGATAACTGAGCAGATTCAAACTTAATATTAGTACCTTCATTAGTTCACAATATGTGGATCCAAATATAATTTAGTGACTGAATGATCTTTCTTTTAAATAATGTCCAACACACGGCTGCCTCTCTTACTGTATTTAATTGCTTGGAGGTAGTTCCAAAAACTCTTATACAGAACTAAGAAAAATTTGAAAGCTATATGGTCCTGCCACATTGTAAAAGAAGGTTACAATAAGACAAAATTAAGTCGTGATACTGAAATTGTATAAAAGCAAGATTTTTAGTTACGACCTTGAATAAGTGAATTCACCAGATCTATTGTGTGAGTTTACACTGAAAATGGATTATATTATAAAACAGTCTAGTCAGGTTGGGTTGTTGGTACATTTTTCATCTCTTTTAGACTCCCTAAGTTGCTAATCCAATTATGTAGCCTCTGAAATTGACAGATATGAATGTAGCACAATTTAAACCTCATGGGCTTCGTCTTGTTAAGTGGCATTGATGGATAAGTAAACAATAATACTTTTACTCACTAGTTCATTTAAGTACCCTACATATACTTAAGTATCCTTAGCCACTGGTTTAGTTTCCTTAATATATTCTGAACTCATAAAGGCTAAATATTTCAATCAACTTCTTTCCGTGAGGAATAAATTCTACCTCATAACACTGTTCTATTCGAATTAGAATATTCTGACCAAACTAGTTTACTCTTTATTTCCACATGGACAAAAGTTTCCATGTATTGTAGAATTTCAAACTGAGATTTAGAAATATCATTTACTATTAACTTATGAGTAGAATTTTCAAATTGCCATGGACTACAACCTATGGCTATTCCTGTAATAATTTCAATATTTCACATATATTTTATTATGGTCTTTTACTTGTAAAACATCTCTGTCTTTGCATTGTAAACTAAAATATGGAAAAAGTTGTCCTGATGACTCAGTAAATATTTGTGTTTACCTATAATCTGTTGACAATTCCTAGCTATTAAGTAAAACATACTATTCTTAGACATTAATTTAAATAAATTTAGTTTAGTCTCCTTTGTATGCTAGATTCACATTTCAAAGGTGAGTAAATTGTAAAATATTCAGAATACCTAATACAGATTTCACTACTGTGTTACCGCTACATTCTCCTTTTTGGGACAGGGTCCCCTCTGTCAGAAGAAGTCCAGTCAGTTTTGACCAGAGGAGGTACTGACCCCTCTCTGACTCCCAGCACAAAGCTTAAAACACCACCCACAGCAAACAAGATCTTACAGTGAGGATAGAATGTCACTAACCTTTTTGCTCTGTTCATAATTATGCCATCTATATGAATTCCTTAGTTTACTGAGGCCACTCTGATTACTACCTGTCCCTCTCACTCAGTTTCTTAGATTGCATTTGAATCTTTTTACATCCTCCAGCTTTGCCTTTTGACTTTCCCCTGTTGCATATTAGGAATCCTTCTGAAATGGGTTCTTTGATTAACTGTACTATCAATAAGGAAAGGACATGTTCTCACCAGCCCCACTTAAAAAATCTTAGGGAGGAATTTGTATTAATATGGCTTGGATTATCTTTATATCTTTGGCCTAAAAATATTATAGATACTGATTGGTAAGGCAGAGAGCGCCCCCTCACCCACCATGGTCAAGGTGCTGAAATAAGCAGCCCCACCTCAAACTTCTGGAAGGAGTCAGGGAGGACAAATTGTTCAAGGAAAGGGAGCTTACTTAAGAAGTATAAATTAAATGGAGTTGGAGAGACCAAAACATACCTATTTGCTACAGTATTCATCTATAATTTTTATGTTCAAAAGTTATTAAAAACAATGACTGATGTCACTTTAAAAATGAACATCCTTCTTAAATATATATAATTTACATAATTTCTAAAACATATCCAGTTAATTAAGGGAAGAAGCTGTTATATATTTGGTGACAGTATTAGATGGTACTTAAATATGTGTGTCCTTTTAAATGTCATTTTCTTCTAAAATTAATATAGCTTACTTTTTCATAGATTAAAATTATAGTTTAGTTTTATGTGGGTATTAATAAGCACTAAGAACTGTGCTATTCATTTTATATGCATTGCATCATGTAACCATAACAGCAAATTATGAGCACGTTAAATAGACACTGACATCTATTTTTAAAATGTATCCAATAAAATATAAACACCCTAGCAATTTGATGCCAATCATCATACATTTAAAAATAAACAAAATTTTTATTAATAGTTGATGATGGTATGTTTTAATTTTCTCCTTAAGTCATGTTTCCATTTTTTCCTCACAGAATTTTATTCTACTCTACTATATCTGAAAGTCTTATCAACCACCATACTTTTCTGAAACACAAAAACATACCTAAATTACAGTTCATATCTAATTTCAGTAAAACAAAATGTTCCTACTGGATTTAACTTTATAATGATTATGAGTATGTAATCATTCAAACATGTATACATATATTACAAATTTGTATAAATGGTTATTTAACACAAGGGGTACAAATTTTATTCTAAATGCACCTCTTAGTGAGAATAAATGGCGACAGATATGGTGCCTTAATCAAAGGAGGCATCTGTATTTCCCAATGTCTCTTTTAATGACCTAAAGTTTTTGCACCCAGAGTCAATGCAAGGGAGTTAAGATTCCATGTGGGTGAGGGGTGTGAATTTCTCTCCCAAAGAGTAAGAAAGGATATTGTGAAATAGGAGATAAGAAAGAACCCATAGGGGGGCCTTAATCACAGGCATTTTCTTAGCCAGGTCACTTTTAGGAAAGAGTACTTCAGGGGATCAGCATCAGGAAATTGCTTTCTCTGCAACAATTCCTGGCTGAGTTTCCCTTGGAATAACTGCATGTTTCCCTAGGTTTACCCCATGTTTAGACTGCTGTTATAATCATATCAATTTGTCAGATGAGGAAACAGAGGTAGAGTTTAGGAAGATTTCCCAAAGCTACACATTTGAGCATTTAAGTCAACATTTGAATTAATGTCTATCTGACCCCTAACCCTATGCACTTAACCACTAAAATACATTAATGCCCACCCAACACTAATAATGCCACTGTAACACATTCATTATTAAAAGAAAGAGTTAAAGGACTTTTAGTACTACTGTTATTAATCAATAGTTTGATAAATAACACTTCACACCTTGCTTGTAATAGAGAAGAGTGGGATAAAGGGAACCACATTTCAGAGATATAAGAGAGATGTGGTGATCAGAATGAGTGCATCACTCTTCGGGGCACATTTCCTTCTGTCATTAAACAATAACAACAAATGCATATCTACAAACACATCACTCACTTGTATTCCTTCATTATCCAAAATGCAGTATAGGAAAGGGAGTGTGCTTATGTGTATGGATATGTATATGCTCCAGTGTCTAAGGAGAAAGAAGACAGAAAGAACTGGACAAGGAACTGTCTCTAAATGTTCACTCGAAGCCTTTTTCCTTCAATATTTTTCTATCATAGAAACTATAGTAACCACAGTAGCCATTTTGATTTCTGGTCTGGTTAGCCAAGGTGTTTCATAAATCCAGATGGGTATACAGACTGAAAAGTGCAAGACCTTGGAGCTCTGTAGTCATTGAGCAATCCCTGGAAGACCATTAATGTGAAGAGTGAGGTAATTAAAGTTGTGGTTCCATGGCCAAAGGTTAAATTCCCCAAAGCCCTGAGAATTATTAATGAGTAGTTGGGCAAAGTGAAAGTGTAACATTGAGACAAGAGGCAAAGAGAACCAGAACAATGACAGATTAATGTTGCAGCATTACTGTAATCAGGAGATTTATCAAATGGTTGGAAAATGCAAGCAGTAGGTGCATGGGGTAACAGGGAAAGTGACAAAGACTGAAAGAACCTACAAACATGAATTCAAATAGAAGTGAATAATAAGGAAGAGCAGCGCAATTGACACATTTATTCAACACAAACTTATTGAAGATTACTGTGTATGAAGCACCATGCAGGGGCTGGTCCTGCAAAATCAATCAAGACGTGGGCCTTTCTCTCCAAGAATGTATGTATCAGAAAACAAAACAAAACAAAACAAGAAAAAACAATCAGACAACTCCAGGACACTGGACAATAGGCTACAGATAGGTTTAAAAAAAACTGTACATTTTGTGGGGAGTATGTTTATTTTTGGTTACATTCCAGACTTTTTAGGATGAGTTAAATTAGATGTAAGAGAGCCAAATGGTCTTTCTGTGTGAGTTTCTTATGCAACAGCTCAGTAATGTGAAACATTATGACATGAATGAGAAATTACAAGTAGTTTGGTATAATTGGAGTGAAAAAGCATTGTGTTGAAACTGTGGATTGGGTTAATTAAATTAGCTACTCAAATGGTGGATTTTATTAGTTTGTTAATCTATTATTGAGGATTAGGCATTCATTTTAGGTGTGGGCCAATGTTTAACACAGTTTTATACAGTTTATCCAGAGTGATAAGTTATGCCTCTCCAATCGCTGCCCATACCCATAACACTTACATATGTATACTCACCCAACGTATTTCTTGTTTCCAAAATCTACATATAAAATACAATGTATATGTGTGCGTGTGTGTGTAGTGATTACGTGGACTTGTGTCAATCATCTCTTATTTATCTGCTGCTAATTCAGTCATCTCTTATTTATCTGCTCTTTTTCCCCTCTTTATCTAGTTAAGACAAAAGAGAAGAAAAAAAAATTCAGCCTTGCAAGTATAAATATTTTCCACATTCCTTCTTTTGGATAAGAAAAAAAGGAGATTAAGAGAACAATCAGGAAAGATGGCCTTTCAGTTCCTGCTTTGGGACTTGACAGAAAGCATACAGAAAAAAACTGCCAGCTGAGTGCCCCCCCACCCCCTTCTCCAAATCCCTTTGAAATGGCAATAGAGATTTCCAAAAGGACTGCTTTCTTAATAGACAAGAATCTCAAAAAGCCACTATGTGAATGAAACTCTTCAGGGTCTCTTAAGGACTCCATAGTCCAGATCAGGACTAAAGATATATAGATATATATATATATATATATATATATATATATATATATATATGGATATGTATGTATGTATTTATATTTATATACTCAAGAACAATTCTAAGCAAAGCTACAGAACATGTAGAAGTGGGTCTTTCTGGACGAGCCTGTAGAGACTTCAAATTTGAAATACCTACATCAATTCTAAAAGTAAGAACATAAAGGACTGTCATCATGGAAATAAATGGAACGAATGTCTGTGAAACAGCTGGGCTGGTTGCATCCTCCCTTTTTGTCTCTCCTTGTCCTCCCACTTTTCTCTATAAAAAGAGTATTTGTCAGCGCTTATTCTTTTCCCCAAGGTAAGCAGAACAGCTCACTGAAGAACTGAATGATCTCTCTGCAGAGGACTAGGCTTTCTACAATGGATATTGTTTTCCTGGAGTAAATCCCTTCTTAATTTTTTATATGATGGCAAGCAGAGGCAATCTGAATGCCTTACCACTACTTTTTCCACTATAAAGTGGTGCTTGCTAATCCATATATAACATACAAAATCCTATAAAAATATACAAGTTCTCACTTACTTTGACTATTCCATGGGAAATAGGCCTGAAGAGGAAACTCACACCACCTACTGTACACAAATTTGAATAAAAAAACAAGACTCATTAGCCTTTTAGGAGAAACTTAACAGCTCAGAAAATGACCAACATGAGGAAAAAGATCTAATTAAGGAAAAGAAAATTTAAATTTAAATAAAATTATACTTGATAACTCTGGTGAGATTAGAGACATTTCGTCCTGGGGAAAAAAAGTTACTACAATAATACAAATAACAAGAACAACAATAAAAAGAAAAACATCTTTCCAAAAAAGATGTTTTTAGATTTTATATAACATTACATTTTATCTAATTTTATCAATTAGATAAAATCCTTTTAGAAAGGCATATTTTCTATTCAAAAACATCAATCCAACAATGTAATTAAAGAGAAGTTTGAAATATTTTTTTTCCTTTAAAGTTTTTCAAATTCTAAAATATGTTAGCCTTAAATAAATTCTAAGCTAACGTCTTAGGTATTCAAACTTCAGGAGTTGTATTTTTTTTCCCTTTCAACTTCCTTTTGGCAATTTTTATGTTTAAAGTCTTTTAAATCAGCCTGCACATTTTAAAACTTGTAAGCAAAAGGATTTAGAGCTGTCATTCGGAATGTCATGTCTGTTGTCAGTGGTTCATGAATAATTGACACTGAGATTACCTAGGGAAATTTGCAATTAGCCTCATTAACATAAGAACGAACAGTAGGCTGCTTGGTGAATGCTAGATTTTAACTTAGGTATTTACTCAAGAGATAAAAAAAAGTTTATAATAGGACCTCTAATGAAAAATTCATTAGTTCGATTTGCTATCCCAAGGGTTTCCCAGTTACTTCATGAATCAGTCATTGAGAAAACCAAGAATACACATTCAGTTATTAATTTATACTTTCAACTACCTGTGAATGTACAAATAACAAAAGAGATCAATCTCCAGGTAACATATAATGATTCAACAGCAGTGATGCAAAATAAGTACCATATAGATCACTGCTAATCCGGCTGTTGATTATTCAGAGTTGAAAATTAGGTTCTAAGAAATGTACAAAATATTAATAAAATAATATCAAAAAATTTATTTGTAACTACTTGGAATGAATTTTAAATATGTAAAACTCAGGTGATAATAAACATCTTTATGATTCAATTTATTCTCTTTAAGGTTGATGCTTAACTCACAAGATATCAAATATACTTCTATAAAAAATTTTAAAAAACTCACAAGAACATTAATATACATTTTAAAAAGCACTACTTTTACCATTGCATCAAAAAGAATCAAATACCTAGGAATATACCTAAGGAGGTGAAAGATCTGTATTCACAAAACTATAGGATACTGATGAAAGAAATCAAAGATGACACAAACAGATGGAGAGATATACCATGTTCTTGGATTGGAAGAATCAATATTGTGAAAATGACTGTACTACCCAAAGCAATCTACAGATTCAATGCAATCCCTATCAAATTACAAATGGCATTTTTCACAGAATTAGGACAAAAAATTTTACAATTTGTATGGAAACACAGTAGATCCCAAATAGCCAAAGCAATCTTGAGAAAGAAAAACGGAGCTGGAGGAATCAGGTTCCCTGACTTCAGACTATACTACAAAGATACAGTAATCAAAACATGGTACTAGCACAAAAACAGAAATATAGATCAATGGAACAGTATAGAAAGTTCAGAGATAAAGCCATGCACCTATATTCACCTAACCTATGACTAAGGAGGCAAGAATATACAATGGAGAAAAGAGTCTTTTCGATATGTGGCACTGGGAAAACTGGACAGCTACATGTAAACGAATGAAATTAGATCACTTCCTAGACCACACACAACAATAAACTCAAAATGGAGTAAAGACCTAAATAAAAGGCTGGATACCATAAAACTTTTGGAGGAAAACATCAGCAGAACACACTCTGACATAAACTGCAGTAAGATCTTTTTTGATCCACCTCCTAGAATAATGAAAATAAAAACAAAAACAAACAAATGGGACCTAATGAAACTTAAAAACTTGTGCACAGCAAAGGAAAACCATAAACAAGATGAAAAGACAACCTCAGAATGGGAGAAAATATTTGCAAATGATGTGACCAGCAAGGGCTTAATTTCCAAATATACAAACAGCTCATACAATTCAATAACAAAAAACAAACAACCGAATCAAAAAATGGGTGAAGATCTAAATAGACATTTCTCCAAAGCAAGCATACAGATGGCCAAAAACACATGAAAAGATACTCAACATCACTAATTAGAGAAATGCAAATCAGAACTACAATGAGTTATCACCTCACACTGGTCAGAATGGCCATCATAAAAATCTACAAACAATAAATGCTGGAGAGGGTGTGGAGAAAAGGGAACCTTCCTACACTTTTAGTGGGAACATAAACTGGTACAGCCACTATGGACAATAGTATGGAGGTTCCTTAAAAAACTAAAAATAGAGCTACCATATGATCCAGCAGTCACACTTCTGGGCATATATCCGGAGAAAACCATAATTTGAAAAGGTCCATGCACCCCAATGTTTATTGCAGTACTAGTTACAATAACCAAGACATGGAAGCAACCTAAGTGTCCATTGACAGAGGAATGGATAAAGATGTGGTACATATATACAATGGAATATTACTCATCCATGAAAAAGAATGAAATAAAGCCATTTACAGCAACATGGATGGACATAGAGATTGTCATACTGAGTGAAGTAAGTCAGACAGAGAAAGACAAATATCATATGATATTGCTTATATGCAGAATCTAGAAAAATGGTACAAATGAACTTATTTACAAAATAGAAATAGAGTCAAGGATGTAAAAAACACATTTATGGTTACTGGGTCGGGGGGAGGGATAAATTGGGAGATTGGGGATTGACATATACACACTACTACATATAAAATAGATAACTAATAAGTACCTCCTGTATAGCACAGGGAACTCTGCTCAATACTCTGTAATAACCTATATGGGAAAAGAATCTAAAAAGGAGTGGATATATGTATATGTATAACTGAGTCACTTTGCTGTACACCTAAAACTAACACAGCATTGTAATCCAACCACAATAAAAATTTTTAGAAAGCACTGACTTTTGCCCAAATGTAGTAATAAGAAGAAAAAAATAAAATGGGTAATATTGAATAATGTGCACATGAAAGTACAAAAGTATGTTTCCACTCATTTGTATATTGATACATTTGTTATGATAACTGCACAACACTTTGGAAGTGTCTTTTAAAGCTGCACACATTTTAGGTTCAATTTAATGCAGCATTTTAAAGTATTATTTTTTTCTAGTTCCACTTTAGTATGAGTGTAAAATAAGATACTGAAGATGTTAGAAAATATTACAATATAGTTTTAAAATTTTTAAAGAGAAGATGTCTGTATAGAGTGTAAGGGGGAAGCATTTCTGGAAGAGTTCATATTCCACAAAGCGTATGTTGTGGACATGTGTCATCCAAACAATAAAATTATATGTGAAGAAATTCACAGAAAAAAAAATCATTTCATCTGAAATATTTTCTTTTAAAATTATAGGAAGTGCTAGGAACCAACAAAGATCCATCAGAGACTGAATAAACTAGCCAAAAAATAAAAAGCCGAAACAGCAGGGTTCAACACTTCAACTAAACAACTTTTAATCTATCAGTTATTCATTTTTAACATTGTTTCACATAATATGTAATTTCCTGATACCAAGAGAATAAGAGAAGTAGTGTTAATCAAAGTTCTCTGGAGAAACAGAACCAGTAGTGTGTGAGTCTGTATATACACATACTGTGTGTGTGTGTGTATATAGAATATGTGTTTCAATGAGACTTCCTAGCAAAGGATGCACTGTAAAACAAAAATATTTTGTAACCCAGTTTTGTGAAAGGTAAAAATAACTACATTTTAAAGTATACTTTAGAAATTCTCCTCAAAAGAATCCTGTATTTGAACTCTGTTCATAGTTTTATTTTTTTACCTGTTTAGACAAACTGTTGGAAATTAGAATAATTTCCTACATTAAGCTTAGACAAGTATAAATACAGCCCTATACAGTTTCATAGCTTCCCCTTCCCGCATTTGTGTATATTTGTGACAGTGGGTATATACAGCCTGAAAGTGTATACATGTATCATAACATGTAGATTAATATATTGTGAAGTATTCAGTAACCATTATGTATAAGGTAGATAAAAATTAAAAGGGTTTAATTTCCAAGAAAAAAATAGAAAAATGGTTTTTAAAAAGTAAAGTTTAGGGCTTCCCTGGTGGCACAGTAGTTGAGAGTCTGCCTGCTGATGCAGGGGACACAGGTTCGTGCTCTGGTCCGGGAAGATCCCACATGCCGCGGAGCGGCTGGGCCCGTGAGCCATGGCTGCTGAGCCTGCGCGTCCGGAGCCTGTGCTCTGCAACAGGAGAGGCCACAACAGTGAGAGGCCCGCGTACCGCAAAAAAATAATGTTTATTAGAGCATAAAATTATATATACATATAAAATATATACATATTATATATACTATACATTGTATATGTATTTTATATACATATATATGTATACATGTATGTATGGAGAGTCAAGTAGACATAAAATTAACCACCACATAAGTCTACTGCCTTTTTACCTAAGTAATATGGAAACTTCTGTGGAGGTCTTTTCAGTTTACTCCAGATATTCCTCACCTCCTTGTCTAATTCTGTATTTCATTCTATATGGCAACATATGTTGCCAAACCTCTAATAGAATTCTAGTCAGTATTTAATATTATTGTTATTATTTTAAGACTAGAAGTAAAATCTTAAGTTCAGTTACAGAAGATAAATCTCTATAGAGACATTGCTATTAAAAGCCATCTTGAGTCTTTCTACATATACTCAAAGGTCTCACAAGATATATGTTTCCAAATAGCAAATGTATTTAAAAAATTAAAAGTACACATACTTTGAAGAAATAACTCTGAACTTCAAATTAATCACAACTGTGTTGAAGATAGCAATCCTGTATTCATCCAATTATCAAAATTAGTAATTTGTTCTAAGCAAATTATGCTTCTTATGATACTTCACTTATTTCCTTCATTATAAATTTGTTCACTGTGATTGGTGGAGCACTTAAATGTGGTGGCATGGGGAATATATTTCTAAGCACTTTCTTTCAATCTTGAGGATATAATAGATTTTTAATCCTCCAGCTTTTCCCCTTTACTAGTAAAAAAAAAGCCCTGAGTTTTAGCTTACAGAACAAGTTAAATCATTTTTCCCCTATAGGAAATAATCTGAATCTTAAACATAAATCATGTAGAAGTTCTATTTAAGAGTCCCCTCTTTTAGAGCCTCTTAATGGAGGATATCAACACTTGCTTTATAATTTTGAACTAATTAAATCAGTCTATTTGACTAAACCAAAAGGTCTATTTACCAAAATATTGTTCTGTTCACTAAATAGCTGTAGTTCAACACATTTACTTTCGACAAGTATTTTATCTTTTTACATCTAAACCCAGAGGTAAAAATATCCCCGAAGGTCTGAATTATAAATGTTCCCTTAAATGGTGTTAATTTTACTCTTTATTTCTTCCTTCAGATAAGTTCAAGAAAGCTTAAAAGACATACCAGTAACTTTCTCTTTATTTAAATTTTCTTTTAAAATATAGGTGTTACTATATTTATCCATGCACATTTTGCCAACTCTTGCATAAACTGAAAATTTATTTGGAGTGTACAATACAGATAAAATCCAAGTGCTTACATTATAGCAGCATTATTCAGTTGATTGCCACCACATTCCAATATTAATCATCAGTTGTATATTAAATGCCATATTCATTAACTTGAGGTCTATTAACTAAAATTTCCTGATAATTGTTTTAGACTTCATTGAAGTAAGTTTTTGCATTATTATCACATTTTTAAATTTGGCTGGAGTTTATTTTAAAATATATATTCAGAATTCATCACCATTAACTATTTAAAACTTTAACCTCATGGAGTAAAATAAATATGCAACTTAGTAGTTTTATTATTTATACTATCACTTATTCTAGGTCACATTTTATGAAATAAAATGTGCTTCTGCCATCAGCCTGTTCAGACCATCACCACCTCTCACCTGGGTGATTGCAGTAGTTTCCTGTTTACTTCGAGCCAGTCTTTTTTCCCCACAATAGATAGCCACATTAAGAAACCATAAATAAGATCATGTAATTTCCTTAAATTTCTTCAATGGATTCATATAGTACTTAGAATTAAACCCTAATCCTTAGCAGGGCTTACATGTCTCAACCCATTTATTTTTCCAAACTTATATCAAACAATAGTCCCTTGATTAGTACACAGGTGTCCAGGTCTCCTTTTTTGTTATTGGAGCAACCCATGCTCTTTTTTAGCTTAAAGATTTCCTGTTGCTACTTCTGCTTTGGAAGCCATAAATTCCCTCAAGTTCTTCCTTTGCCTTTGTCTTGTCCTATCCAAGTCTACCACATTCTGCCCTATTATAACTCCCACATCTATTCCAAACACCCACATTCCCCAGCAGGTTATCTTAAGAGTATTTTACTCTTTTATAAGAATCACATAATCACTTATTTGCATATAAGACATTATTTTTCAGTCTGCCCTGAAGACAGTAAGTACTTCTGAAGACCTTCTGACAGGTCTTCAGAAGTATATTTTAGAAGGATAAAATAAATTGATGAAATAATATTTCATAAATTTCAATAATTCTAGATTGTGATTTATTTACGAGTATTTTTAATTGGTAGAAAAATATTTTATTTCATTTAGTTAAAAGAAATGAAGGTAATTAAAAAGAGGCTTCTTACGTATTTAGCGGCACTATGGACTTACTATTATTGATCATTAAATTGGATTCATATTCATGGAAGCCAAAACAAACTAGAGAAATGTTTTTTGTTTCTTTTATCGGTGGATAAAAGCCTGCTGATTCATTGTAAGAAATACTTGTCTTCTTTCAAGTAAAAATTGATAGAAATTGCCATGTTGGTGATTACACGTGGTAGCACAATAAAAAATTTCAACAATGTTTTCCAGAAAAAGCAGACAGTTTTCATATCACTAATACAGACTACAAAAGCAAGGAGTGAGAGACTAACAACTTAGCAAACAATTCTAGGGGGATGGGAAATTAAGGAAGTTGAATAATTGTTTAATAAATATTTATATTTATTAAATGCTTAAGTACTAGTGACACTGCAGTAAACAAAAGCTGACAAAGTTATTCTCCTGACACATCAGCAGAAAAATCGAGATCAAATTGTTGAGAGGTAGAGGTTGTTAATGTACTTCTTGCTGTACCACTTTCAATGAAAAATCAAAGTGTAGCCATAGTTCCATTAAGAGTTTTTTTAACCCTGTGAAGTTTGGGGCAGAGAGAAAATAACGCATTAATAAGTATGAGAAAAAGATAACCAAGATCTGTACTTAAACTGTCAGTTTCAACTTTGAAAAAGCAGATATTTGATAACTGTCAGTTATGATACACGCTTCTATACCACATTCTATTTTACCTAAGCCATAATCCCGGTAAGAGTATCTTGAAATCTATTCTCCTTAATTATTTGTTCTGTATTAGTCAACTATAGCCACAATAAGGCTCTATAACAGACTGCTCTAAAAAAGTGGCATGCAAATCAAACTTTGATTTCTCACTCTTGTGGTGGTTTGGCTGGAGCTCAGTTGATCTAAGGCTGTGATTAATTTTTGACCATGGGTTTGGTTCAGGTCTGTTCCTTGTCTTTTTCATTCTCCTGGGAACAGTGGGTTTCCTGGGGCATGCTCTTCTCATGGCAAGGACAGAAGTAGAACAGGGCAAACCCAACCACACAAATACCTTTCAAGCCTCTCCTCACATTTCTTCTATCAATCCATTTGACAAAGCAAGTCACATGGCCAAAGTCCATAGAGGAAAGAGGAAGGGAAAAAATATTTGTGGAACAATGATCTAATCTACCACAGAATCTAATAGCCTGGCTAATGGACTGTTCCAAATATTTCATATATTTTACAGCCTATACTGTACTGTTCTTGTAGTTCCTGTTACTGCAATAAGCTAAAAAGTTTACGAGTATCTGGGCAGCCTAAACTATATAACATTTTTCATGAGTCATAAACAAGCCTTCAGAGAAGTCATTTTTGCTTTCTAAAAGACATATCATTTAAAAATTTTGTTTTGAGATGTTCAGATAAACAGTTATAAGAAACAATACAGAAAGATTCATATACCTTTACCCATTTTCTCCCAATGGTAAATAACCCCTTGCAAAACTGCAGTATAATATCACAGTCAAATGACATTGACACTATCCAACAACCTTATTCAGATTTCACTAGTTTTACATGCACTCATGTGTGTATGTGTGTCTATGTATGTATATGCAATTTTATGTGTAGATTCGTATGAATACACCACAATAAGATATAGCATAAGAGTTTCATTACAGGGATTCCTTGTGCTGTCCTTGTATAGCCACAGCCATCTTGCTTCCTACCAACTCCTGGCAACTATTAATTGGTTCTCTATTTCTAAGATTTTATCTGTTTAAGAATGTTATAGAGGGCTTCCCTGGTGGCGCAGTGGTTGAGAGTCCGCCTGCCGATGCAGGGGACGCGGGTTCGTGCCCTGGTCCGGGAAGATCCCACATGCCGCGGAGCGGCTGGGCCCGTGAGCCGTGGCCACTAAGCCTGCGCGTCCGGAGCCTGTGCTCCGCAATGGGAGAGGCCACAACACTGAGAGGCCCGCGTAATGCAAAAAAAAAAAAGAATGCTATAGAAACAGACTCATAGTATATAGCCTTTGAGGTTGGCTTTTTTTTTCACTTAGAATAATTTTTCAAATATAATAAATATTTTCAAATGACCAATGGATTAGTCTCCAAAGTTTACTAACAGCCCATGCAGCCTAATATCATTAAAACAAACAACCCAATCAGAAAACGGGCCAAAGACCTAAATAGACATGTCTCCAAAGAAGACATAAATATGGCCAAGAGGCACATGAAAAGATGTTCAACATCGCTAATTATTAGAGAAATGCAAATCAAAACTACAATGAGATAGCACCTCACACCAGGCAGAATGGCTATCATCAAAAAATCCACAAACAATAAATGCTGGAGAGAGTGTGGAGAGAAGGGAACCCTCCTACACTGTTGGTGGGAATGTAAATTGGTACAGCCACTATGGAGAACAGTATGGAGGTTCCCTAAAAGTCTAAAAATAGAGCTACCATATGATCCTGCAATCCCACTCCTGGGCATATATTCAGAGAAAAACATGGTCCGAAAGGATATATGCACCCCAGTGTTCATTGCAGCAGTGTTTACAATAGCCAAGACATGGGAGCAACCTAAATGTCCATTGACATATGAATGGATAAAGAAGATATGGCACATATATACAATGGAATATTATTTAGCCATTAACAAGAATGAAAATATAAATATAAAATAAGAAGTTAAAAAAAGAATAATTCCCTTGATATCTATCCAAGTTGTTACATGGATCAATAATTTGTTCCTTTTCATTGCTGAATAGTATTCTGTGGTGTGATGTCACAGTCTTTTTAACTATTCACCTATAAAAGGACAATATTTCTATGGTTTTGGCTATTATAAATCTATTATTAACATTAATTATACAGGTTTTATGTTAGCATAATTTTTTTATTCCTCTAGGATAAATACCCAATAGTGCAATTGCTGGGTCAGATGGAAAACACATATTTAGCTTTGTGAGAAACTTCCATATTGTTTTCCAGAGTAGCTATACCATTTTCGTTATTATTAGAAATATGTAAGTGATCCAGATTCTCTAATGGTCATATATATATATATATATATATTTTTTTTTTTGCGATACGCGGGCCTCTCACTGTTGTGGCCTCTCCCGTTGCGGAGCACAAGCTCCGGACGCGCAGGCTCAGCGGCCATGGCTCACGGGCCCAGCCACTCCGCGGCATGTGGGATCCTCCCGGACCGGGGCACGAACCCATGTCCCCTGCATCGGCAGGCGGACTCCCAACCACTGCGCCACCAGGGAAGCCCAATGGTCATATATTTTTATGCTGGGATAATGGGGCATTATTTTGCAAAATATGGGTAAAGTTTCAGTTTAACACTCATTTTATAGGAGTTGAAGTAATATGCATTTCTAAGAAAATATTTAAAACAAGGCTTTAAGCAGTGTTCAGGTAATAGGAAGTTTCTCACAAAACTCAAGAACACTTTAATTCCATCCTCTTCAAAATCTAATCTTGCCTTTTAATTTCAGGCATTATATGTTGCACTGTATAAAATAATCAGGGGTTATAGTGGTTTCATATGGTTTTACACACATAGCCTGATGATGATAATAGTTTGAGTTAACTATGATATAATAGGTTACACTAATCCCTGTGTATTTTGGGCAGTCTGTCTCCAAAAGGAGTGTTTCCATAGTTGGTATAAGTAAAGAATGTACAAACAAAGGGCTGTATCTTTAATGTTATAACCATTAAGGCAATCTGTTTCCCTGGTTGAGTGACTCTGGTAGTAAAGGAATCTGTGGATACAATAATTAAAGTATCACGTTTTGTCACTTCTCTCATACACCAAAATACACCAAGTTTGTATGATTCTCATGTATGTGATATAAAAGTAACGTAATTGCTTTTAAAAAGCATAGAGCAGCCCATTATTTCAGGCTGAGCAAAATCTATTTACCATCCTCAGGCCCTGAATTTTCTTCACCAAACTTAAAATCTTGACTCCTACATTTGTTTTCTACACTAGTCTACCTCATTTTGTTTTTATTTGATGATGACCTATAGTCTCTAGGATGCAGTCTAAATTTCTAGCCAGCTCTGTTTTCAAAAAAAATTTATTCTGTGTTGAGTGCTAGGAGAATACCTCATTTTTGTTTTGCCCTTCATGGATTAACAAAGTTCTCAGACCTCAATTCCATTAAATGAGGGATTTCAGAATCTATAGTGGGGAAATACGTTCACTAAATTTGAATGTGACCATGGAGAGGATGGTGGTAGTAGTGGGGGGGGCAGGTACAGTATATTTACAGAGGTGGGGCAGTGGGTTTTCTTAATTTAGTTGAATCATCATCAGTTAACTATTTTATCAGTGTAAGGTTTTATGGAATGATTTACCACCTTCAAGGAAGCAGAGTGGCAGATCAGAAGTCTTTTGGACATTTTCCTATTCTGAACCAATGCTTTGGACTACAATCTCCCAAGTTATTCATAAATGAGATTAGAAAGATATGCCTTTTAGTAGCCATTAATCAACAATCTTTCTGCAGTAGCTTGCAAGCAGTAGCATTATAATGCTTACTATCAGATATATTCCTAGGTGTGTATCCTGGGCCTAGTCAAAGGAAGTGAAAAATTCCAAGGAACAGTAAACTTGACCTTTAAGGCAGCAAGTTTTCCTCAAGAGAATTATGCAGAATTTATCAACCAATTATTACCTTTACTTCTTTTAAAATAGGTTTTTTTTTCCATGTGTGTGTTTTTCCTCAGTTGCCTTAAAACCATAACCAAGCAAACAAACAAGGATCATTTTAGCTTAGCAAGAATAAGCTCATAATAAAATTAAATGTGAGAGTAAAATGTATGGCTTAGGAAAATAAGAATACAAGTCAGTTACAGTAAACCCCCTTATTACCCAAACTCTTGTAATGAAATGTTGGATATGCCACTAATAGTTTCAATGTAGCTAAAATAATATTCCAAATTTGTAAAATCTGAACATAACATAATCAGAGGTAACAGACTGTTATATCAAACCATGATTATAAAGAAACTGACAATAATTCTAGTATTTGCCAATCATGTTCATCTGAACAGCATATATACATACCAAGAAAAATAAAATCTACATATAAGAATGCTTTAACAAATTGAAAATTTGGCAAACTATGGAAGAGGTGGATTTATTCTTTCTTATTTTACTAATTTTCTGTATGTATGTGTGACTCATTATGTCACCTTCCCTTCTATCTTTTTACTTTGTTTTTGCCTCTGAATCTTACCTTGTCTGGTGCTAGGTTAAAGGCTACTCTGAGAGACACAGTCAAGGCCTTAAAATCTTTCCAGGACACTATTATCTGCTCCCACCATCAAGTATCCATTGTTCATTGTTGAAGCTCAAGATATGTCTTTAGAATCAAATTCGAAAGAAGAAAAAGGCTTTACACAGCACGTATACTAGTAAAGTTGTTTAAAAATTAATCCTTAAGAGGCTAATGGAGATAAGGTGAATAAAACTGTTTAACTTAGCAATCAGAAGAAGGTACTATTCCTACTTTGTATTTTGTAGAAGAAAAATAACTCTTTTTGAAAACATGATTTTTAAAGTGACGTTTTTAGAAGGCTAATCAGAATAACATTCTCATGCTGACGTCAACCTGTAAGAAGGTGACATGTTTTTATTGTGAAAGGAGATTTCTCCCACCATTTGAAAAAAAAAAGTAGCAAATTATGTTAACTAAATGTTATATAGAAGAGCTTAGAAGGTAGGGAATGAAGAAATAAATTCATAATAAGGATTGAGATAAGGGCCTTAGAGGAAATTTGTTATCTAGCATTAAAATATCTAATCAGTGAAGAAAATTTGTATTGGCCATTCAAACTGACCCAAACCTGTAACAACACTTTTTGAATAGGTCCAATCTATTAGAGACAAGTTCTCTTGTAAAAAATAGCCTTATACAAATGTATTACCTGCTCCTGCATTACAAGAGTTATTCTTTAGTGTTAAAAAAAAGGGGGGTGTGTGTGGGAGGTAAGCATATATTTACCTAACATTAACAACTTAGGATAAATTTCTAAAAGATGTGCCAAAGGGAATTAACATATCTAAGGCTCTTGCCAACAGTGTCTTATTGTCCATATAGAAACATGAAATGGAGAGCATTTTCTGCTGCTTTGAGTAAATTAAATTCTGAGGTAACTGGTCATCAAAGCACAGTAAAATACAGTTTTGATTTGCTTATCATAAGAAACTTGGTAGTGCTCCAGGATACAATTGCTAAATTTTTATGTCTCTGCCACTCCACCCCTTTTTAGGGGAACAGATGCCATCTCTCACCTGCAGTCCAAAGAGGGGTGAATGATACAAACTGAACCAATCATAGTATCCTACCCTTCAAAATTTATGAACCAGGGATAAGCAAGCCAGTCCAATCAGACTCCTTCACCATATTCCTCCATCCATTCACCAAAGCTAGCAGAAATACTTCTTATTCCTCTCTGAAAGAAGGAATGAAAGAGTGAAAGAGAAAGGATTTAACCACAGAACTGTTTGTAGTCCTATTTTTCTGCAAAATGTAGAAATCTCAGTTTCAATGGAACAGATGGAAGCTATGAATTAGACACAGGCCAACATGAAATACAGAGATGGAAAGCAAGAACAAGTGCGAGAGGGAGGGAAAGAGAAACATGGTTTGAGTTATGGATGCAGTCATTTCAAGGCCAAAAACATCTCCTGATCTTTCAAGTTTGGTGACATGAAAGAGTGTGTATTCCTGTTTTTTGTTTTTTTTTTTAACTTACTGCATTGGTATCTCTATCATTTCCACCTAAAATAATTCTAAAAAATAGGCTTTGCTTTAATGAGTATGATTTCCTACCTTCTGGTTAGCTTTAAAGATAGTTTTATTTCTTTGGTCTTTTTAAATCAACATATAAATAATTACTACTTATTTTTTAGGTTTGGAAACTAGATATATATTTTAGGGAGTTAGGTTTGTAACACCTATTTTACATTTTAATACAGGTCATTCCCTTTTTTATTGAAAGAATATAGAAGTTATATTTTCAAGTTTATTTCTTAGCATAAACAAAATTCTAGAGTAATTCACATTTTCCTAAACATGTTATATCAAAATAAAGTAAATTTTAATAAAAATCTTAGAAACACTAAAGTATGACCATTATGCCAATAAAATATGAAAAATATAAGAGTGGGTTTGTTTTGTTTGTTTTGTTGTGTTTTCAGCTTGAAGTAGGTTGGGTACCTGGAGTCCCATCCACTGGTTTCACCTAAAATACATGTATCGATAATAACCTCAGTGTCATCTTAATGAAGTCAGGACATCTGTGAGACTTGGAAAACAATGACTCTATACCATATTGTTAACCAGATATCACACTTGATCTTTAGAAATTTATTACAGAATTGTACCAGACTTAACTAGAAGAGTACGTCTTGGCTTCCAAAAAATTCTCCATGATGAATTTAGGTATACAAACCTTAACTGGTGTTATATGGCACTACAAACAAAATATTTCCCTGAAAGCATCAACATTTTTTAAGGGATGGGAATAATTTTGAATTTATGTGGACTTTAAAAATTCTATTTTTGGCTCAGATGTGTGAATCTTGGTGGTTTGGCCTAAATTGTACAAGTACTATTTTGATAGTTAACTGTCTCTTTATTGAATATCTTCAGTCAATATAACTTATAAATATCTATTTTAGTATTTTGTTTATATATGTGTGGTTATGCTTTGTTGCCTTTCCACTTCAGAAAATTTTTTGTTAACATATGTGTTTTGGAGAAAAATTGGCTTTGGTATTATTTTTGTTTATATTTTGATGTATATTTAAATGTAAATTGTTTTTTAAGATAAAATAGTTATATACTTAAAAGAGGAAGCTTCAATGTATATCAAAAATAAAAATGTTTAATAAGGAAAATTAAAAATATCCTGAAATATTTGTGAGGTTTGGCATACATACATACTCTAAGTTTTCTATACCACCCTTGACAATAAAGAATATTATTTCATAACCCCAACTACAGTTATTCAATGAGTAGTAAGTAGTAATCCATATAATAGTATAGGAGGCACTTACATTCTTTAGAATGATTTTTTTTTAATTGGGAGATACAAATGATTCTAATCTTAGTATGTGTTATGAGTGAGAGACGGCTTGGAAAAAGAAAGATATGAAAATATTATTCTTACAGTAATATTTAACATCGATCATTAGCATTTTCTTTTAGCTGAAGAGAGAATTATGAATTATAAACAATACAGGAATATCAAAATCAACGAAACCAATAAAAAATTGTTTAAAGCTTCCTAGGAGATTAACATAATATAACTGCCTTGGATAGTGAGTCTAAGATGATGACACTTTTGATGAAATCCTCTATTGAAGAGATGTCAAACCTTTGGGTCAGTAATCATGCTGATATCAAGAAATATCATTAAAATATGTAGCTAACAGTAATAAAATACATTTTAAATAACTCTTGGATAAAGTGATATCAAAGTGTTATTTTAAAAATAGATGGCTCAGATATTAAGGATTTGGCCATATTACTAGTTTTTGCTATGTACTTTGAAGAAGATATTTCTGAAGGATACATCTCAAATCATGTTAATTCTGCAAATGCTAATAATCAAAACTAATAGTAATTTTATGAATTTTTATGAATTCAGAATTCTTTTGTCTATTTGCTTATTTCATTTTCCCAGAATACCTTTATCATCTGGGGTGTGTGTGTGTGTGTGTGTGTGTGTGTGTGTGTGTGTGTGTGTTCTCCCTGAACTCCTTTTGGGAAATGCCCTTCTTCTATTCCAGGATATGTGAAAGGCTTTCAGTCAGGATATCCTACCACCTTCTGGCTAACTAAGCTGTTAAGATATCTTCTCCTGTAAGTTTAAGCAAAATTCTGTTAGTTTCCTGTGGCTTGTTACCAAATTACCACAAACTCGGTGGCTTAAAACAACAGCAACTTATTCTCTCAAAGTTCTGGGGGTCATCAGTCTGAAATCAAGGTGTCAGCACTCCCTTCAAAGACTCTTAAAAATTCAAGTTCTACTAAATCTGTGCTCTAAAAGTTACATATTACATGGAACAATAGAGTTGGAGCAGATAAATCAAAGCCTACACAACTTTCTAAGCCAGGCAGTGACCAAAAAAATAATCGACACCTTGTGAGATAAGTTTGATCAGGCAAGCATCTCAAATGCATAAGTGAAGTGGAGTGAAAATAATGGCACTTTTTCCACCAGAGTAAGGCTGGTGGGTGCTGACAATGTAGAGGGAGTGGAGTTATGTGCCAGGGTTTCTATTCTTCAGGTGTGCATGGGAGGTGAGAAAATGAACTGAGATCTTAAACTAGTACACCCAGAGTATAGGTACTCATTTTTTGATAGAGAAAAAAGTATTCCTGCTGCTAATACAGTCTTCCCTGATAAACATTATAATTCTGTTTCAGCCATTCCTATTCCATTGCATAGAAAAAATTATCTATGTACAAATGTCACTTAGGCATTACACTGTCACCATTTAGCTTTTTATCAATTGCATCTGTGCTACTTAGAGACACAAGTATTATCTTAGGCTGTACAAAAATCTCTAGAAAAGCTTCATTTTGTTTCTCCCCCATGTCTAGCTGTTCATCCCTTTTTATTATTATTATTAGAGATACTTCATATATTTCTAATTTTTTTTAAATTTTGTTTTCCTTCTTGGAACCAAAAAACACTAGCATATTCTAAAAATATGTATATATGTAGAGAGAAAGAGAAAGAAAATGAGGGAGGGAGAGAAGACTGTCCTCAATGCTCCAACAGATAGATCCCTGAGAATATTTGGCACTGAAATTTCCTCTATTGAGTTTTGTTTGGTTGTTCAAAGGAGTAATAAGGCCGTTAACAGTGTTTAGCTTTGAAGTGAAATGACGAGATGTGCTTTGGGAGAATGAATTAAAAAACATTAACAATATTAGTGTATATTTTTAATTGGTTACAATAAGAATGCATTTTGATAAAATTAAAACAATTCATAATAAAAGATCTTTAAAAAAAAGGCAAATATCTGAAGTAGATGTTTCATGTGAACGCCTTCCAGATTTGTATTAGAAATTTATTGGGAATACTAAAAATATATGGATCCAATTAATATCTTAAATCCTGATTCTGTCTTTGTCGTTCATTTATTAAATTACCTGGAGGAAATGATCTTATGAATTGGTAACTTAGTTTTCCTGTTTGTCAGTAAAGAGAGGAGGCTACATAGTTCTGTGGTAGGCAGAATAGCCTTCCAAAGATGTCTGACTGCCAGGCCTCAGGAGCCATGAACATGGTTGCCCTTATAACGCAAAAGGGACTTTAAAAACTTACGCTTAGGATCTCAAGATGGGAGATTTTTCTGGATTACCAAAACGGGCCCAATACAATCACGAGTCATTAAAACTGGAAAACCTATCTGGCTGTGGTCAGAGGGAGATTTAACTACCCAAGACAGACCCAAGAGAGATTAGATGTTGCTGGCTTTGAAGATGGGAGGAATGAGGCTAAGGCCCAAGGAATGCAGACAGCCTATAAAAGCTGGAAAAGGCAGGGAAATGAATTCTCTCCTACTGCTTCCACAAAGAAACCCTGACCTGCCAAAATCTTGATTTTAGCCTAATGAGACCTGTGCCAGACTTCTGACTCGCAAAACTCCAAAACAGTACATTTGTGCTGTTTTAAACTGCTCAATTTATGACAATTTGTTGTGACAGCTATAGAAAACCAATGAAATTCTAAGACTGCTTTCAAATATATTTTAATAAAAATATCCTTTTCTAGCTTAAAATTGTCTTTTCCACCTTCTTTCTACTTCTCTTTACAGTTACTTTTATGGGATATAACAAGTAGATTTTTCTTTAGCAATATCAAATTCCACTAATGTAAATGTAAACAAAATGTACCTCTCAGAATACTGATTAACACATTCACAAGCCAAGCTAATATTTTAATATGTGCAAACATATATTTCTGTATGGAGAGTTTTGTATCTTGGACTCTTTGATAACAAGGTAAATAAACCTGAAAACTTAACATACTGCTCCAGTGTTCTCATTTACATATAAAATGAGTAGTACATTTTGCCAGGTTTGTTGTATACTGGAAACAGTAAATTCAACTTCTAAGTAGTTTGTGTTCACTGATATAGTTTAAGCATATGAATGTAAGCTTCAAGAGGGCAGGTAGTTCATCTGTATTTATTCCCAGCAGGTGGAACAATGCCTGGCACGTATCAGGTAACCATTAATTAATCTGCATAATTAACTTATTATAAGTATAATCATCATCATATGTATAGCTATATACTTACAGGTAGGTGCATATATATTTATCTGCAATTTGCTTAAAATACAATAAATACTTGATTATAATATTTGATATTATTTTACATATCCTTATGAGTCACTGAAAGATTACTATTACAACACTAATAGCATTTACTTTTTAATTTTTATAATTTAAAAATTTTTTTTAATTTTTATTTATTCATTGGCTGTGACATGAGGCTGAACACGCCCCGGCATTGAAAGTGCGAAGTCCTAACCACCGGACCTCCAGGGCATTCCCTAAAAGCATTTATTGAGCACAAAACTGAAGTCGAAGTTGTATAGAAAGGAGGAGAAATGAATGAATCACATTAATTTTAGCTCTTTTTTCTAAAGTTATAGTCATTTAAATTTCTCCCTTTTAAAGAAGATCTTTGTGATAAAACACTCCATATATTCAAACATGCAACTGCTGTATTAAGAGATATTTAAAGTATTGCTGCAAAAAATTTTTTTTTTAATTTTAATTTTTTCTCTATTAAACTCTCAGAACCATGCTAATATATTGTGGGTTGGCCAAAAAGTTCATTCAGGTTTTTCTGTAACATCTTATGGAAAAACCTGAATGAACTTTTTGGTCAACACAATACTCCTTCTAAGGTAGACTTAATTTGATTAATTTTCTCATCAGTCAGTCAAATAACTATTACGTACAAAGAAAAACATGCCTGGGACTTCCCTGGTGGCACAGTGGTTAAGAATCTGCCTGCCAATGCAGGAGACACAGGTTTGAGCCCTGATCCGGGAAGATCCCACATGCCGCGGAACAGCTAAGCCTGTGCGCCACAACTACTGAGCCTGTGCTCTAGAACCTGCAAGCCACAACTACTGAGCTCACATGCCACAACTACTGAAGCCCGCATGCCTAGAGCCCAAGTTCCGCAACAAGAGAAGCCACCACAATGAGAAGCCCACACACCGCAACAAAGAGTAGCCCCGGCTCACCAACGAAGACCCAACACAGCCACAAATAAATAAATAAATAAATAAATAAATAAATAAATAAATAAAAACATGCCTTTAAGTCCTTTCCATATTTATTTTATTTGTTAATTGTCATAAATTGGGTTATAGGTTAGAATTCGGGTCAGATATAAAGGAACCTGTCAGTTGATCTTTCATATTCTTCCCCATCTTTATATTGTTCTTTTACTTTCCTTTTCCTGCAATGGTTAGGTAAATGGACTAAAACCGAACACGCAGAAGCAACTCTGGAGGAGAAAGAGTGAAGAGATGGAATGGGGAGCTGAAGAAGGGGAGCCTCCATTCCTGCAAGCAGTTCTCTGAGTCATCAAGCTGCTATTGCAGCTTTGTCTGTTCTGATCCTTTTTATGCCTGATGAATTGTCCTCAGGTGAGGGCACCTATTTAAACCAAGTAAAAATGATTTTCTTATTAGTGGCTAATGGCAACTGGTATATTTTACAACCCACTGCACCATCCGTGCAGTGATTTTGGAATTCTATGAGGTTTTGTAAGCCTTCTGAATTTTACATTAGTACTTGTGCAAAATAAGACAATTTAAAGATCTCTTGGACCACAGAATTTAAAATTCAACCATTCTGAAACACTGCAGGGAGTCTGGAGAAGAAGGGAAAATGGCAAAAGAGAAATGTGCAACTTCAGATAGATATAACTTTTAAGAATAAGCAAAATTTACATTTTACAATATTTTTAATCTCTAAAGCACTTTCTTAGTTTATTGTACAACTCTGTAAAGTAAGTAAGGGCCTCAGTCATAATACTCATTTAATATTTATATTTGAATATTGATTGTTCACGTTGGGAAACTAAGTAACGCTGATTCAAATACTTATGTCTCTATTTCAAAGAGCAAACGTGTATTAAGAGGAAAAATTTCCACTCAGACCTTCATAAAGACCTCTGTACAGAAGGCTTACTTAGCGTCTCTCTTTATAGTGAGTTGAAAACAACTTTGCATTGTGTTTTGCAATTATCTAAATGTTTTTCTCAAAAAATTAGATCAATTTTAAAGTGACACTAGTGACGTGATTTCTTAGGGTTTTGCACATGTTGAAAGATCGCCCAAATAAACTTGTTTATAGAAAAAGATACTGTAAATTATCCCGAGGAGAAGGTGGTCTACTACCTTTAAAACATAATATTTTGATTCTGTCATATTAAAATTTTAGATAGGGAGAGAATGTTAGGCTGATAAGATATCAGCTTGGTACAATTATTGTGTTTCCTCATCAAATAACACTTATGTCTTTACTGGTAACTTACAGAGAAAATGGGAAACTCTCAGGTTATCTAATTACTGAAAATAGAGGGAGTGTGTTAGATACAGGATTATGGATCTTTGATGTAGAGATAGTCTCATAAAATCATCAGTTCTAGGATTATTTTATAGATGATTATAAAATGATCATTTGTGGAATTGCTTACAACAGCATTTCTTTTCATAGCTAATGTTTACTTTCAGGTCTGCCAATGTTTTTCAAAGAAAAAAATCCATGGAGTTATAAAATAACTATCATTTTGGTCATATAAATTCAACAGTTCGATTTTATTCAATTTAAAGTATTCCATTGTGTTTAGCTCAGCTCTATTTTAATAAACCTCAAAAATTCATTGGAACAAGAAATTAAGAAAATAAAAGTAAATACAAAACAAATCAATTACTAACTTACCATTTACACATTATATTCAAGCATTTTGCTGGCCATATATTATAATGACTTGTAAAAATCCTCAGGTATTCAGTTACATTGCAAACAATAGTGACCCAAACTGTTCTAGTCTTACTTTAAGTAGTTTAAGAAAGCATCATGATTAAATTTAAATTATCAAATATTTTAAAATAAAAGTAAATGTGAACCTCTAGTCAACTTACTAAGATCCCAATACTGAGTTATTATTTAGAAAATATATAATAACATAAAAGAATACTTTAAAACTGACATAAACTGAAATTTCTTCCTTATACAATCATCACTAGAAATGCAACTTTTTCTGTTTTAAAATAGTAGGAGAGAGTGAGTATAGGTTACAGAATAAGGCTATTTGACAAAGTTATATAAATTAAAATAGAATAATTACCGAAATATTTTAATACTATTAACATGTCAGTTAATATTTTAAATTCCTAGATTATACACAGAAATGAGGACAAGTATTTCATAATACGTTTCCAAAACATTTTTTCCATACTATATGGTATGTAATGAAAGGAAATAAAAGAACATGTAATTTTGAAGATGGTTTTCTTCTCAAATTATTTGTTGATTAAAATCTCTTAATATTGGGATAGCTTAATAACACTAAGTCAGTAATTTAATAATTCTGTATTGTTAGCGTAAACATTCTCTGAAGTAAAATAATTCTTAAAATAATTTTAAAGACAGATAGAAAATGTGTACGCATGGATAAATGGATTCATAAAAGATGGAAAAATCACTACAATTTATAAATTTCATTGGTCATATCTTCAGGTCACTTTGAAACTTGCCTGACCTCACCACTATTCCACTGCAGTACTTCCAAGATCACACTTTTCTCACATCCCCTTTGCAATCACCTGAACTATGCTGAAAACTCCTTTCTCTGTCTGGGAACAAATAAAGACAGTAGCATTCCTGAAACATTTTACCCAGATAATGTTGTTTAAGAATCAGTATTGATGTTGGTATAGATTCTTATCACATGACATGGGTTATTGTTTTTGTTTTGGTATGTTGTTCATGGTCATGAACTCTTATATTTTGAACATCCAAAGGACTATATTGCATTTATTATTAGGGACTAAGCCACAGAAGCATTCTATACATAAGAGTTTTAATTTATATTACATTCTACCAAGCAAGTTCTGGAGTTGATGGCACTTGAAGGGACCCAGAAAATCACGCAAATCCTACACGGAATATCTAGCACTACTTGGTACACAGTACACAAGCTCTTCCTTTCCCAACATGTTAAACTACAGATACCATTCCAGATTTGTAGCCCTGACATTGCATTTGACTTTTACCTTTTTCTGTAGGTTTTTAAGGTTGCCTTATTAACATTGGATAATGAGATAAATTCCTTGCCTGCTTAAATGGAGTGACATGGAAACTCAAAAATAATTAACTTAATGTTATCTGTGATCATTTGTGAATTAGACATCAAGAAAAACGGGTATCCACCACCCTGTGTAAATCATCTCTGAGGTTCAATTCTAAATGCATGTTTACCCTAGATACATTCAGTGAGGAAAAGGAAGCTATAGAAATGTTTCAATTGAGTTCCCAAACATATTCAACAAGTGTGCTAGTAAAAAAAGATCCAACTGTAGGAAGAATAAGATCAACACAGTAGAACTGGTAATTAATGCTAAAAAGTTAAATACCAGTATGTAAGAAATAGTGGAAATTAACAAAGTAAAAATTTTTCCAGGTTGTCACAGGTCATAAATTACCATATAGAAGTTAGATTTTTCCCCCAATAAAAATATTTCATTTGAAAATGTGGATTCTAATTTCCCTCTCTCACCATCTGCTCTATGGCAAGCTGCTTGGATTACCTAGAATTCTGTCTTTCACAGAGCAGAAATCGTGCCATGACCCAATTAGCTTTTACAAATTGAGAAACAATAAGCTGCATCCCTGCTTTGATAAAAAATGTTTTTGCAAGTCCTATGTTCTTGATGATTCCATTTAGTAATCTAATCCTATTTAAAAATCACATGGTTCTGAAGAGTTACCATTTTCACTGTTACATATGCTGTAAAACAATAAAAACTGTGAGGGCTTCCCTGGTGGCGCAGTGGTTGAGAGTCCACCTGCCGATGCAGGGGACACGGGTTCGTGCCCCGGTCCGGGAAGATCCCACATGCCGCAGAGAGGCTGGGCCCGTGAGCTATGGCCGCTGGGCCTGCGCGTCTGGAGCCTGTGCTCCGCAACGGGAGAGGCCACAACAGTGAGAGGCCCGCGTACCGCAAAAAAAATTAATTAATTAAAAATAATAATAATAAAACCTGTGAGAAGGACCATCTAGTAGATAGGTTTGGAATACATGACCCATAAAAATAAGGTTTTCTTATTATGTCAACAAAATTATATTGACTCTCATTATAGAAGAATGTTTTCATTTTTGTAATAATTTCCTAAAATCCATAATGAAAAACATACTTTTGAAGAGCCCACAAAATAGGTATATTTTCTTTAACAATCTACCGTAAATCTCTTCGCAATTTAGAGGCCAGTAGAAAACTGTTGTTTCTCATTCCCTATTGGATTTGACATCATATACACGTCTACAGATGGTACAGGCTCTTTCACGAACATTATTACAAAAAAGAAAGTGAGCAACAGTAAGATCCACAACATGCAGCGCACCAAGAGAAGAGCTTTATAAATAAAGGGCTAGATTGTTTCTGGGTTGAAAAAGGTATATAGTATCCTTTTCTAAATCTATTCATTATGTTGACTGTTTTACAACCACATTTATGCAATTTATTTGACCATGGATTTTTTTTGAATTATAATGCACTGATAGAAAACCCACAGGAGTTCACATAATAGAATGTCTTTTTTCTAATAAAGTAGGTGGCCTAATGTCATCTCACATATGGATTATAATTACTGCGAGACAGGATCACAGCTGGAATTTATCAGTTAGAGACTGTGGACCACAATCTATCCTAGATCTACACTCCACCTGCTCCCTGCAGCTCTCAGTTTTGGAGGCTGAATTTGATGAACTAGAACAATAGGCTGTCCTGCTCGCTGTGATTCTTCTTACTCTGAACAACCACAAATTTGAGATAATCTGATCAAACACTTTAACTACAAAATCCTATGTAATATTAAGTAACCACGTTGAACTGCAATGCTGTTGACCTGTTTCATAAATGCTCATCGCCCTCCCTGCTTCCACCACTCATTTATAATTTGCTCGAGAAGTTAGTTTTTATATTTCCTTAATATTCATGGTGTTTGATCTCTGATTTTTTTTTTTTTTTTTTTTTTTTTTTTGCAGTATGCGGGCCTCTCACTGTTGTGGCCTCTCCCGTTGCGGAGCACAGGCTCCGGACGCGCAGGCTCAGCGGCCATGGCTCACGGGCCCAGCCGCTCCGCGGCATGTGGGTTCTTCCCGGACCGGGGCACAGACCCGTGTCCCCTGCATCGGCAGGCAGACTCTCAACCACTGCGCCACCAGGGAAGCCCCAGCCATTCTTTTCACAGCAAACAGAATGATTCCTCAAAATGTTGTTATATATTAGGTCCATATATTTAAAATCTTATTTCGTAGTATTTGTTCAGTACTCACCAGTTCAGGTCTGAAGGAGATTCCTGAAAGTGTTGGAGGATGGAATGACATTTTGTTTAGCTGTCCAGGGCTTATTTCCCCTCCCCCACCCCATCCCAACTGGGCCAGTAAGAGCCTCCCTGAGGTAAGCATTCACTCTGTGGGATAATAAGACTGATGTGTAAATGATGAATTATAGGACACAATGAACCCCCTTGGTTAAACAAATTATCTCAGCTCAGAAAAGTGGGCTAATTTACTGAAATCCAGAGTTTAAAATATGTTTCTACTACTACTAAGATAGTTCTATAAATATTAACAAAAAAATCCCCTGTTAATAAAGATGATTGTATCTGAAAATTATTATTTTTTTTAATTAGAGTATAGTTGCTTTACAATGTTGTGTTAGTTTCTGCTGTACAACTAAGTGAATCAGCTATATGTATACAGATATCCCCTCCCTCTAGACCTCCCCCCCCATCCCAAGCATCTAGGTCGTCACAGAGCACCATGCTGAGCTCCCTGTGCCATACAGCAGGTTCCCACTAGCTATCTGTTTTACACATGGTAGTGTACATATGTCAAACCTAATTTCCCAGTTCGTCCACTGTGTCCACACATCCCTTCCCTATGTCTGTGTCTCTATTCCTGCGCTGCAGATAGGTCCATCTGTACCGTTTTTCTAGATTCCACATACATGCGTTAATGTACGATATTTGTTTTTCTCTTTCTGACTTTGTAGAGACGTGGATGGACCTACAGTCTGTCATCCAGAGTGAAGTAAGACAGCATGCCATTTCTGATTATTTTTGTAATAAAACTTGTGTCAACTGATTTTAAAACAATCACTAAAGAAAATTAATTGGATTTGATGAAAGAAGACAACTCAGGTTCAATAACGTTAGGTAGTGTCTCTTCATAAGTAAAGTTTCTTTTTTAAATTTTGATTTATATTTATTTTTCTGGCCATGTCGCGGCATGTGGGATCTTAGTTCTCTGACCACGGATCAAACCTGTGCCCCCTGCAGTGGAAGCGTGAGTCCTAATCACTGGACCTCCAGGGAAGTTCCCACAAGCAACGTTTAATTGTAGTCGCAGCTGTAATGAAAAGTAAATCCTTTATACTATTCAGAGTGTTGAAATAATTTGTACATATATGTTAAATTGTGTGTGTGTGTGTGTGTGTGTACATAACATATACATAACATTTACCCTCCCTATCAGAAAGTTACCTTAACAACGGAAGCTGATACTTTGCATTAGCAGTTAGGACCCTCTATGATAACTCTAAATTCTATATCCTTCTCCTGGCTGGATTCCAAGCTGGGTAATCCTGTTCCCCTAAATCTTGAAGGTAGTTTCAATCAGATGTCACATGCTTCTTTACTTTCCGTCATGTACAGCTGTGTAGCGTTGAGCATTTTATTTCTGAGTGTGTTGCAGTAATCCCTTTGTTTGGTTTGTCTTTTCATAAGTTACTTAGAAAATACTACAAAGCTTGTTGGAATCTTCAAGATGAAAGGTTATGAAACCATGAATGTCAATGTCAGAACCCATTTAAGAGGATTATGTTTATCGCTGATAGGTTTAGCTTTTGTTGAAACCATAATTACTGTTTATATAAAAGCCCTAATTCATCGTCAGTTTGTCAATAAGCAAACATACTTTTGTTGTCATCAGAATGTATAAAATTTTCATCTTTGCTTATTTTTGTCATGGTCAGGTAAATAATAACTTTTCTCCCTACATGGATTTAATGTTTATGGGTAAATAATAAGGGCTTTTGAGTCAGAAATCCTTATTCAGATGATTCAGATACTGCCCACTGTAGCCTCCAGGAAGTACCTTAAGTAGAAGTGGAAACCATTCTCAAAGGAGGGGTTTCCTATGCACCACCAGAGTTTACTTGGTAGAAGGTACAGGTGGAACTTCTATAGGTTAAAATCAATTCTCCCTAGCATCTTTCCCCTGTACAGTTCTCTTCTGTCAGAGGAGCAAATTAAAATCTCAATCCTAGTAATCTGCCCTGAAGAATCACCTCCATACAAATGAAATAACATATTAGCAGGTTTTTTATGGTGGCATTATTTGTAATAGCAAACCATTGGAAATCTCTTAAATAATCATCTATTGGGGGCTTGAATAAAAATAAACTACCTGTGAATAAATATAAATAAGAACACATTTAAAAGGAAGTATAAAGCAGGCATAAAAATGCAGGTCTTTGTGAACTGATATGCAGTGATATACAGGATATATTATATATTTTGTTAAGTACAAAATCAACATGTAGTATAACATATTTATTATGCTGCTTTTTGTGAAAGAAAAGAATGATATACACCTGTATACTCACATACACCCCTACCCTTAATCTAGGTCTGAATCCTAGCTCTAGTATAGTTCTTATATAACCCTTACTAAGTCTCTGGCATTCTCTTCCATAAATTGAAGTGGCTGAAATACAAAATAATTCAAAAATTATTTGTGGTTTAAAATTATGTACTGAATATTTTGAAGAGTTTCCTGGTTAGTATATATGCAACCTAGAACTAAGAAAAAGTACAGACAGGATTTTATCTTCAGTATTCTTAGAGCACAAAGATAATAGGAAAAACTAATTTCCTTTAATGATATGTAAAACAAAGTATTCCAAAAACATTTTTTATATATGTCAAATAAAGAAATTGATTTTCTATTGTTGAATATGGGAAATCATCCTAAGACCTAGGGTTTTATTTTTCTTTTTTCCTCCCAAAACATCATATAAGAATGACTAGAATTTAAGAAGTCTGCAAATTTAAAGTTTCACATCACTAGTACATTTTAAAAGTCATCTATTCTTCCTTTATAAGGTAAAGCCTATGGAATACAGGGGAGAAAAAAATCACACTGTTTGGAAGGAATTCTTTGGTGATTAGAACTGTTATCCAAACTTCACTCCAGTTTAAAAGAAGCTTAAGATCTATCAGGAATAAGACAAGTCTACAACTTCAAAGGACGGCATGCAAACCTGAATACCAAGTAAAATGCACAATTGGAAGGAATGACCTTGGGAGAATAAAGAAATACCCGATTTATCTGTCATTGTGGGTCAAGACAAGAAATGCAACAAGACACTCCTTTCAAAGTCCCAGAAGAGTTCCTTCCCAAATAATTGATATCACACAACAAAATATGTTTTGCTATAATTGCTGCAATAATGTGAGCGATAACTATAGCATAAATAAATATGCATCTATTCAATATTTTAGGTTTAAAACATTTTTGTATGTAGAGCTATTTTTTAAAGTGCATTACTTATTCCTTACTTGTAGCAGAATATTTTCTAAGTGATTTAAAATCATCTTATTCAAATATTATAAGTTAATTAGATAGGCAATATTACCGTTATTTTACAGATGAGTAAATTGAGTTTTATGGAATTGAAGTAATTTCCAAAGGTCAGACAGGTAGTAAATAGCACAGCCAAAATTCAGAGTTCATGACTCCAAAACCCAAGTACTTTGATAAGATTTATTACGCTGAACACATGTATAGCATAATACATCATTGTATACCACAAAGAAATAGTCATTTTCTAAAAATCATTAGGGAAGGATGTGTTTCCTGTTCAAGAGGAAAATTTTTATTTTTAATAATAAAGTATAGCTCACTCTCCTAGTTGTGTGGGTGTGTATCAGGAATATTAACTCATTTTTCTAAAATGAAATAATTTATTGAGAATAACTAATTAAAAGTAAAACCTTAGCAAAATTATATAGATGTAAATTACACATTAACCCAAACATACTCTACATACAGAAACTTAAAGAGGTAATAAATTTTTTTTTGTATAAACACCTAGTTTCTTTGCATTAAAGATCAGATAATAATGGCCAGTTAATAGTCATCTGTATAAGTGTCTCTTGTTTTGGTTCTTTTTAAGTTCAGGTTCGTCTTCTCTGTGCTATATGGAATCTTCTTTAACTACCCACCTCTTCCCTCAGATACCAATGTCTTTTAGAATCCTTTGATATAGATGCGAACAGTCCCTAATCTTTACATTTACAGAAGTCCACATTTGCCTTTTAATCGCAGTATTGCTCTCTCGCAATATAGTCTTTGTAAAGCTGGTTGTCTAGCTTAGAATAAATTTTATTTGTCCAGCTATTCTCTGTGACCTAAATGTTTGTCACTTTTCTATTTTCTTTTTGTGCTCTGCATTTTCTATCATCCTTCAAAGAGAATGGTATTATCCTGTTTCATCTAAAAGGATGGTCATCTGTGTTTTAGGACATGAGCTGAAAACAAAATGCATAATGTAATGGTCCTCTGAGAAAACTTGCACATCTCCTTATACCTTACCACACATGTCCAGAGCAGCTCCAGGTGTTGGCTGCCATCCCCCATTATTAAAGAACTAATGTATCATGTACCTCCTAAAATGGTGATGCCCACTAGAGTCTCAGAGTGTGAGTTAGCATTAGGGGTGGTGCTCTAGTGCAGTGTAAGTAAAGGACCCTGAAATAACTGACATTTATGAGTAACTGATTCGTTAGAAATCATATAAAGAATCAATATTCAATTAAATCCATGAAATCTCTAGACTCTAAGGAAGCGCTGCCCAACAGAGCTTCTTGTGATGATAAATGTCCTGTAGTCTACTCTGTTCATCTGGTAGACAGTAACCACTTGTGGATTCATGCATGACTAAAGTGACTGAAGGATTTTTAATATTATTTAATTTTAATTAATTAAAATGTAAATAACCACATATGGCTATTGGCTATGTTATTGGACAGTGCAACAATAAGGGATCTTACAAGTTGCTTCAATTAACTTTCAATTTCAAGGATTGAAATCCTCTGAAGGATTCTCAATTATAGATATGTATGAGGTTATTAAAAATCTTTATTAGATATATTTATTCATTTTCTTACAATTACCACAGAGGTGGCCGTTGTACTTTTTCAATGATATAAGAAATATTTTTTTTCAACTCGTATTACCAAATATGTTCCATGAGATATTTAGTTTTGAACAAATGTCAGTGAAACTTTTCCTTCTAAAATACATTGTAATTTTTACACGTAAAAAAATAAACACTTTTTATATTTTTGTTAATGGCATATGAAAACAGAAAATAAAGTAAATTCACAAAACAAATCAATTTGAAATAATAAATATTGATATATGCATTAAGGCACTTTGCTATTAGCTACGCTATAGTTGTATGCAATTGCTATCACTGAAATTTAATGTCTCTTGTCTTATATTCTTAGGAATTATACTTATAATAGTCAAAGTATATTATATATAGATCATATGCATCACGCAGATTAATTTTTCATGACTCGATGAATAAAAAAAGAGAGCTGCCAAAGTGAGAGACAAACATTTGGACCTTAAATTGCATTTTCAAAGGAAATGTCAATTATATCAACATTTTTCTCTGTAGAAATGTGATACTAATTGATAGATTGACAGGCATCAGAGGTAGGGGAGCCAAACACAATCATTATTATCATAAAATTCTTTAAAGATAATGGTTTAGGAGGGGTTAAGGGGGCTGTTAATATGTTCTACCTGTTGCTCCCTCTCTGAGTCAATTTGTAAGATCCCATCCACTGGGAAGTTGAGATCTGC